>NW_026652289.1:53312421-53334545 GCF_009828535.3 Hylobates moloch
GTGTCTGAGTGGACAAGTAAAACCTTCTATGCTACACTGCATATTTTTTCCTCCCCCAGACTGGACCAGGGATCTCTCAACTTTCTAGAGTATCCTGTCTCCATTGACAAAGCTGAACAGTATTAAAGATCCTGCTGCCTTTGTTAGGCAGATTTGGAGGGGAGGCCCAACAGCAAGGGTGGAGAGGAAAAAGAGAGGGGAGCTTGTGGAACAGGAAGCCCCCCGGGGTCTGCGCATGGCTCCCAGCTGTTGAGGATGTTGTGGATGGGGAAGTGCTGATGGTGTCCCAAGGCAAGCCTAGCACCTCCATTGGGCCCAGAAAGTCTTGACTTTGGACCCTTACCCACGTTCCAGAAGTGTTTACAAGCTGTTTTTGCTTTTGTTCTTTTCCTAAATAATCATTACTTGGTAGTTAGTTATTAATCTTTCTTTGGGAGAAGGATGGGGCTTTAAAACTGAAGAACATAAATTTCATTAAAATATCAAAAATGGAAAAAGGTTACTTTGTAAACAATTTGCTATACAAACCAAATGACAGCTGTTGAGAATCTCAATAAAATGTTAAATGCATTTGCTGCTGTTAGAAGAAATACAGAAAAAACATTTTGAAGAAATAAAGAAAAAATGCATTTGCTGGCAGTGGTACCATTTGCCTAAGGTTGGGTTGCCGCGTCATCACACTGTGGTGGGTGTGTGTGTGGTGTATACGTGTGAAACTTTTCATGGCAGGATGGGTCATAATGTGAGCTGCAGTTTTCCTTCCAAATAGGGTTACAAAGCAGTAAAACATGGGCTTGGAAATGACAGACCTGAGTGAATCTCACCTGAGTGAATCAGCCAAGCTTAAAGAAAAATCCAATAAAATTAACTTTTAATAATCCTGAGGTTGGTTTTTGAAACAATAGATACAATCATTTACTGTAAGCATCTGGTTATGACTTTGAATCAATAATACATACTGTCTCGACACTTTTTTTTTTTTTCATGGAAACAGACGTTTCACCTAGAAAACCCCAAAACAGTGACTTTTTTTTTTTTTTAAGACAGGGTGTCACTCTGTCGCCCAGGCTGCAGTGGAGTGGTGGGTCTCAGCTCACTGCAGCCTCGACCTCCCACCTCAGCCTCCCGAGTAGCTGGGACCACAGGCACCACCGGGCCTGGCTAATTATTGTATTTTTTGTACAGATGGAGTTTTGCCATGTTGCCCAGGGTGGTCTCAAACTTCTAGGCTCAAGCCATTCACCCACTTCAGCCTCCCAAAGTGCTGTGTCCACAGGTGCAAGCCACTGTGCCCAACCTGCAGTGACTTTTTGAAACATAAGTTCAAGCATCTCTTCTTAACTCTTTTAATTGGAGGTATCTCTTCTCTCATTCACCTCATCTTTGGTGTTCCCCCAGAGTTCACTGCTGTCTGGGTGTACAACATATGTTTCAAAGTCAAGCCTGGGTGTGGTGGCTCATGCCTATAATCCTAGCACTTTGGGAGACCAGGGCTGGCAGATCACTTGAGTCCAGGAGTTCCAGACCAGCGTGGGCAACACGGCGAAACTCTGCTTATATTAAAAATACAAAAACTGGGCGTTTCCGGGAGTGCCGCATGGAGTTGGTGTCAGCCGATTTTGGCATGGTGGCCTTTTCCAGCCTGGCTGGGCCTATCCTGTCACTGAACCCGCAGGTAGTTGCTGAGTTTCAGAAGGAGGTGGCACAGGTTTGCAAGTGCATAACCCGATGAAAAAAACAACAACTGGCTGGTCACGGTGGCTCACGCCTGTAATCCCAGCACTTTGGGAGGCTGAGGCAAGCAGATCACCTGAGATTGAGAGTTTGAGACAAGCCTGACCAACATGGAGAAACCCCGTCTCTCCTAAAAATACAAAAATTAGCCAGGTGTGGTGGCACATGCCTGTAATCTCAGCTGCTCAGGAGGCTGAGGCAGGAGAATCGCTTGAACCCAGGAGGCAGAGGTTGAGGTGAGTTGAGATCTTGCCATTGCACTCCAGCCTAGGCAACAAGAGTGAAACTCTGTCTTAAAAAAAAAAAAAAAAGAACAACTGTCTCCTGGAGTAGCCTATGTGCGCCACCTACCTAACCTACCGAATGAAACCCAGATCCTTTCCTATTTCTCCCAGTGTGGCACTGTTACAAGGTTCAGACTATCCAGAAAGAAAAGGACTGGAAATAGCAAAGGCTACGCATTTGTGGAGTTTAAGTCTGAGGATGCTGCCAAGATAGTTGCTGAAACAATGAACAACTACCTGTTTGGTGAAAGACTCTTGGAGAGTCATTTTATGCCACCTGAAAAAGTACAGAAAGAACTCTTTCAAGACTGGAATATTCCATTTAAGCAGCAATCGTATCCATCAGTGAAACGTATAATCAGAATCGGCACTTACACAAGAGCTACGGATGGAAGAGTGGTTTAAAAAGAAAGAAGGATTACTCGGGAAGAAATTAGCTTAAAAAGGAATTGATTATGATTTTCCTTCTTTGATTTTACAGAAAATGGAAAGTATTTCAAAAACAAATCATCAGACGTCTACAAAAGGCCAGGTTTTATGTAAGAAGAAGAAAAAGGTTTTAGGCACTCCTGACACTCCTGAGAAGACCATGGATACCCAGGGCCCCACACCGGTTTGTACATCAACATTTTTAAAGAGACGAAAATCTGAAGTGGCTGAAATGAATGATGATGATGAAGATAATGAAATAGTTTTCAAACAGCCCATATCCTGTTTGATAAGAAGACATACAAGAGACTCAAACACCTACACATTCACAGAAAAGAAGACGAAGAAAACGCAATCAGTGATTTTCAATGTATTATATATAAGATTTCTTCTGAACAATATTTTTATGAGAAAAATACAAAAAATTAGCTGGGCATGGCGGCTCATGCCTGTAGTCCCAGCTACTCGGGAGGCTGAAGTGGATCACCTGAGCCCAGGAAGTTGAGGCTACAGTGAACCGTGATCGCGCCACTGCACTCCAGCCAAGTCAAGTCATTACATTTATCTTAACCTATTCTAGGCTGGCTTAAGTGGGATTTGTATTAAGAATACAATAGGCAACCTCACAGACATCTAAGTACAGAACTCAAAATACGACCATACCGTGGAAGGACTGGGCTGGGAGGTGATTTTTCTCTCCTGCATGCCTTCACTCTGGACTTCTGCTCCATGCTTGTGCTTTGCTCTGCAGATGAACATTTGGCATGTGCTCCAGGCTCCTCCAGCCTCTGAGACTTTGGCTTGCCCTGGCAGTACCCCTGGTCCCAGTGTTACTGGACTTTCCATACAGATGCTCCTCTGCAAAAAATCTATCGAACACTCTGTGTGTCATTTCCAATGAGCAGGATAGAGAATCTGATCTGCCTGGCAGTGGGGGTGGGAGTTCCCTAGTTGTCCCTGGATTTGTAGTGCTGCCCTTTCCAGAGACTCGAGGAGGGGCCGGATATCCAAAAAGAGGGTGTGGGTGGGAATCAGTAATACAGTCTACTTCAACAAGAAAGTATAAAGTAGAGGCAGTGGCTCATACCTGTAATGCCAGCACTTTAGGAGGCTGAGGCAGGCAGACCACTTAAGCTCAGGTGTTTGAGACCAGACTGGGCAACATGGTAAAACCCCATCTCTACTAATAATACAAAAAATTAGCTGGGCATGGTGGCACATGCCTGTAGTCCCAGGTACTTAGGAGGCTGAAGTGGGCATATTGCTTGAGCCCAGGAAGTAGAGGCTGCAGTGAGCCGAGATCATGATGTCACTGCACTCCAGCCTGGGCAACACAGTGGGACTCTGTCTCGAAAAAAAAAAACAGTATAAAGTGGCAGCATCTGTATGCATGATTGAAGTCATGCTTTCCATCTATTTTCTTTCACCTTTCCTTTTTTCTCTCTCAAACACTATATCTTAAGATTTTCCTCATGTTTTCAAGTACTCATAAGCATTATTTGAATGGCTGTATCATAATCCATTATCTGGACTCATTGTCATTTATCCATCTGCAGTTGCTGGAGATACTGCCCTTTCTGCCACTCTCAGTCACCCTTCTGACCTTGCGCTGTGTCCAGTTATCTACTAATACACATACTGGTCATTTAGGACTTAAAGTTAAGAATAAATAGTTATCATAGTTTCTAACACTTCAAAAAGAATGTATCTTCCTAAAAATAGAAAGGCTTTGTGGTTATGATAATTGTAAAGCAAAATAGACAAATCGATGTTGAAATTAATGTTTTGTTTTATTCTTGTATCTATTTTTCACTTCTCTGTCATTTTGATCGATAAAGTTTCAATTGGAAGGATTTTTATTTCAAAATGGAAATAGCATATGACATGAGAATGGGAACTCTGAAAGGTTCAACTTTCTAGTTTACTAAGATTGTCACAAAAGCTACTGACAGTCGATCATGATTGGCCTGTATTGAAAGTGAGTTAACATTATGTACAACTTAAGCCCTATACTTTCTATCAGATATAGAGAAATAGGTGGTGTGTTTGGAAAAGTACTGGGCTAGGAGTCAGGAAGCTTGACTGTTAGTCCCAATCCTGCTTCTTCAGCTGAGCACCCCGAGGCAATAATTCAGCAGCTATTTCTTAAATACCTAATGAATTTCAGGCTTTGTAGTCGGGCTGGGAATATAGACATAGATACTGCATTCATGATTCTCCAAGGCTCCCTTCCTCACCCCGGCTCACAGTGAGCTTTCTTATGCATTGTGTAAATTTGTCTCCTAACCGGCCCCAACTCTCTCTCCAACCTGCTTTCCAGGGCAGTTGTGAGGATCAAATGAGAGAGAATATGTGTGAAAGCAAATTCTAAATGATTTTAAAATGTAATAGAAGTATGACCCATGGAAAATTATTTAAAGATCCTTAGAATTTTAGATAAACAGTACATTAACCTGAGTTCTCTATGGTTTTTATTTTAAATGGGTATGAAAGTTTTACAATGGACCACTGATACGGTTGAAAATCTTGGCTTGATTTTTCTCTAAGAAAATGACACAGTGTGATTAATTTTCTAAAATTGCCAGCCAAAAAAAACCCAAACCTTTTTTGAGTTAATTGATTGGATCAGTCAAAGGAACGTTGACTGTATAATGGAGAAATGTTTTCTGTGTTCACTAAAAGCTTGCCTTTGTTTGATTCCAGCTGCAGCACATCGTGAGTGATGAGATCTGTGTGCAGGTGACTGACCTTTACCTGGCAGAAAATAATAATGGGGCCACAAGAGGCCAGCTGAACACACAGAACTCAAGGAGCCTCCTGGAGTCAATATATCAGTGGAAAGCTGAGCAGCTAATGTCAGATGAGAATTGCTTTGAGGTGAGAGTTGCTCAGGTAGTCAAAGACCTTGCTGGTGACAATGTCAGTTGTTAGGATTCTCTGAACCAGAAGTTAAAGCCAGGGTACTTTGACCCGTGATTCTACTCCTGGACCTTTTAATGAGTTCACCAGAGAAATACAAAGTGGAAGTAACTATCTTCCTGGACAATCTACTTTCTTTCTTGCCTTTAAAACAAACAAACAAACAAAAAACCAAACTAGTTATATATGGTTTTCACAATTTTGTATTCTTCTTTTTCTCTGAACATTTTTCATAGTATGCTTTGTAAATATAACTGTTAGAAAAATGGTGGTACATGAAATCCATGGTCATGATCATTATAGAAAAGAAGACAGGCCCAGCACACATGGCTCACACTTGTAATCCCAGCACACTGGGAGGCTGAGGTGGGCGGATCACGTGAGACCAGCTTGGGCAACGTGGCAAAACTCCATCTTTGCAAAAAATACAATAATACAAAACTTAGCCAGGTGTGGTAGCGTGCACCTGTAGTCCCAGCTACTCAGGAGACTGAGGTGGGAGGATCGCTTAAGCCTGGGAGGTCGAGACTGCAGTTAGCTCTGATCACGTCACTGCACTCCAGCCTGGGTGACAGAGGTGACCCTATGTCAAAAAAATAAAAGAAAAAAAATGCAGATAACCAAAAAAAGTCACCTTAGAATTCTTTCCTGAAATCACCATTGACATTTCTAGACTTTTCTATGCTTGAGTATATAATTTGAAAGAATTTATACTGTACAGACAGCCTTCAACTTTTTCATTTTTTGAGACAGGGTCATGCTTTGTTGCACAGGCTGGAGTGCGGTGGTGCAATCTTAACTCACTGCAACCTCTGCCTCCTGGGTTCAAGCGATCATCGTGCCTCAGCCACCCTAGTAGCTGGAATTACAGGCATGTGCCACCACATCAGCTAATTTTTGTAT
Source organism: Hylobates moloch (assembly GCF_009828535.3). Taxonomy (NCBI): domain Eukaryota; kingdom Metazoa; phylum Chordata; class Mammalia; order Primates; family Hylobatidae; genus Hylobates; species Hylobates moloch. The sequence continues at coordinate 53,318,691 of NW_026652289.1, forward strand.
TTTTGGTAGAGATGTGTGTCAGATCCCGGGGTCCAGGTCCAGCCCAGGCTGAAGTCTGAGGAAAGTGGGTGGGTGAGCGGCAAGAACACTCAAGGGGCCGTAGGCAGGTGAAAGATAGTTTTATTCAGCAGCAGCTCTCATTAACAGCTTTCTTACACTATCCTTCTTATTAGCAGCTTACCGTTCACCCTGTCTTGGCGGCTTGAGCCAGCTGCCCCCACACACAGCTGCGCAGCCGGCTCTCCCTCACCTTCAGGGTCAGCGGCTTAACTCTTTCTCTCTCTGGGCATGAGCAAGCCCAGCTGCGTCCTGGCTCCCTCCCATCCGTCGGCAAGATGGACAGTTTGGGCGCGCTCTCTCTTTCCCTGGGCGCCAGTGCGCCCCCCATGTCAAGCCATGTTGAGCCGAGACCAGCCAAGCCCCCAAGAGCCCTGTCCCTTATGCACAACGTCAGCAGGGCAGTTATACCTTTTACAGACAATAGCGGCATAAAGCCAAGTATGAACTTACACAAACAGGTTATATTACAAGTGGAGGTGTGCGTTTGCACACCAAACTCCTGAGTCACGCAGGCCTGGATATCCGCCTCAGCCTATTCCTTGACCAAAGCACATCCATGTACCTTACAATGTGGTTTTGCCATGTTGGCCAGGCTTGTCTCAAACTCCTGGCCTCAAGTGATCTGCCCGCCTTAGCCTCCCAAAGTGCTGGGATTACAGGTGTGAGCCACTGCATCTGAACTGAAATGGTCTTTAATGTATTTTTGCTCAATTAGCAACACTTCTGGGTCTTTAATGTCCCTTTAATGGCTATTTGACATTCACTTTTTAGAGAATTAATGCCTGTATTGTTGGACATTTAGGTTGTTTCCAATTTTTCACCATTATAATGGATAATTATAAAAGCAAATAGTTGGAAACAACCTAGACGTCCAACCCACTATGGGGAATGGTTGATGACATCCTGTTATGAATATTGGAGACAGATTTTGCAATTCTCAAATTATAAATTGTGAAAATGCAGAGTCTGCCACATCCCAACCCCAAGATCTATTTTGGAAATAACTGTATTTCTGTGTATATATTATGTTATTGTCAGGTTGTAAGCTTTACTAGCAGAGAGCAATTTTTAAAGCTTTAAAAGAAAAGAACACTGAGCTAGATCTAGCTTTTGGCTCTGCGTGTTTATTGATTAGTGGTGTGCCTTGAGCAACCAGAACTCTCTGAATTTCAGTTTTGTCTCTGTGTAAAATGAAGAAGGTTGAAATAAAAAATTCTCAGGTTTCCTTCCAGGCTCTGGTCCTCTCCATGTGATTCTGATGGTTACCTTGTTTGCAGAAAGCCCTTAGGAGACTGAGAATCTCAGGGTTCTGAAAGGGGAGTTCCACTTGCCATCACCATTGATGGTTGTTTTGTGCAAAACATGGTTTGCTTGCCTCTATTGGTGTGTTGCTTTTAAGTATGGAATTTTTTTTAATCACACAAGTAATATTAATGGAAGTCAGAATTTCAGGAACTTCATATACAATTGGTGCCATTATAGCAACATTTTTTTGTTTTGTTTTTGAGACAGGGTCTCACTGTGTTGCCCAGGCTGGAGTGCAGCGGTATGCATGAATGCCATCAGTTTTTAGCTAACACAACAGATCCCTGGAGGTCAAGGCATCCTGGCTATCACTCTAGCCTTCCTACCAATTAAGTTAATTACATCCACCTTGTTGATGACGGTGAAGTGCCACCACCTGGCATCCGCTGTTTTCGCCTTCCACCATTCCCACTGACACCATGAAGCCTGGTCTTATGGCAGCATCTCCTCTTGTCGATCCTGGCCTACCAAGGATAGTGCCACTGGGTCTCTCAAAGATTCAGGTGCCCTTCTCACTAGTGCCTTCCTTGTTTACCTACAGAGGAGAGTTCCTGTGAGCCCTCCAAGGGCACATAGTCAAGTGGTGGATTCCGAATCTGCTGGCATATAACGAACCATTCCAACATTCCTACCTCCCTGTACTTTCCGGCTTCTTTGATGCTGTGAGAATGCAGTTCTATAATCTCCTCCTAATTCACTGCAGCAACTGTTCCATCCACATTTGAAGGAGCCACTCCAGCAGCGTGTTGGAGCCCCAGGTGTCCTTGCCAAGCCATTAAATCCTGAGAGTGCTCCCAGGTGAGTGTATTCTCGTGTATACAGCCTTTACTCTCCCCCTGATCCAACACCCTTATGTCCACTCCTCCACCTCCTCTCCCAGATTCTGCCAGTACTCACTCGGCAGATCCTGCAACATTTTTGGCAAAAAAAATCATTCTCCCAGAGCAGATTGTGCTTGTGTTCTTGGGCCATGATGAGGAATGACCATAGCCTGGTGTCAATGTGGGGCAGCAATGACGACACACCTCATCCTGCTGTAAGGCCTTGTTGGAGGCTCTTTGCCCAGTCTCCAGGCAAGGGGCAGCTGCCCTTCTCTTAGCAGGGAAAGGGTGCTACTTCTTTTAGCCCAGAGCAGTTAGTGGAAACTGGAGGTTCAGAGTTCTCAGATGTATCCATTTAAGTTTCCCCATACCAGATATCAGGATCCTATTGCTCCTCTCCCCTCCTCTTCTCTCCCCTCCCCTCCCCTCTTTTCTCTTCTCTTGTTTCTTTTCTCTTACTTCTTTTCTCTTCTTTTTCTTTTCTCTTATTTCTTTTCTCTTCTCTTTCTCTGTCTTTTTCTCTCTTTCTTTCTTTGTGAGATGGGATCTCACTCTGTCACCCAGGCTAGAGTGCAGTGATGTGATCTCGGCTCACTGCAACCTCTGCCTCCCGGGCCCAAGGGATCCTCCCATCTCAGTCTCCTGGGTAGCTGGGACCAGAGATACATGCTACCACATCTGGCTCATTTTCTTTTTTTTTTTTTTTTTGAGACAGAGTCTCGCTCTGTCGCCCAGGCTGGAGTGCAGTGGCACAATCTCGGCTCACTGCAAGCTCCGCCTCCCGGGTTCACGCTATTCTCCTGCCTCAGCCTCTCCGAGTAGCTGGGACTACAGGCGCCCGCCACCACGCCCGGCTAATTTTTTTGTATTTTTAGTAGAGACGGGGTTTCACCATGGTCTCGATCTCCTGACCTCGTGATCCGCCCGCCTCGGCCTCCCAAAGTGCTGGGATTACAAGCGTGAGCCATCGCGCCCGGCAACATCTGGCTCATTTTCATATTTTTTATAGAGATCAGGTTTCACCATTTTGCCCAGGCTGGTCTTGAACTCCCGGGCTCAAGTGATCCTCCTGCCTCAGCCTCCCAAAGTGCTGAGATTACAGGTATGAGCCACTGCACTCATGTCTCCTTTTCCTTAAGTAATTCTAAATAAAAACAAGACTAAAATAAAATTTGTATTTTTTGGGGAAATGACACAAAACTTCCATGACAGCTGACATTAAAATAGTTTATTTCTAGATTTTCTGCTGTGTGTGTGTGTGCACACATGTGCACACTTGTCCTTGCTTGGCGCCCTATGTGTGTACTTGCTGTAGCTACTGGGTCAATCTGCACAATGTCTTGACTGCACAATTTCCAGCAAACGAAAGCTCTACACAACCTAATTTTCAAGCAGTCGACACTGAAGCAGCAGTCTCTTTCTTGTTTTAATTTGAATTAAACTGCCAGGCTGTACTTGTATGGGAAACTGACAATTTTCAGCAAGAAATTTCCAGGTGAGGCCTGTCACCCTCCAGTGTAACTCTAGGGCCTGCTTGGCAGGGGGACTGGCTTTGGCTGGAGGCTGGGTCAAGAGGGCTCTCCTGGCATGGCACATTCCCATCCCAGGGAGGGAGCTCTGTTGGGAGTATGAGATGGACCAAGAAGACCCATCCATTAGGAAAGTGGCCCTTAGTCTTTCCAGTTTCAGTGGAGGAGGGTGCTTGCTGCAACGGCCACTTCGGATGGGGAAACTAGTCGGAGACATGGGCATTCATGGTCTTTCCCACGTGTGCCCCACCGGGACCCAAACTGGAGGAGTGAAAAGCTCCAGAAGACAGATCAAGAGTGGTGTACATGTCATGACTGCCCAGGCGTGGCCCACCCCACCACCCATTGGTCCTGCCCTCTCGAGCCCTGGGCAGGCTGGTGGAAGCCCTTTTTGTGGTCTGGGTTTTTAGCCAGGATGCCTATGGCTTCCTAACACCCACGTGGGGCAGCCTAGTGTAAAGATCCTGAAAGTAGGAGAACAGCAATTGATCAAGTGAACCCAAGATGTGCCTAAAACTATCTCTGATGGCAAAACTTTTGATAACAAAGAGTCTGGCTCATAGAAAGATGACCCTGAGCATGGCACCTCTGACCAAATCTCTCACTCTGACCTACTGAGCGTACGAGCCCAGCCTTGCTCACAGTCGGGGCTAGAGGAAGACCTCATGGAGGCCACTCGATACCTACACTTCCTATGTGCCTGTCACTGCTGATTCCACCCACACCGTCCTCTGCCCCAGCCAGCCCAGCCCTGCCATGCCCTGCCATTGCAGTCAGGGCTCTTTGGATGTGAGTGACAGAATATTCACTCGAGTTGGCTTAACCAAGAAGGGAAGTCCGTTGGTCAGTAAGTTAGCCATGGGCAGGAAAGGGAACAGTTGGGCCTCAGGAATACCTGGACCCAGAATCATGAGTGCTGTCAGGATTTGCAGGCTCCTCCCCTTGTCTCTGTCTCCATCTCAGTCTGCAGATCAGTTTTGTGCTCTCAGAGCAACTTTCCCCACAAGGTTAGAGTCAGGCTGTTGGCAGCATGCGGCTTCCGTCTTCCTGGCTTTGCCTCCAAGAAAGGATGGCGCTCCCCTCCATTAGTTCCTATTCAGAAAATTCCAGAAGAAAGTTTCTGCTTGGTCTGGTCTGGGTTGGCTGAGTAGCTGGGACTCTAAAACTGCCAAGCCCTCTAGTGTCATGTGGTTGAAGTAGGGTGGGGAGATGTATTAGTCAGTTCAGGGTGCCATGCCAAAATACCACAGACTGGGTGGCTTAAACCACAAACATTTATTTCTCACAGTTCTGGAGGCTGGGAAATACAAGACCAAAGTGCCAGCAAGGTAGGTTTCATTCTGAGGCTCTTCTCTTGGCCTGTAGGTGGCTGCTATATTGTGTGCTCACGTGACCTCTTCTTTGTATTTGTGTGGAGAGAGAGTGAGTGCACTCTCTGGTGTCTCGTCTTATAAGGACACTAATCCTACTGAATCAGGGCCCCACCCTTAGGACCTCATTCAACCTTAATGACTTCCTGAGAGGCCTCATCTGCAAATACAGCCATGCAGAGGGTTAGGGCTTCAACATATGAATTTGGAGGAGACAGAGACTCTCAGTCCATGATGGGAAGAAAAACTATTCATGAAAAAAGGGGTACAGTGGTCAGAAAAGGGGGCAGACAAAATGTTCTCCCCATTTCCCCAATACACCACACACACACGGCCCTGCCTTTGCCCCTTCCCCATAAGGCCGCTCCCCACCCCATGATTATTTACCTCCCTCCTATCCTGCTCTCTGGAGCTGCCCCTTCCCCTAAGTTGTCCTGTGGCTCACTGATCGCTGCATGCAGGTAGGTGCATGTGAATGTAGCCGGGGCTGAGGGCCTCCTGGACCATGTGTGTCCTGAGCTCCACCATGGGACTGGGCAGGAAGTGGGTCTCACCCATGTCTCCTGTCCTCAGGCACAGCCTAGCCCTGGGACATGAGCTCAGTGGGTGCTACAGCTTTGTTGGATTCAGCTCAGGCCCCCTTTCCCCCCATCCACTGACAAGGTTCCCAGGGCCTTGATATCTCTGTCCTTGGAAGAAAAGAATGTGATTACCCAGCTCACATGAACCAGCTGGTGGCTTCCTGCAACAGAAGCACATAATTTTCCAGTTCAAAAGAGTCTACCAAGTGACTAGCACAGTGAATGAAGAAAGACCTACAGCAAGGCACATCATTGGGAAATTCCAGAAAACTAAGGATAGAGAGAAAATCCTAAAATCTTCCAGAGAGAAAAGACAGGTCATAAGTAAAGAGCCAAGACTCCCCATGGGACTTCTTCCCAACAACACTGGGAACTAGAAAATAATAGAGCAATATTTCCCAATGTGAGGAGAAGTTACGCTTTAAATTAGAGCATTACATCCAGCCAAACTAGTAATCAGGAGTTGGGGTAGAACAATGACATTCTAAAATGTGTGAGGGTCAGAAAGCTTGGCTTCCATTCACTCTTTCTCAGGAAGCCACTGGAAGATGTACTGCAACACAATGAGACAGTAAATCAGGGAACAGGAGATGCACACAGAAGAGGCAGCAAGGAATTCACACAATGGTGCAGAGACATGCCAGGATGCCAGCCATGCCACAGACTGAGAGCCGAGTCCAGTTTGGAGCAGAAGGATGGAGGGCAAGGGAGAGAGGGAAGCCTCCAGGAAAATAATGGGGCTGATAGAGTATCCAGTGTATCTTAGTTTTTGGATAATTATCACTAGGCATTTGATAGATTGGTTGGAGCATCTGAAAAAATAGGTAGGTAATTGTTAAAAAAAAAAAAAAAAGCAAATGAGAGGTAATAATCTGAAGCAATTATTAACTCCAGGGGACGAAAGGAAAGAAATGAAACAATTTCAGTGCGGGACTTGGGTTAGGGACAATATTTAGATGGCTACAAGAATGTAAATGCTTTTGATTTCATGCAATTGTGATCCAGTCAAATTGCTGAAATGGAGGCAAGGAAATTAAGACCTCACAGGAAGGTAAGCCCTATATGGAGCTATGCCAGTAACTGACAGATACTGGAGAAAACAAATCAAGAAATAGCAACATAAACATTCTTTAGAAATATGATGATAACATACCAGGGGAAGTCGCAAAATGAGTTTAAAGTGATGACCTATGGGAATTAGGACTCAAAGGCAAGAAAGGAAATGCTTTTTGATATAAGCCTTTCGTTACCATTTTGTTCTTTTTTTCTTCTTTTCTTGTTTTACTGAGGATTTCTTGCTCCAGATACCATTTTGTTGTTACCTCCGTGTATCTAGTACTTTGATCAGCATTAAATATAATGTGAGTTCTGGAGATCTGTTGTACAGCATGATGACTATAGTTAATAATGTATACTTGAAAATTGCTAAGAGTAGATTTTTTGCTTTTATTATTATTATTATTTGAGACAGAGTCTTGCTCTGTTGCCCAGGCTGGAGTGCAGTGGCAAAATCTCAGCTCACTGTAACCTCTCCCTCCCAGGCTCAAGCGATTCTCCTGCCTCAGCCTCCTGAGTAGCTGGGACTAAAGGCGCATGCCACCATGCCCGGCTAATTTTTTGTATTTTTAGTACAGATGGGGTTTCACCATGTTAGCCAGGATGGTCTCCATTTCCTGCCTTGGCCTCCCGAAGTGATGGGATTACAGGCGTGAACCACCATGCCCGGCCTGCTTTTATTATTTTTAATCAACACATAATTGTGTATACTTATGGGATACAGTATAATATTTTTATACATATATACAATGTGTAATGATCAAATCATAATTAGCATCTCCACCACCTCAAACATTTATCATTTCTTTGTTCTGGGGGCATTCAAAATCCACTCTTCTGGCTATTCAAAAATATATAATAAATTGTCATGAATTATAATTATCCTATAGTGCTAAAGACACTAGAACTATTCCTCCCATCTAGCTGTACTCTTTGTTTTTGTTTTGTTTTGTTTTTCTTCCCCAGACATGGACTCACTCTGCCCCCTAGGCTGGAGTGAAGTGGTGCAATCACAACTTATTGCAGCCTTGACCTCTTGGGCCCAAGTGATCCTCCTACCTCAGCCTCCAGAGTAGCTGGGACCACAGGCGTGCACCAACATGCCTGCCTAATTTCTAATTTTTTTGTAGAGATTGGATTCCTATGTTGTCCAGCCTGGTCTCAAACTCCTGGGCTCAAGTGATCCTCCCAAAGTGCTAGGATTACAGGCGTGAGCCACTGCACTCAGCCATGTACTCTTGTGTCTGTTAACCTGTTAGCCAACCTTTGGCTACTTTCTCCCCCTTACCCTTCCTCACCTCTAGTAAACACTATTCTAAGTAAATACATCTTAAATGTTCTTACCACAAAAAAAGTATGTGAGGTGATTAAAATGTTAATTAACTCATTTTAATCATTTCACAATGTATGCATATATCACATTGAACACTGTCAATATACACAATTTTTATTTGTCAATTATACTTTAATAAAGATAGGGGAAGAATTGAATATACTGTTAAAACAAAAAACAACTGCAAAATTTAAGAAAATTAATGATCTAATCCAAACCAGCCTTTTACCGATGAGGTCACTGAAGTGCAGAGAGGTGAACTGACTTGTCTCCTCTTACACAGCGAGTCACTGGCAGAGCTTGACCTAAAACCCAAAGCCAAGTGTTTCCTATTACCTCCAGGTCCTTCAGTCCAGCCCTCTCGGGGCTCTGCCTTGGGAATTGGTATCGGTGACAAAGGGAATAGAGAGGAACATGCATAGAGCTCTCCATTTAGATTGACATATTCACACTGCGTCAGGGCGTTGGCAAGAAACAGTGCAAGCTCCAAGTGCTCACCCCGACCCTTTTCCCACTCCCATCCTCTCTCATAACCAACTTCAGCTAAAAGGTCTGAGAAGACAAGGGAATCTTAGATTACTCTCACTAGGGTGTAAATGACTCCCACCATGATTTTTATCTTATCAAGACATAACTCTAAAAACAGTTTGATGGATAGGATGCCAGGCAGTAGGATGAAGACAGATGGGGAAACTGCCTGGGGTCGTGAAGAAGGTGGACGCACTGAGGCCCTGAGTAATTTTATAAAGAACACCTTAGCAAATGTCCAGCACTATGGGTTCTTACCTTCACTCAGGACCCACAAGGCCCCACATTCTGACAGATTTTATCAGACAAATTGCACTCAGTCATGCTTCACTCATTTTCCTTGGAGAGTTCCCAGGTTACATAGAACTGAGATAATCTCCCCACCTCGCCGTCACTCCCACGAAGACACTCCATGTTTCTGTTTGCAATACAGTCTTATGTGGATCAATATTAGATTTTCATGGTGCTCTTTGCATTTTGCAACTATTGCTCAAGCTGGAGACCCAAAAAGAGCACTAGCTTTAGAGTCAAAGACCCCTGGGTTCCAGTTTCAGCTGAGAGACTGTGAGCACATCGCTAGCCCACTCTGATCCTGTCTCCTAGTAGTATGGTCACTTATTCCCCATCAATTGCGAGGCTGGAGAGAAAAGTGCCTACTCTGTGCCCAGTACACAGTAGGAGCTTAGTAAGCTTAAGCTCTCTTGCTTCCTCACTATGCTAAAGTGTTAGCGGAAAGACAAGAGATGTGGGGAACAGCACCTGAAGGTCTTTTTGCCAAGTCCAAGGCTGTCCAGGTTCGGGGTGGGGAGAAGAAGTTCCCCCACATAACCTGCAGGTGGCACCAGAGCAGCGCGGGATCCGAGGGTTCAGCTCCAGCCTTACTGGAAACCCGGGCAGGGTGGAATAGGGCGAGGCAGAGGTGGTGCACACCGCTCAGCTGGGCAGCGGCATGACCGTGGCTGTGGATCACTCCACACTGTTTAAAATAGACACATGGGTCTTCTGGCTAATATCCTCTCTTTGGTAGGGTGATCATATGCTTTATCATCCAAATCCAGACACTTCGGAGAGTGAAAGGGGGCACTATAATAATTGCACCAGGACAGCAGACATAACCTTAGCTGTACCTCGCAAACCAGAACATATGGTCACCCTACCCTCCGGTCAATTTTTCTTCCTTGTTTCCATTCTTTTAATTGTTTTTCTTTTTAAACACACAGCATTCTCTTTCTCGAAGCACCACTGTCTTTGAAAATGCCCTTGCCTTTGGGATATTTTCGACCATGCAACATCTGCTTTCGAATCTTTAGTCTGAACAGTCTCTCTGAACCCACCTCAAAGGCTGGTTTTAGCTTCCAGTCAGAAGACTCTGTTCCTGGCTTGCCATCCCCATGACTCAAGAATTAAAGATGTCAGAGGTGGAACAGTGGCCCTTAACTTTGGTGCCTCTTTGCTAAATTTATTCCTGTAATTTTTTTTTATTATTTTTTGAGACAGAGTCTCGCTCTGTCGCCCAGACTGCAGTGCAGTGGCGCAATCTCGGCTCACTGCAACCTCCGCCTTCTGGGTTCGAGTGATCCTCCTTCCTCAGCCTCCCAAGTGGCTGGTACTACAAGCGCCCATCACCACGCCTGGCTAATTTTTTTTTCTTCTTTCTTTTTTTTTTTTTTTTAAGACGGAGTCTCACTCTTGCCGCCCAGGCTGGAGTGCAGTGGTGCAATCTCAGCTCACTGCAACCTCTGCCTCCTGGGTTCAAGTAATTCTCCTGCCTCAGCCTCCCGAGTAGCTGGGACTACAGGTGCCCGCCACCATGCCTGGCTAATTTTTGTATTTTTAGCAGAGGTGGGATTTCACCACTTTGGCCAGGCTCGTCAGAAACTCCTGACATCTCCAACCGCCTCAGCCTCCCAAAGTGCTGGGATTACAGGCGTGAGCCACCACACCCAGCCCTGTTTCTGTAATTTTGTTCTGAGTGTTCATGTCCATCGTCTGTTTGAATTTATGTATGTTGGTTTATTGAATTGCAAGTAGACAAGTCCCATTAAGCACGATTTTTATATTTCCAAGATTACTCCATTCAACTCCAAATTAGCATACAATTTATCCCCTTGTTTCTGAACCTCTTCACTTAATAGTCTCATAAACATCCATCCACTGCAAAAAGGACTCGAACTGTTCTCACTTCCATTTTTAGTTGATTCATTGCTATCCAAGTAATGATTTGTCTGGGGCAGTGATTAGTAGAGAATTGTTCTCTTAAATTTATTTTTATAGTTGGATCCTGCTAGTTAATATCTCTCACTCTGTCATTCTCACATTGCAACAAATGACTATGGGTTTCTGTCTCAACCTAAAATCTGGGTTAGAAATTTGGTTTTATCTGAATAAGGTATTAATAGATAATGTGAGAAAAAAATTTAATTTACTGAAACTTTTCTCAGCTAATAATGACACTCATGATCACAAATATGTACGTGAGCAAGCAGAAAATTGAGCTGTAAATATGTAAACTCTTAAAATATTATGTTTAGAGACAAGATTTTCCTTTTTTTCTTTTTAGTAAAGTATATTTGCTATGGTTGGAATGATTGTGTCTCCTTTAAAATTCATATTGGAACTTAAACCCCAATGTGATAGCATTAAGAGGTGGAGTCTTTAGGAGATAACTAAGCTGTAAGGGAGGAGCCCCCTCATGAATGGGATTAGTGACCTTATGAAAGGGCTTGAGGGAGCTACCTAGCTTGGTTTTCTTCTTTTGTTTTTCTGTCTTTTCCATCATGTTAGGACATAGTGTTCAAGGTGCCATCTTGGAAGCAGAGAGCAGCCCTCACTAGACTACAAACCTGCTGGCACCTTGATCTTGTACTTCCCAGCCACCAGAACTGTGGGAAATAAATTTTTATTCTTTACCTATTACCCAGTCTCATGTATTTTGTTATAGCAGCACAAATGGACTAAGACAGTATCTTACATACAGTGAGGTGCATATAACTTGTTACAACTCCATATATTTTTTGTTTTTGAGATGGAGTCTCTCTCTGTTGCCCAGACTGGAGTGCAGTGACTCGATCTTGGCTCAGTGAAAACTCCGCCTCCTGCATTCAAGCAATTCTCCTGCCTCAGCCTCCTGAGTAGCTGGCATTACAGGCGCCTACCACCACGCCTGGCTAATTTTTGTATTGTAGTAGAGATGGGGTTTCACCATGTTGGCCAGGCTATTCTTGAACTCCTGACCTCAAGTAATCTGCCTGCCTCAGCCTCCCAAACTGCTGGGATTACAGGTGTGAGCCACTGCACCTGGCCAACTCCATAGTATTTACATATGTGCACTTTCATGTAACCACCACTCAGCTCAAGATACAGAATGTTCCCATCAACACAGAGGGCTCCCTCTTGCCCCTTCTCAGTTGCTGTCCCCTCAAAGTTAACCAGGATCCTGACCTCTGTCACCATGGATTAGTTTCGCCTGTTCTTGAGCTTCATATAAATGGAATCATTCAGTGTGTGCACGTTTGTGGCTGGCTTCCTTCATTCAACATAATCCTGTGAGATTTAACCACGTTTTGGGTACTGGTAGTTGTTTATTTTTCTGGTTGTGTAGTTTTCCAGATTTCATTTATTACCCTTCTATTTTTGTCTCTAACTCAGTGTCTTGTGGGGTCTATTGGTCCTTTTTAGCTAGATTGATATTAAGCATCTTCTTATCAATGGAGCTTAGGACATTTTTAGAAGACAAAAGCCTAATAAACCCAAGCCCCCCAATCTTAAGCCAAGTTTCCTTCTCACACCTGCTTCAGTTGCTCTTCTTCATGTGGTGTTTTTTCCCTCAGAAAACTGATGGAAATTAAGAAACCCAAAAGCTCTTCATCATGTTATCAGCTTAGGGACGCTTGTCATCTGAATAACAGGGTAGATATTTATAATCTGAAATGTTAAAATAACTATAGCAAACACTTATATAACACTAACTGGTGTTCACAGTGCTTTATATATATTATTTTCATCAAAACAACTCTGTGAAATAGACACTATCATTGTCACCTCTGCATTTTAGATGGGGAAATGGAGGCACAGAGAGACCATGTAACTTTCCCAAGGTGGTAGGGCCAGGACTTGAACCTGTGTTTTCTGGTTTTAGAGCCTGCACCATTCACCACCACACCATATTGGGTAGCATGATACTTCATGTGGTTAAAGTATTTTCTTCACTTGGGAGCATTTTGTGAATAATCTGAATCTTAGAAATTTGCTTCAAAGAATACAAGCAAATTGAAATGGAAGATCGAATATAGAATGTGTGGCATTCATGAATAAATTATAGGACTTTCTGGTTTTAACTAAGAATTATTTGCTTATCTTGTGACTGTTGTCAGCAGGGCTATAATGTGCTCACCTCATTTTCCTCCTCTTCAACAGGAGGAGATGGGCTCAGAGACAGGCACAATTTATCATAAAATCTCATCACACTTTCCCTCACCATCTGGAAGCTGGAGGTAGGTTTGTGAAATCTTGTTTGAGAAAGAGTTGAATGCCACTTGTAGCATAGTGAGTTTTAAAAAGATGGTTTTACTCTCCAGTTCTGTTGCACAGGGCCTTGTGAGTTTTGCAATTAACATATGTGGCCAACAGTTTTCTCACAAAGATTATCAGGGTTCTAGAGGAAACTATCTTCCAGTTTTAATCTGCTGCTAAAGTGCTCTATTTCTTTATAGATGAACTAATTAATTCTTGGTCACTTGTTTTTATTAGATATTTCTCTGCCTCTGTACGCTGTGCTTTGTCTCTTTATGCTCAGCCCCAGGTTTTTCCTTCTAACTGCAAGAAAAAGATCACTGAAATATTCTCTCTCTCTCAAACTCCTGGGTTCGAGTGATCTTCCCCTGTCTGCCTCCTGAGTAGCTGGCATTACAGCTGTGCACCACTGTACACACACACACACACACACAAACATGCATATAGACACACAGACATCCACATGTATACATACACACAGAGACATACACATATCCACACATACTCATTAGATATACATTTACACACACAAACACACGTGCACACACACACACACATATACACACCTTGTTTCCATCTTCTCAGGACTCAGGGCTCTCAGAGAGTGGAAAGAGTCTTGAACCATGAGTCCAGGATCGACTGTGCAACCTTGCCCAAGCGTCTTAACTCTTGAGATCTTGTTTATAATAATAAACATCCTTACCCACCAATTAGGGTTATTTTGAAGACAAGACAGAAAAAATAACAGAATTATGGCATATTGTATATTAAAAAAAAATTAACCTTGACCAAAAAGAGGTCTGGCCTTTGTCCTAGACTCCTGGGAGGTAACCATCAACATGTAATACCTGATAGGAATATCTTTGTCTGGGGATTTTGACTCATTATGGATGGTCTAATAATGAGATTTAGGGTGGGGACCAGCCAAGCCAGGAAAAGCAACTATGTGATTTAGAGTCTGAGCTTTAGGTCACTCCTGGAAGGACTGGAGACTGGAAACTGAGAGCAGCCACATGGACAATCAAGCATGCCTCTGTGATGAAGTTCCAGTAAAAACCCTGAACACTGAGGCTTGAGGGAGCCTCATTGGCTGGGAATACTCCATGTGTATTGGCACATAGCAAAGCCGGGAGGGTAATGCACTCCGACTGCGTGGGGAAGGGATAATGGACACTCCATGCCTGGTGCCCTCCTGGACTCAGCCCTACGCCTTTCTTCCCCTGGCTGATTTTAATCTGTCTCCTTTCCATGTAATCAAGCTGTAACTATGAGTATAACAGATTTCTGTGAGCTGTAGCCAGTTCTTAGAGGTAAGCAAGCAGAGTTGATCTACTGCCTGCTTGAAAAAACTATTTAAAAATCCATAAACCAAAGAAGGCCAGAGCTCTCATGAATCTGACCCAACAGATTTTGAAGCCAAAGCTGAGGGCACTGGAAGCCAAAGCCAGGCCAGACAGAGATGAGGCTCCTGGGAAGGAACAGGTGCAGTCCTGCTCAGGCTGCAGTGTCCCTGGGCTACAGCTGGACAAGGGCTCCCTCTGGGTCACAGCTTCTAGGGACAGAGTTTGGGGTGGTTTGACTCTGATTTGTAGGACTCTGGTGATGAACTCAGCTGGGAAACTGTGTGGTAATGGGAAGTGAATGGTTTTGCTTTTTTAAATCATCTACCCCCTGTGTGCTTAAATCCACATGGGAACTCAGTGTGGAAACTGCCTTTGAACAGCCTAAGCCTGAACTCTGGGCTGTGTGTCCAGTTTACTGGTCTCCAGCTTTGTTCACTCCTTACCCCTACCCATCACTGATGCCAGATCCATCCTCCCAAATGTCTTTTCATCATGTTACCCTCCCCATCACCTCATGGCACCTTCTACACAATAGGAAATTCCTCCCACCTTAGCCTAGCATTCAAGGTTCTTTTGATGTTGCCACCTCTCACCACCCCACCACATCTCCCTGTGGGCCCTGCCAACTTGGATCAATTTTTCCTATCCATGAGCTGAATTTTCCCACCTCCATACTGTTGCTTACACTGTGACCTTCCTGTGCATGTTCTTTTTGTTCCTCTTCCCAAGTCCAAATGCTATAGACTCAATTGTGTCTCCTGAAAATTCATACTTGGAGCCCTAACCCTGTATGTGATTGTATTTGCAAACAGAGCTCTTAGGAGGTAAAGTTAAGTGAGGGAGGAGGGGCAGGGCAAGATGGCTGAATAGTAGTCTCTACCAATCATTCCCCCTGCGAGGTGGCTGGCTTCAGGTGAGACCCAGCACATTCCCAGCTGTGGTGGCTGTGGTGAGAGACTTCTTCTGCTTGAGAAAAGCAGAGGGAAAGGTAAAAGGGACTTTGTTTTGCAGCTTAGGTAACTGCCTGGCCAGTTGATGAAGTTGATGAAGATAATGAAATAGTTTTCAAACAGCCCATATCCTGTTTGATAAGAAGACATACAAGAGACTCAAACACTTACACATTCACAGAAAAGAAGATGAAGAAAAGGCAATCAGTAATTTTCAATGTATTATATATAAGATTTCTTCTGGACAATATTTTTATGAGAAAAATACAAAAAATTAGCTGGGCATGGTGGCTCATGCCTGTAGTCCCAGCTACTCGGGAGGCTGAAGTGGATCACCTGAGCCCAGGAAGTTGAGGCTACAGTGAACCGTGATCGCGCCACTGCACTCCAGCCAAGTCAAGTCATTACATTTATCTTAACCTATTCTAGGCTGGCTTAAGTGGGATTTGTATTAAGAATACAATAGG
>NW_026652289.1:53344627-53651147 GCF_009828535.3 Hylobates moloch
GATCTGCCTGCCTTGGCCTCCCAAAGTGCTGGGATTGTGTGAGCCACTGTGGTTGGCCCCTCTTTCCTTCTTTTCTGGGATGCTGATTAAAGGTATATTTGGCCTAGTCAAATATGTGGTGGTGTGCACCTGGAGTCCCAGCTACTTGAAGGGCTAAGGTGGAAGCATTGCTTCGGCCCAGGAGATCCAGGCTGCAGTGAGCCGAGATCGCACCACTACACTCCAGCCTGTTTGACAAAGTGAGACCCTGTAATCCAGCACTCTGGGAGTGTATGACCCCTTTTTTGTCCCCCCCACCTCTACCCCAGAAGTATCTGAGAAAAAATTCAGGTTGCCTTCAAAGGAGCAATAATTAGGCTGACAGTCAACTTCTCAACAGAAACCTCAGGTTCCAGAAGACCATGGAATGACACCTTCAATGTGCCAAAAGAAAATAACTGCCAGCCTCAAGTTCCATTCTTAGCGAAAATATCTGTCAGATAAAAAGACAAAATGAAGAT
The DNA here is from genome assembly GCF_009828535.3 of Hylobates moloch. NCBI lineage: Eukaryota > Metazoa > Chordata > Mammalia > Primates > Hylobatidae > Hylobates > Hylobates moloch. The sequence goes on from NW_026652289.1 coordinate 53,345,128, forward strand.
ATTTGGACCATGTGTGATGGCTCATGCCTGTAATCTTAGTACTATTTTTTTAAAATAACGACAGAATATTTTTTAAATTATGAAAATATACCTATAGAGGATCCCTAGTGTATCCTCTGTATCACTTACTTTCTCTTCTGTGCGTTTTATTTTTTTTTTTTGTCCCTTCATGTTTCATTCTGAATATTTTCTTCTGAATTGCTAGGTTGGTGCAAAAGTAATTGCGGTTTTTGCCATTACTTTTATTCTATTTTTTTTTTTTTTTGAGATAGAGTTTTACTCTGTTGCCCAGGCTGGAGTGCAGTGGCACAATCTCAGCTCACTACAACCTCCACCTCCCGGGTTCGAGCGATTCTCCTGCCTCAGTCTCCTGAGTAGCTGTGAGTACAGGCTTGTGCCACCACTCCTGGCTAATTTTTGTATTTTTAGTAGAGATGGGGTTTCACCATGTTGGCCAGGCTGGTCTTGAACTTCCGACCTCAGGTGATCTGCCCACCTCTGTCTCCCAAAGTGCTGGGATTACAGGCATGAGCCACCGCGGCTGGCCAGCCATTACTTTTAATATCTTCCAGTTCATTAATTCTCTCTCAACTATGTCTAACTGGCTCTGGAAACCATGAATGGAATTATTAATTTTGGTTATTGTATTTTGTCTTTCTTTCTTTTTCTAACAGACAGTCTTCTTCTACCACCCAGGATGGAGTGTAGTGGTGAGATCACAGCTCAACGTAAACTCAAACTTCTGGTCTTAGGTGATCCTCCCGCCTCACCCTCCTAAGTGTCCAGACCTATAGGCAGACCACCAAACCTGACTAAGTCTTTGACTTTTGTAGAGATGGGGTCTCACTGTGTTGCCCAGGCTGGTCTCAAATTCCTGGGCCTCGAGCAGTACCCCTGCCTCGGCCTCCCAAAGTATTGGGATTATAGGCATGAGCCACTGTGCCCCAAGTTAATGCTATTGTACTTTTCAATTTAGAATTTACTTTTTAAATACCTGTGGTGCTATTTTTTTTTTTTTTGTAGTTTTCTAAACTCTTGCATCTTATATTTTACTTCCTTGAACATATTAACTATAGTTATTTTGTAGCCTGTGTCTGATTCCAATATCTGGAATCTCCGAGTATGTTTCTATCATTGCTTCTTTCTGATAGTTCTTGGTTCATGTTGTGTTGTGTCCTACTGAGTCTAGCTACCTTAGTTGTTTGCCAAACATTTTTAAAAAATCAGTTCATAATGTTTTGAGGCTTACGATAATATCTTCCTCCAGAGACAATTCTGTTTTCCCATTCCACATACCTGAATGCACTAGCAATCCAAAAATTTTAAATTCAATTTTGGGGATTGAGGCCGGGTGCAGTGGCTCACACCTGTAATCTCAGCACTTTGGGAGGCTGAGGCAGGTGGATCACCTGAGGTCAGGAGTTCGAGACCAGTCTGGCCAATATGGTGAAACCCCGTCTCTACTAAAAATACCAAAAAATTAGCTGGGCATGATGGCAGGTGCCTGTAGTCCCAGCTACTCGGGAGGCTGACGCAGGAGCATCACTTGAACTTGGGAGGTGGAGGTTGCAGTGAGCTGAGATTGTGTCACTACACTCCAGCTTGGGCAATAGAGTGAGACTCTGTCTCAAAAATAATAATAATAAAATAAACATTAAAAATTGGGGGAATTGAGACTCAAAGCTGGACTGCAGTCTCTGTGATGTTCAGTTTACTTTCAGAATACCCTAACTCTCAAGGTACAGCCTTTCATTGTCCCCACCTAATGGTCTGTGGGTTTATGAGAGCTACACACAATACCCCACCCCAGGGTTTGGCAGTCCCTGGACTCGAACTTTTGTCCCCGTTGCACCTAGAGGCTGTTCAACGTGTACTGCCCAGCTTCTCAGCCACCTTTTTAGAGGTGGGAAACATCCGCATGTGAAAAGCAGCTCCGAGTGCTGAGTTACCTCTCTGGATTGCTGTCTCTTCCTGTGTCTTAGTCTAGAAATTCTTCACTATTGTGTTAATTCTTTGATGTCTTCAAACAGATTTTGGGGTTTTTTTGTAGCCAGTTTTTATTAAAGGTAAAAATTGCACAGCTTTTCCCATTTTTTTCCTTGGTTAAGTCTATTCATACTGCCTGCTCCTTGAGTCAGAAGCAAAAGCATGGAGGTTGGAATGAGCCTGGGAAGAATGAGGGGTCCCCTCGTCTGGCGTGAAGGGTGTTCACTCCAGACATGGAGAAGGGTAAAGAAAAGAAAATCACGCCGGGTGCGGTGGCTCACGCTTGTAATCCCAGCACTTTGGGAGGCCGAGGCGGGCGGATCACGAGGTCAGGAGATCGAGACCACGGTGAAACCCCGTCTCTACCAAAAATACAAAAAAAAAAATTAGCCGGGCGTGGTGGCGGGCGCCTGTAGTCCCAGCTACTCGGAGAGGCTGAGGCAGGAGAATGGCGTGAGCCCGGGAGGCGGAGGTTGCAGTGAGCCGAGATCGCGCCACTGCACTCCAGCCTGGGCGACAGAGCAAGACTCCGTCTCAAAAAAAAAAAAAAAAAAAAAAAAAAATCATGAAAGGCCAAGAAGGCTTGGAAGGGTAGGCTGACTGGAAGGGACTGCCTGCCCACTGACTGCCCTCTGCCTCCACTGAGTGAGTCCTACTTGCGTCGGCTGAGTTGGGTGCTGCCAAGCTGGGGCAGGGGTGTGCGTCAGGCATGACTTCTGCCCTGCATGGATGTATAAATCAGGCGAGGACAGGGAAGAACAGAAAGCCCCAAATAACAGTGGCTCAAATGAGAGAGAAGTTTATTTCTCTCTCACATCAAAACAAGTCTGAAGGTGGCAGTTCACAATTGGTAAGGTGACTTAACAAGGATGTCTAGTGCACTTACAGCCTCATGACACTTTATCCTATTGGCCAGAACTGCGTCACACAGGCACACCCACCTACAAGGGAGGCTGGGGAACATAGTCTTTATTCTAGAGCACCATGTGCCCAGTTAAATGCAGGAACACTGTTACTAACTAAGGATGTGTTAAAAGATAAACATGGCCAGGCACAGTGGCTCATGCCTATAATCCCAGCACTTTGGGAGGCCAAGGCAGGCAGATCACTTTGAGGTCAGGAGTTCAAGACCAGCCTGGCCAACATGGCGAAACCCCGCCTCTACTGAAAATATAAAAATTAGCTGGGCGTGGTGGCACATGCATGTAATCTCAGCTACTTGGGAGGCTGAGACAGGAGAATCGCTTGAACCCGGGAGGCGGAAGTTGCAGCGAGCCAAGATCGTGCCATTGCACTCCAGCCTGGGGGACAAGAGTGAAATTCTATCTCAAAAAAAAAAAAAAAAAAAGAAAGAAAGATAAACTTAAGCACTTAGAATTTTAGGAGTTTGAGCAGACAGTGATTCAAGAATCAGGCAGTGCCAGATGGCAAGTGGTTTGGAGCTCAAGGGGAAAGCTTGTATAAGGTGCACACAAAAGCAAGGCAAAGAAAACATTTGATTAGTTAAAGTGGAGCAGTGGCCTTAATGTCCTTAGAAGTCAGTAGGTGGTTTCTGATTGGTGAAGTCCCTAGTGATTAGTGGGTGATTTCTGATTGGTGAACTCCCCAGTTAGAGGTTAGTTGGTGGTTTCTGATTGGTAAAATCCCTAGAGGATAGTTGGTGTTTTCTGATTGGTGAAGACCCTAGTGAGAGGTTAGTTGGCAGTTTCTGATTGGTGAAGTCCCTTGTTAGAGGTTAGTTGGTGGTTTCTGATTGGTGAAGTCCCTAGATAGAGGTTAGTTGGCAGTTTCTGATTTTGTAAAATTTTGTTTCCTAGGATATGGCGTTCATGATGAGTGGGGATTCAGTTTGCTTACAAAAGAACCTAGAGTATGGCCAGGCATGGTGGCTCATACCTGTAATCCTAGCACTTTGGAAAGCTGAGGCAGGAGGATCACTTGAGGCCAGGAGTTCAAGACCAGCCTGGGCGACAGAGTGAGACCCTGTTTCAATTTTTTTTAATAATAAAAAAAAGAACTCAGAGTACTAGAGCCACCTTAGTCATGCTCCCAATTAATTATTTTAATGAACAAGAGGATTACTTGGGGACAATTAGTGATTCTGCTAGTCCCTCTCCTCTCCTCCCTTATCTTCTCTTCCTCGAGGAAGCCTGCCCTGACATCTCCAATACTTCCTAAGTCCCTCTTCCTCTGCCCCACAGCTCAGAGAGACAGACCAATGTAAGAAAATTTGGAATAAGAAAAAAACATTATTGGATGTCTCCAATGGAAAACTGTGTTGTTTTGATTAGAGCACACCCTTCTGACTAATGATTCTAGCCCTTCATTGCCTACAACTCTGTACCTTGCAGATGATAGATCGCAATGCAAAATAATTCATCTCTATAATCATGCAAATGAATGGTCCAGTGGAGGTTAAATTGACTCCCTCCCCCAAGTAAAAAAGCCAGCTTTACATCTATTTGTAAATTTATTTCAACATTTCTTGACTCCATATAAATATATGCTTCTTTGACTTCTCCTTTGAACCTGTTGTAACATCTCCAGGTTCCCTCATTAATAATGAGTTAAATACAATCTTTTATATATGTTCAATTTTTATCTATATGAGAATCAAGATTTTCCTTTCTAAAAAAAATGATCTTTCAACACCGTGCATAGAGGATCCAAGCAGAGGCTCTAGCAGGACAGATACCAGCCTGGCCTGAGAGCCCAGGAGGAGTGAGTGACATTGGGTGTCAGGCCCCTGACCAGGAAGAAGTGCCTTTGGAGATAAAGGGAAAGTCTTGGTTTTGAGGCCGGGTTTCCTGCCTGGGACACCATTATTCCCAGGGAGAAGGGACAGGCAGCCAGTGGGACTAAGGCTGGGCAGGGAGGCAGGTCGTCTGCCTAGTTCAGCAGGGACATCCACTCATCTTGCCCCCCACAGCGGCTCACAGAACAATTCTGACCCTGTCAACCTGCCTGGAAGATGTGTGTGACATCCCTTCTGGATATCTGGGTGATGAGGCAGTGAGCAGAGCTGTAAACCCAAGACCCTTCCCAGGCCCTCAGAAGCCTTGGCTGGGTCCCTGGGTTAGGGAGAAAACTGGAGGGTCTGGCATGTGACCAGAGGGATGGGGCAGGGATGGGACTGTGAGCACTTCCTGGTCCACCCAGCCCCAGGACTGAGGTCAGCAAGGCAGGCTGCAGCTGAAGCACCGGGGCCTTGAATGCCACATGGAGAATTCAGAATTTGCAGACGATGTGCAGAGTCCCAGGTTCCCCAACTCTTTCCTCCCTGTTCTTCCTGTGAGCCCCAAGTTCTGTCCTGATCAAGGGCGGGGGGGCCTGGGCCCCCAGACCTTCACAGCACTTCTTTCTGATGAGTAAGGTAACAGGAGATTAAGGTCTGGATCTGGCAGGCACTTGCCAAGGGCCACACGGGAGAGTAAGATGGCATGCTGCGCCGCCTCCACCGGAGCTGGGGCTGGGAGGCAGGAAAGAGCAGGCCAGCTTGGCCCCCAATCCCTGCAGCTAGGGAAGCCTGCCCTGGAAGGTACACAGGCAAAGTGCATCATCCGCTGGCCCCACTGCCCGTTTGTCTAGGCAAATGTCTTCCTGGCTCAGCCCCCGAGTGACCTGCCTCTGTCCTGCCCCTCCCCTTGGGGCCCCACCTTGCCCGCTGCCACCCCACTCTCCAGGACAATTTAGGGTTCCACACAGCCCCTCCTCCGGACCTGGAGGAGGGACACAGGATGACCCTCAATGCAGCTCCCTCCTCCTGCCCCAGGGAGCCAAGTGGAATGGAGCAGCTGGGAAGCCAAGGCCCTGAACGGTCAGTGGAAGAAGGGTCCCCTCTGTGCTCAGCTGTGCAGGGAGGCACATGGAGGGGTGTGGAGAGGGGCAGGACTCTAGCATGGAACAGCAGGGTGTAACTGCAGCTGGACTGCAGGCCTGGCAAGGCTCTGGAGCTCAGAGGAGAAGGGGAATGCTGTCGTGGACTAGAGGGCCAGGGAGGTCCTGGCCCAGGGGGCTAAAGCTGGCTCATGACAGGAGGAATATCACTCAACCCTCGCGGCCCAACCCCCATCCTGTCCTGGACACTGCGGCTGTTTTCAAAGTATTATTGTTGAAACATTTATCGATGTGAGGCCAGAGTTCCCATCCAATTCATTTCAGGTATCAGGATGGGTTATTTCAGGTCTTTAGATGCCCTCTGATGAGAGGCTAGGGCAGGGGAAGAACAGCGTGAGAGAGAGCCTAGGTCCAACCTGGCACGCATTCAAATTCCAGACTTGCCTACCCCTGACCCCACACTGAGCCCTGACACTTGTCACAGACTCAGCCCTGATCCTGGCCGTTCTCTGAGCCCTGATCTTAGACATAGACTGAACCCTGACCCTGGCCCACAGAGAGCCCGGATCTCCAGTCCTTGGTTGAGTTTTCTCCAAAATTGTCCTTGGTCAGGAGAGGGTGTTGGTGGGGAGAGGGAGCATGTGCCTGGCTTCCTGCATCACCTCCCCACTCCTGGAGCCTGAGCCCCTCTGCCTGATGGCATGGAATGGCCTTCAGGTGTGTTTCTGTCCCTTATCGCTCATCATGTCCCAGGGAGCTGCTGCTTTCCCCACTGTTGCCAGGCAGGCCTCAGCACCGACAGACTCTCAGCAGAGGCCCAGCAATGCCAGAGCCCTGCCCCCTAGCTTTCCTCCAGCCAGCCTGACCTGGAGGGGACAGGAGATGAGGACCCAGTGTCCTAGGGTGTGGGCAGAGCCATCAGAGAGCAGATCTTCCTGGCCCTGAGTGTTCCAGGGAAAGGGGTGGCCTTTCCAGGCCCAGCAGGGGTTGGGCAGAGGGTGCTGATGCTGCTTTCACCCCTCCTCTATGGGACACCAGCGCCTCCACAGACAGAGGCTTCTCAGCAGCACCAGGTCCACCAGGTGAGACCTGGGCATCCTAGGGGCACAGGGAAGGGAGGCAGAATGTGGGTGCTAGAGTGGGTTGGCTGGCCTGGAGATGGGGTCACGGGCCACTAGATGGGTGGCCCGTGGAAGGGCTTGGGAGAGAATAGGGGCCAATGAAACCAGGACTCGAGGTAGAAGTTGCCAAAGGCCCAAGCCTCCCTCCCTGTCCTTGGGAAGCCATCTGTCCGCACCCTGACCTGGCCAAGCTGGCCCCTTAACAGCTTCTCCCAGAGGAGCCAGGAAACAGCAGAGGATGCAAGGTTTCCAAACAGATGAGTTGTGGTGAACTGGGAGGAAGAAAGGCTGCTTTGGGAGGTGTGTACAGCCTGGGTTACAGGCCTTGCAGTAGAGGGGTGGGTTGTGGAGGATTGCTTTCCCCCATCCTTGGAAAATAGCTCCAACGGGGAGGTGAGACAGCCCTGCCCCCCAGCTTTGGCTCCAGCCAGCCTGATCTGGAGGGGACAGGAGGTGAGGACCCAGGAGATGAGGGAAGGGGTATCCAGGTAGAAGGAGCTGGGTGGGGAGGACGGGAGTCTGGCCAAGGCCCTCTCCAGGTCTGATTTCCTACTGAAGGTTTCCAGCCATTATCTTCCCACCAGAGGAGGCTCTGATGACCTTGGACAAATCATGGCAGGGTCACACAGACGCCAGGAGCCTGGTGGGAGAGGCTTTGGAAACTTCCCAGGACCCCAGCAGGTGGGGTGGGAGGCTAGGTCTGAGACCTGAGCCATCCCACGAGGCGCCAGCCTCCTGCCCTGCCTGTCCTTTGGCAGCTCTCTAAGCCTCTTAGGGCTGCCATGGCCCTCCTGTGTCAGAGGCTGGGGAGGGGGCAGGGGCATGAGAGGAATGTGCAGGGGACCCGGGAAGGATAGCTCTACCCAGGCGCGCCCACCTCCACACTCACCCTGCCCAGTCCAGGGCTCTGATCAGGATTCCACACGGGAAAAGCGCTGTGGGAGGGGGACTGTTCTCTCCTGATCTTCCCCTCTCCAAACCCCCACACAGCCTGATGGAATAGGAGCAGGACCAAACTGGGACAGGAGCTGGCCAGGGGATGGGACATGGACCAACCCCTTCCCAGTGAGCTCCATGCCACCTGGATACAGAGCTCCCACCACAGCCACAATTAGCACCTCCGGCATCCCTGCAGCCACCGTCCTCACAACTACACTCACCACAGTCATTCCACATCACACCCAAACCCACACTCATACCCCCAGCACCGGCATGGTCACCACCTCCATATGAAGACTGGATAGGACTCTGAACTCCTCCTCAATGTGTTTTCAGACCCATAACCTCCCAGGCTGTGGGGCAGGCACAGGCCGCCCCCATTCAAGACTCTGCAGCCCCAGAGGTCAAGGGCTTTGCTGGAGACCACCTGGCGAGTTAGGGCAGCCAGGCTTGCACCCCCAGCCACAGGGGTGGAAATGTGGAAAAGGCTGGGCAACATCAGTCCTTTCTTGAAGGGAAATTCGAGAGTGTCTTCGTGTTTGCCACCTGCTTCTGAAGCCTTAGAAGCCTAGAGAGCCTTCAGCATGGGTGTGCAGTGGCTTCTGGCTGCTGGGATTCTCCTGGCTGGTAAGGGAGTAGGGTGGGGCGGGCTGGGCCTGGGCCAGGCGTCCTCCTTCTCAATCAATTTCCACATCTGGGTTGACCTTCATTGTCCTCATGTGGGTCTGGCCATGAACAGCCTGGGGGATACCAAGACATGGCCAGGGTCCACTCCTCAGTCCCCCAGGCTTGGAGCTCCCAGAGGGCACTCGGGGTGACCAGCTTTGGGGAGCCTGGCGCAGGGCAGACCCCGCATGGGTCTCAGTGTACACTTGTAGGTAGGTGTGGAATTAGCCCCCAAGACTTTCAGAGATGCCGCCCGCCCTCCCCACAAAATATTTTTAGGTCCAGCTGTCAGCCTCCTGTGTTCTGAGGATGTGATAAGGCAACAGCCTTGTCCTATGATGAGGATTGGGCAGCACTTCCTGGCACCCTCAGGCTGGCCTGGACCTCACGGGTCATTCAAACAGAACAGTCCAGGGTCCTCAGCCTGGAGACAGCATCATGCTGGGGAGCTCTTAGGCCCTTGGGAAGGGACCCTGTGATGGGTGGTGTTGGGGTGGGAGGCACAGGGAGGGGTCCTTGAGGAGTGTCAGGCTCCCCTCCTGCATCCCTCAGCTCTGGTGGGTTAGGATCAGCACGTTTTCCTGGGGTAGCTCAGTGGTTTGAGGCTGGAGCCGGGCCAGGGTTTGAATCTCCGCAGGCCACTTCCCAAACGAGGGAGGTGGCAGGGAGGGTGTGGCCTCGGACAGGCTGTGGGCAGTCCCACCCCCCAGCCCCCTGGGTGGCAGGCAGAACAGGCCTCTCCTGTTTGCAGCTCTCTGGATGGTCTCGGCTTCGGCCCTGAACCTTCCTTCTGCTCACAAAGACCCCGTCTGGCCTCCCTCAGCCCCTGGCACATCTGCTTTGCAAGGCAACAGCAAGAAGACACTCCTGTCACTGAACATCCTGCCAGCCATCATTGATGTAGTCTCTCTCTCAGCGGAGAGGAAAGGGGAGGCTCCTAGCACAAGGGCAGAAGCCCTCTCTCCAGAGGTATCTGGGGACCAGGAAGCTCCTCTCGCCTTGTCTTTGGATTCCTCCTTGGACCAGCCTGTCCCTTCAGGAACTGCTGGGGTCCCGGGCAGCGCCCCACCTGGACCAGCCCCATCAGCACTGGCTTGGCCTACGGCCCACAGAACCCCTGAATCCCAGCCAGTGTCCTCTGTGGCTGGACTCGTGGCTGGACCTGTGGCTGGACCTGCAGAGGAGACGTTGGTCCCTGGATCTCCAGAGATTGCTGCCACATTACCACCACCAGCCTCTCTTGGTCCAAGGCATCTCGGGTCTGCGCAAAAGTCCAGCGGGGCCCCTGGGTTGTCTGTGACAATTCATGCTCCTGCCCCTGCAACCCTGAGGACCTCTGGCACCCCCAGACCCACCCAGCAGCCAGCTGGAACATCCTCTGCCCCCACAACCTCTGCACCCATATCGGGATCCCCACCGTGGATGCCCTGGCTCCCAAGCAGGCACACCTTCAGTCCCCATGCCTGGATGCTGTCTGCATCAGGGGCTAGCAGCTTTGGCCCAGAAGCCTCCTCATCGCTGACATTGGCTCCAGGGACCACGGGGAAGGCTGTGTCCCCAGAACCCCGCAGCCCGTTTGTGCTTGTGTCGATCGTTAACACGTTGGCTGTCACAGAGCCTCTTACCCCTGTAGGTCCAGGGTGGTCAGGGTTGGCCATGACCTCCCCAGTCCTCACAGGGGATTCAAGGTCACCCAGAGAGGCTGTGGCTTCCAGCCGGGGCCCGGGGCCCAGTGTTCCTTTGACGTTGCCATCGCCCTCAGCAGCACCACCTTCACAGCCATCACTGTCCCTCTCCCCACACCTCTCACCTGTGTTGGCCCCGTCCTCATCCCCACTACCCATTGTTCCACCTTTGTCGCTGTCACTGTCACTTTCCCCACCACAATGGCCATTTCAGTCACCAACTGCATCACTATCCCCAATCCTGGCCCCAGTTTCCCCTGTAAGTACTAGAGCCAGAACCTCTGCAGACCCTTCTGTGTCTGTTCCCATGCACAAGCACACATTATCCCACTGATACCTCCAGCCTCCCACCCACCCTACCATCCTTGATGGTTGCAGAGCCAGCCACTCTTCAGGGGACAGTCCAACCTGGGCCAGGGGTCCCTGCCAGCCCAGCCACTGCAGCCACCCTCCCTCTCAGATGTTCCTCCAGCCTTCCCTCTGCCCCACCCAGCCCCAGCTCCCCAAGGGTCCCTGGGGGTGCTGACCCCATCCAGTCGTCTGCCCTGCCTCATTGCAGCCAGACCTTCTCATTCCAGGACTCAGTCTCCTCTAGCCCAGGACCCAGTCACATGACCCGCTCCGTGACCTTCACAATCACCAATGAAGCCTTCTCGGCTGCACTCTTGAATCCTGCCTCCTGGAAGCACCAGCTGCTGCGTAAGATCATCCGCCACCAGGTGAGGGCCCCTCCTCCAGAGCGCAGGTGGCCAGTGAGGCAAAGTGAGGCAGAGTTCCTGCAGCCAAAACCAAATCCGTCTCTGCCTTGGTTCTGGAACCATGGGTGCCCTAGCCAGCAAGTACCATTTCTTGCCTGGCATCCAGGGGGAACTCTGAGTCTCTGCCCATTAATTTATTGGTTCATCCCTTCATTTATTCAACTAACTCATTTCTTCCTACCACTAACTGAGCACCTACTGTACCAGGTATGGTGCTAAGTGCTCGGAACACCACAGTAAGCAAAGCAAGCATGGCCCCTGCCCTCAGGGAGCTTGCAGTCTGGAGGAGAGGACAGCCCTACAAGAAGTGATCAAATGAATCCAGATGTCATCGTAGTTGTGATAAGCTATGGAAAGGGGAAGTGCAGACAGGATAGGCACCGAGAGGGGGCTGCTGGGGAGAGGGGGCTGCCCAGACAACACCTTTTTGAGAACTGGGAATTTTAACTGGGACACAGAAGGTGGCCAGATAAAACACAGAGGGGCTTTCTAGGCAGAGAACAGCACCTGTGATGACCCTGAGGTGAAGAGGTGGTCAGAGGCAGCAGAGGCAGAGGGACACTGGGGACAGGGGCTGTAAGGAGAAGCATTTGGAACAGGGGTGGGAGAGCGAGAAGGAGAGGCCTGTTAGGAGCAGGGCAGTCGTCCAGGTGAGAGAGGTCTGGATGGCAGGCCAACATGGCAGCTGTCCAGTGCAGAGCTGAGAATGACTGCATTGGAGAGCCATTTTCAAGAAAACGGCAGAGAGGAAAAAGCCTAGGAAGGCTGGGTGTTTGCTGCAGCCTCTGCCTCCTGGGCTCAAACCATCCTCCCACCTCAGCTTCCTGAGTAGCTGGGACTACAGGCACACACTACCATGCCTGGCTAATTTTGGTATTTTTGGTAGAGAAGGGATTTCGTCATGTTGCCCAGGCTGGTCTTGAACTCCTGGGCTCAAGCAATCCTCCCGCCTCAGCCTCCCAAAGTGTTGGGATTACAGGCATGAGCCACGACACCCAGACAGACCTTGAGGCTTTCAGCAGAGGATGACTGGCAGGTTATCTCTGGCCACTGTGTGAGGAACAGCTTGGGCGGGGCCTGGGAATCCCAGGTGGTCCATAAGGGACCATTGCAGGGACCATGCCAAGATGATGGAGGGTGGATGAGGGTGGATGGTAGGGTCAGAGAGGGGGTGGGTTAGGGCAGGAGGGAAGGTGGGGGGTGACATGTGCCAGCCTTCCATGCCTCTGCCCATCCTCAGCTCCAGCCCCTCTACCACGAGGCCTTCCCCGGCTTCCAGGGCATCGGTGTCCTGGTCTTCAGGTGAGTGCACGTGGCTCTCAGGGCCCACCCATCACCCACCAGCTGCTCTGACCCTTCTCAGCCACAAGGGCACTGTCCCAGATGCCTAGCTCTGTCTGTCCCACCCCCTGTTCAGGAGCACCTGGGGGCAGAGGCAGGAAGAGCCCTGGACAGGCAGGGAGGAGGCCCATGTCTGATTCTGCCACTGGCTATGCTGTGTGACCTCAGATGCCCTTTGGCCTGCCCTGAGCCCTGATTCCAGCTGCAGGATTTGGGCAGGAACGTCAGGCATTGTCTGAGTGCAGTGGGGAAGGCAGGGGCAGCAAGGGCAGCAGGCGTGTAAATGACATGCAAAGGGATGCAAATCCCTTGGGCAGGGTCCTCCACTCTAAGCCTCTGGGGGAAGAGGATGTTGAGGGAGACCCGAGACCATATTTGCCAGCGGAGACCAGCCTTGCCATGTCATGAGAAAGGCTGAGAAGGTCCAAATCGCTGCACCCCAACTTGATTGGTGAGCTCAGTGTGGGCTTTGAATCCTGTAAGTAATTTAAAGGCTCAAATGCTCCCAGTGACAGCAAGCTCACTCTCTCTCCAGGCCATGCTCCTGAGCTGCTCAGACAGTTTTCCCTTTTAATAAATGGAAGCCTTCTATGACTTCCCTGCCCTGGGCCTGAAGAGAAGTTTTCTCTCCCCACCCCGAAGATGCACGGCACGCAAGTGCTCAGGGGAAGGACAAAAGTTATTCTGCATTCTTGTTTCCTGCCCTCCCCTCAAAAGCTCCTTCAGCGCCCTACTGAGGCCAGGCTACCTCCTCAGGCCATGGGCAATTGGTCCATCTCCCACTGGCTTTCAGAGATTCTTCAGGCTTGTCACCTCCCTCTCTCCAGAGCCCCTGCTCCTTGTGATACAGCCAAAGATGTTTTTCTCAGTGTGACCCAGATTATCATCCTGAGAGCTCACAGCCAGCTGCAGCCTGGCTGAGTAACCCCGCCCTGGGCGCTCCCTGGGTGGGATTCATGGTATTCCCATGACAGCTGGCTTGTTGGGGTGTCCAAGGGAACTCAGTTTCACTGAGTGCCTGCTTTGGATGCTGGTGGCTGAGTCATTCAGGCCTCACAGCAACCCACTGGGAAAGGGATCATTATCCCCCTTTTACTGAGGAGGCAGCCGAGGCCCAGAGGGGTGAGGTGACTTGCCTTGAGTTACACAGGGAGGCTCTTCTCTGCCTGGCCCATGACTTCCCCTGTGGACTTCCCTCCCTTGGGATGCCAACTCGTGCACCAGCCAGGCCCCCACCGGGTGCACAGGACCCCTCATGCCCCCACTGGCCCTGGCTGAGGACGTGGCTCTGCCCCCACAGGCCTGGCTCTGTAGCAGTGAATGCCTCCCTTGTATTTGGGGGCCATGCCCCAGGCCCCTCTCCCTGTGAAGTTCTCTGGGCTTTGTATCGCAAAGTGAAGACCTCAGGGCACATGCTGGGGAACCTCTCATTGGCTGAGAACAGCCTCACCTCTGATGGTGAGTCCTATCCCCAGCTGCCCCTGCCGCAGTGCCTTTTCACCTACCCAGGGGGAGCACTGGGTGGACTTTCTAGAGGGATCCAACTCCTGCCCTGATCCCAAAGCACCTGGTGGTGCGGTGCGTGAGGAGGGTCCTGGCACCTCTAGAACTCCCACCCATGGCTCTACAGGGGCCGACCTGATCACCCTGGCCTGGGAGACCATCAGCATCTGCTTCACAGCCATGACGCCCTTCCTGCCGCAGCTCCTCGTACCGGGTTCTGTTTCCTTCATCCTGCTGGAAAGGCAGATCCTCCAACAGGTGAGGTGGCATAGTGAGTGTCCTCACTATGCCTCCCTTGAAAGCAGGCCGCCCAGCATGGAGGCAGCACCCAGCCATGGCACTATGGGGGAAGGCAGTCATAGAGGGCACCACACCCTGGGGGAGAGGGTTCTCTGAAGGAGGAGGTGACTCTGTCCTAATGGGAACACAGCCAGGCTCTGTAAGCAGACACTCCTACCCAGGACGCCGTGTTTAAGGGTGGGCTCCCTCCCAGGTCCTGCCTCCCACCTCACCTGGTCCCCATCCCACACTGGGTCTCAGGAGAGACAGCCCCCAGGCCCGCCCCAACCTCCAGAGTTTCCCACAGGTCACACCGGTGGTGTCAGGATTCTACAAGGCGAGTCCCCAGGAGAGGCCCCTGCTCCTCTTCAGGTGGGTTGAGTCCCCCTCCCGTCCACCCAGCCTGCCTTGCTGCTCTCTTGGGGGCTGCCCTGGGGCAGAAGGAGGCAGCTCTGTGACCCAGAACCAGGATGTAGGGGTGTAGGTTTGGGGCTAGCTGGGAAAGGACTTTGCCCCAGGTAGCTGTAGCTTGGCTGTGTAAGCTAGCTCTGCCTAGGAGGTAGGGAGCCCCCACGCCAGAGGGTGCGCATTTCGGGGGACTCTACCTGCTTCTAGAAATGTGCTGGCAAAGAGCTTGTGACCCCTGCACTCTCCCCTTGTGCTTCTCTAGCAATGCGGACCAGTGGGTGGGTGTTTATATCGAATACAAGTTCCAGACTCCCATCGCTACCCACCTCCAAGGCCTGGCTAATCACTTGGCCCAAAACATAACAGATCCCATCCTCCAGAAATCCAGCATCGTGGCCAATGGTGAGTCGGGGCTGCAATCCCTGTGTGTCTCTGGGCCAGCAGGCTCTTTCCCTCTCTAAACCTTGGTGTTGCCCTTCTAGAGAATGGGCAGAATTTCCTTCAGACAATACTTGCTCATGTGTTGGGGCCACAGAGAGGAATGGGGCATAGAGCTTTAGCAAGGAGCTGGACAGAGGCGAGAAGCAGTCAAGATCAGAGGGATGAGAGGGTCCCGTCACCTCCCTGATTGCCCAGGACCTCACTGAGTCCTCACATGCATGACAAGATCTGTCCCACCAAGTCAGGGGCAAAAGCCCTCAGCTCTGCCCCAGTGCAGGGCCTGTAAGAAGCCCATATCTCCTCTTGGGGCCTCCTGATAGGATGACTTCTGCAAGCTCTTGCCATTCAAACAGGGAGAGCCGTTCCACACCCAAGTTAGGAGAGCACTGGGCCAAATCAGTCCCCTCCGGCCGCACACAGCCCGGAGCTGCTCTCCGAGGACCCCTCAGCCACAGAAGGCGCTGGTCCTCCTACAGTGCTGCCCCACCCCCACCCCCGCAGCCTCCTGGGGGTGCAGTCAGGGGTGCCCTCCTTCGGGCTCTGCCCTCGCACCCACTCCTTCCTACACAGCTACTCTCCCTGCCGGCAGCCCCAGAGACCAGATTGGTTTGGGGCTCTGCCTCAACAGGCCTGAACCACCATCTCTTCTGCTTCCCAGAAAGCCAGCTCCCAGCAGACAGGCAGCGTTCCCTCTTCATTCCTCAACACAGAGGGCCCATCACAACCCTCTCAGCAGATGGTAGAGCTCCCCACACATCCTCTTAAAGAGGCTTCACCGTTGATGGCCGCCAGCCCCACCATGACCTCCTCCCAGGGAGTGAATTTTCTTACATGTCTCCCCCGAGAGCAGGGACAAAATAAAACATAAAAGCAGCAGCTGTTAAATTATCAGCGACATTTCCTACTAGGATCAACTCTCGGAGTGGGCAGTGTATTCCATTAGATGGATCAGTGCAGGGGTTAGCAAGCGTTTTCTGTAAAGGGCCAGATGGGAACTCTTTAAGGCTCTGCAGGCCACTGGGTCTCTGTCACCACCGACTCAAACCCTCCCCTGTAGCAAGAAAGCAGCCCTAGGCAACATGTCAACAAATGAGCATGGCCACGTTCCTGGAAACCTTTCTTTATGGACGTGGAAGTTTGCATCTCACATACTTCTCATGTGTCACAAGATACGTTTCTGCTTTCCATGTTTTCAATCATTTAAACATGTAAAAGCCATTCTTAGCTCATGGGCCACACAAAAGCAGGCAGCAAGAAATTTGGTTTTTAGACCAGCAGTGGCTGACCCCTGGATGGAGCATTAGAGCTTGGGTGTGTGTCCCACTCCAGAGCTTCCAGGAGAGGGGGCACAAGCTGACGCCACCTCCACCCCCATTGCTCTAGGGGAGAAGCCAGAGCTGGTGCTGTATGAAGTTTGGCTGCAGATCCTGGGCCAGCCCTACACCAAGGCCTTGGAGGACAAAACCAGCCCTGAGTTCTGGGCACTTCAGGGGCAGCTGACGAGATGGGTAAAGTGGTGGGATGAAGTAGGGGGTCGGGGAAGAGGCCTCGGGAAGATGGGGGATGACTGGACAAGACTTTGGTAGAGCTGTGACCCTCTTCATCCTCTCCTGACCCCCCAGCTGACCTTCATCCTCAGATCTCTGCAGAACTTTGACCAAGTGGTGGTGGAGGAATTCCGGTGGGTCCAGGGTGGCCCTGGGTGACCCAGGGCTCAGACCTGGGTTCTGGGGTTGAGGGCAGGAGGCTGGAAGAGATGACCTCCCCTAGTCCCCCAAGGCTGCCCAGGTCCTCTGAAGTCTGTGATGATCCTCCCACCAGGCCGGACCCACTGACTGCCAGAATGGGTGCCACCTTCTTCAGGGCGGCGCCAGCCCAGGCTCTCGTGTGGGACCGTTTGCGCCAGGGTCTGCACACCCTGGGGGAGACAGAGGGCCTCTTGATAGAGATGGTCATCCCAGACCTTGGTCAGTACTTCCTTCCCTCTGCAGGCCTCCTCCCTCTGTCCATCTGCCTCCTCCCTTGGGCTCACTGCCTCCACATGCCCTGATCTGAAACCTGCCTCCCCTCCTCATGGAGCCCTCCAAGGTGCTCCTAGCCCCAGCTCTCTGGTCCCGCAGCACCTTCTGGGCCCAGATTCTGCCTTCTCAGAAGTCTGGGAGGCAGGTCCCCACCTGGCCATGGCCTTCTTGCTCTGCTCCAGGCACCCCCAGCCCCAAAGTCTCCAGCCCACTGGACGCCTCCATCCCTGGCTATGCCGTGGCTCTCCTCATCCTGGGCCTACTGCTCGTCACACTGGCCCTTGTCCTGGTGAGTGTCTGGCTGGGCCTGGGCACCTTTCTGAGGGGCAGGCTAAGCCTTTGACCTCTTGAGACTTTAAGCCAAGCTGAGGCGTGAGCAGGCCCCTTTACACCCCTGATTCCCCCACCCAAGCCCAGCATCTCCTCATCCTCCAGCTGGGTTGCAGGGTTTGGGGCCAGGGGGCTGCGCCTGATCCCAGTGTCCCCACCCTTCTTGTCAAGGTGCTAAAGTGGAGGGCATGCCTCGGGGTGTTCAGCCTGGGTGTGTAGAAGCACACAGTGTGGTACAGAGGACCCTCTCCAGACAGGTAAGTGGACAGCGGTTCTCCTTGACCCCACCCCAGGTGTTTGTTCTGGGTGGGGTCCACCACCGCCACCACCCACTACCCCACCAAGGCCTTTTGCAAACATTCCCTGGGGGCTGTCGTTGGCAGCGCCTGGGTGGTGCAGTCAGTGAGCCAGAAAAGCTCCCCACTACTGTGGGCAGTGGCCCAGGCAGTCAAGCAGCCTCCTCCAAGCAGGCCCCACCTACCCCTCACCTGTTCCCAGCTGCCTCCCACCAACCCCAGAAATGATGCTGGGGGCTGACAGAGACTGAACTTAGGAGCACAGGAGGCCAGGAGACCTGGGACAGAGAACAGGAGGTGTGGGGAGGGAATCTTCCTTCCCCCACTTCCCACTGCATGAGGGCCAGACAGTGGCACCTCCAGGTCCTGGAAGGACATATGTGGACCCAACTCAGTTGGCCCTTTGTCTCGTGGCCTTTCTTCTCCCTCCCCCAGGGCCAGGTGGATGTGGGAGGAGACGCAGCACCGTCCTGGGTGCACTCAGACTCATTCCTCACTCCTGGCCTTCACTCCCTTTCCTCTGCACACAGGTGACCCCTCACGCTGCTGCTCCCTCTGCTGAAACCCAAACTCCAAACCTCTCCTCTCCCCACCTTCACCTTGCCCCATGGCTTCCATAGACAGTGCCTCAACCCTGAGGAATGAATCCGGAGTTCCAACGACACTGACTTTCCCCAGAACTCAGAGCCAGAGAGGGCCAGGGTCCAGCCCGAGGTCACACAGCCAGGGCTTCTTCCCTCTGAACCCCCAAGGACTGGACTTGCAGGGCTGGGACAGGTGGGGTGGGGGAAAGCAATGCTTTGTCAACCCACGCAGGGAGCCCCGCTGCAATCCCCAAGGTGCATAAAGTCGAGGAACACCCCTGCTCCCGTGTCCATGCTCACTCAGGGCCCTGCTCCAAGTGCTTGGCACTCACACCGGCCTCCCGCCCTCCATGCCACAGGTATCGGTCTCGTTTACAGATGGGGAAATGGTGGCCAAGAGCCTCCCCCAGCACACACAGCTAGACCACACAGAGGACTTAGGCACAGCTCTGGGGTCCGCAGTCTCTGCTGCCCCTCCTGCCACTCGTGCTGCCAGGGACCACACTTTGGAGAGGGAGGAACGAGAGTGAGCTGGGTGCTCACACACAGGGCATGGGGTTGGGGCGGGGAGATAGGGAAGGGTCAGACAGGAGGAAAGGGCAAGGTGTGATCCTGTACATACACATCACAGAGCCCACGGAGGTGGGCGCACTCAGGCCGGCTCTGGGCGTGGCCCAGCACAGCGGGCCTCAGACAGCAGAACACAGCAGCCCAGCAGCCCTCCCGTGGCGCTTTGCAGGGCACCTTCATCCCCACAGAGCTGGATTAAGTTTCTCTCCCTGGGGCAGGAACTCAGCTGCAGAGGCAGCAGGAAAGGGACAGAAGCCCGCCCCAAAAAGGGCTGGGGCAGGGGCACCCTTACGCCTGCCTGGTCTGGCCCAGTAGGGCTGGAGGGACTGTCAGTCCTAAGAGGAACGCTGGCCCTTTAGGGGTATGGAAAAGTCAGGAAGCAATCCAAAGTTGGTATTTAAAAAATTGATTTCTAGATACTTAGACGGTCATATGGTGTGAGGAGCTGGGAGGGCCCCAGGGTAGAGTCCACAAGAGGAAGAAGACTGAAAAGGGGTCGGAGTGGGAATGGGGGCTGCTGAGGGCAAGGCCCACCCCCCTCCCTGACCCCCCGAACCCAGCCACAAAGCCAGTCAGCCTCAGGCCAGAGGGTGTGAGCAACGGGGGCCCTGGCTGCTCTACAGTGGATCAGAGCCACTGGGTGTGGGGGGTCTTCCAGGGCAGGTGTGGGGCCACCAGGGCAAGGCAAGGCAGGCTCCCAGGGCAGAGACTGAGGCTGACCCCTGCAGCCCCCCTACTGCAGGGGGGAACACCGGGATAGGCAAGGGTCTTAATCTAGAAAGCCCCAGCAGCTCCTGTGCCCATCAGGACACCACTGAGGCTTGGCGGTGGTGGAACCCAGGAATGGTCTTTGAACCCATGACCTGGAAGGGGGAGCCAAGGATAGTCCTGGCCCGAAGGCTCCTCTACCTGCAGGCAGTGGGCAGGCCCAGTGAGGGGACCCCAGGAGCCCAGACCATGAGCTTAACCTGGCCAAAGACAGCAGCCAGCACCAAGACATCAATGAGGGTGGGTAGAAAGATCATCACATCGGGGTTGACTGCGGCCGGCACCAGGTTCCTCTGTACTTCTGGAACACACAGGCCTCTCCTTCCTATCCCTGAAGTGCCCCTGCCCCCACCCCAGCACCCCAAAAACCAGCCGAATATATGCATTTGTCCTGGGTCAGCCCCACTCTCCAAGCAACTGCAATTTCTGACTAGAGAGCCAGGGCAGGGCAGGGTGTAGGAGGGGTCCCTGGAAGACGTCCCCGGCTCTGGGAGACCGTCACTCTGTCTTCAAGCTTTGGTCTCCTGGCCCTCTACAAGCCAGGCTGTTTCAGGCTTTGCATGAGGGCTTGCACACAGACAGAGTTCAAACACAGCCAGTGAACACAGCGGGCTTTAGGGAGGGGGCACATACCTGGGGGTGGGGGCTGGGTAATAGGGAAAGGGGGCCCTGAGGCTATCGTGGTCTGTCTTGTGGTGGCACAATGGGACCTGCACCACGTGAGGAGAGAGGGTCCACCTGGAAGAGTGGACCAGCCAGATGGCCAACAAGCTGGATGGCCACTGCCAGAGACTGCAGGACAGCAGAGGGGGCTGGGAAGGGACAGAGGACAGCTGGGGGGCAGGGAATGTGGGTTCCTCCATACAGACACGTGCGTCTTCCCTAAGTGGATCTTCCCCATGGGGGCAAGGGGGCATTCAAGACACACCTCCAGCCCACCTCAAACCATCTCAGGAGGCCACCACCAACTTACACAGGCCAGCTGAATTGTCACAGTGACCCCAGAACAGTACAGCCCTATCCTTCAGATGAATAAATGGAAAGAGTGATGCATATCACAGCCAGGAGCTGGGACTCAGACCCAGGTCCAGCTGTGGTGCTGCCTCGATGGCTCCACCTGCATCTCCTCCGGGACTCAGTTCCTGCTAACAAGTGAGCACTTGAGTACGGGTGAAATAGGTGCAATTATCCCCATCTGGCTGCTGGGGAAAGGGAAGCAAGGCACAGGTGACTTGCCCAAGGCCAAAGTGACAGGGTTGGTTCAACCCCATCTGTCTCAGCCAGCACATCCCCATGGCAGAGGCTTTACTGTGATCCAAACCTGGAAGGTGGAATCCTTCCAATGTCCCACCCAGGGCACAGAGCATGCAGCCCCATGTTTGGGGAGGTGACAGTGTGGGGAGGGAAACAATCTGGCTAGGCCAAGGCCTCATGGAGCCCAGGGTTCCCTAGGGCCAGGAGAGCTCTGGACACCACCCAGACACCCATTGGAAACCTGGAATCTGCACCTGCAGGAGATTAGGAGCGGGGGATTCAGCCTCCAACGCACCTGCAGCAAGTTGAGACAGGCACAGGTGGGCGCCCTGCTTCCAACCAGCGTCACGTGGGCAGGAAGCAAATCTCCTGCCTGACCTTCCTCTCCTGCCTCCCCCAAGCAGAGGAGAAGGGGCAGCCGCCCATCAGGCCATTGCCCAGATTGAAGCCGCTGAAGCCAGGTCCCAACAGGTGAGTGTGACCCCTGACTATCCCAGGCCCGGCCCAAGGCAGTCACGTCTCTGGTGAGGACCTTGTAGACAGATGTGATGTCCCCAAGTGGCTCTATAAACCTCTTATTGAGGATAATCAAGGAAACAGGCAAGACCATCACACTCAGCCAAGGACACGAGGGGTCCAGGGGCAGGCAAAAGTCAGTTTGGGCCTGGGCCTGGCCCCTGGAAGGATAGTGGATGAAGGGCCAGCCACGGTGAAGTGGAATGGATGGCCACGGGCTGGGTCGTCAGGGCTAACTCCTGCAGCCCCTGCGGAACGTCCGCCCAGGCCTGGCTCTGCACTCAGCCTTCTGCCTGGAGCCACAGGTGCCTGGACACCAGCCTCAAGTAGGGATGGTGGTAGGAAAGGCACTTGTGGCCACATGTGGGCACCTAAGCATGGGACAGAGGGGTATCATGCCCCAAAGAGACCACAGAGGCCAAGAATGTAAGCAGATGTGACACCATCAATAAACCCCCCTGTCCTGGGTCACATCAATTAAGTCAGAGCCTACCTTCACCCTGAAGCTGCAGCTCAGTCTGGTTGAGACTCACAAAGAGATGTTAGTGCTGGGCAGGGGGCCTGGCCCAGCCTGCAATGTCCAGCAAAGCTGTAGGCTGGACAAGAATCTCTGAAGCTTAGTCCAGGACAAGGACAGCTGTGTCTGGCAGGGAGTGGGGGCAATGCTCAGGGGGCAGGAGGCCTGAGGACCTATAACTAGGTAGGGTGCCAGGTCAGGACGTGCAGAAGAGAAGGTGCATGGCAGCATCCTGCCCGAGGCCAGGCTATAAACCTAGGGGCCGCCTTGTCTAGCCTAAACCATGCTGCCACCCAGACGCCATCCTTCAAATGCAAGAGGCAGGGTTGGGAGAGCCCCCAGACCCCTCATCCCTCCCGCCCGAAGCTGGTTCCCGTCCCTCACCAGAAGGAAAGTGAACTCTTCTATGGGCCACAGACTGCCAGGTTCTCTGTCACCTGGTGGAAGGGGCTGTGGGGCGGGCAGGGGGAGCTGCAGCTGGGTGAGAAAGAACTCAGGTCCCACTCTGTTCCTTCCTGTCAGGTGACCTTGGGCAAGCTGCTTTGTTTGCCTGGGGCCAAGGGGAGTCACAGGGGAGAGCCAGGTTAAGAGGGCTCCACCCTGGAGCCCAGAGCTACCCACAGAGAAAACCCCCCATCCTCCCGATTCTGCTCCCAGCTCACGCTGCTGGGATAACATCCTCCCCATCAGAGAGGCCATGGGAGGCAGAGGCTGACCCCTGCTCCTTCAGGCACCTCAGCGGGTTTGGGTCCACCTTCATCATGATCAGGGAGGGGGTCCCTGGGATCACAAAGGTGAGGGGCAGCTTCTCGGGCTCTAGGTGCTCCAAGGTAGACCCTGCAGGGCACCAGAGCTAGAAGGGCATTGGGGAAGATCTTGAACCAGGCCAGGACCTGACCTCTGCCTGGCCATGGTGACTCTGAGCCAGGTAACCCTACGTTAGTCTCAAGTCTGTCACTCTGTTTCATGGGGGATGTCAGCATTACCGCTGGAGTCAAAGTAGGTAAGCCAGGGTAACCAGAGTTCCCAGTAGGGACCAAGACCAAAGGATGCAGGGTCGGGCCTGTCCCAGAAGGTCAGGCCGGACAAGGGGCTGTGTCAAGCTGGGGCAGCCGAGGGCCTGCCCTTCAGGTTACAGGCATGTGGGTCCTGGTCTAGACCCTCATATGCCATCCAGAGACCCAACCCTAGGGACAATTCCTCCCAGGCTGGTAGCAGATAGTCGATCCTTGTACTCACCTTCCCAAAAGCTGTGAAATGAGGGGGCCTATGGGTGGGGAAAAGACTCTTCAGGAAAAGGTTCTCAGGGGCAAGGAAGGTTTGAGCTGGGCCTTAGGGCAGCCAGAGAGGTAGGTGACAGGCCCCCTCACAAAGCCTGCAGAGAATGCAGGAGGAACACAGGCGTAGTGATGAGAACGTTCTGGAAGACAGCAGGCAGCCTCCCACTCACTGATGGGGCCGAGTGAGCTCAGGTCCACACACCAGGAGAAGCTGGTATCCACACACTGGTGCACTTTGTTTCTTGTTTTAGAGATAGGGTCTTGCTCTGTTGCCCAGGTTGGAGTGCGGTGGCACAATCATAGCTCACTGCAGCCTTGACCTCCTAGGTTCATGCGATCTTCCCACCTCAGCCTCCTGAGTAGCTGGTGAGGGAAGAGAGAGACCCTCTCATATTGTTTTATACTCAGTACCTGTTTTAAGAAAAAAACAAGGAACTGAAATCAAAGACAGGCAGCCCAGCACCAGGCCCAAAACCAGGCCTGGGCCTGCCTGGCCTAAACCTAGTAGTTAAAAATCAACTCATGATTTAGAACCCGATGTTACCCATAGATTTCAGGCATTGTATGGAAGAACATTGTGAAACTCCCTGCTCTGTTCTGTTTCACTCTGACCACCGGTGCATGCAGCCCCTGTCACATACCCCTTGCTTGCTCAAATCAATCACGACCCTTTCACGTGAAATCTTTAGTGTTATGAGCCCTTAAAAAGGACAGAAATTGTGCACTCAGAGAGCTCGGATTTTAAGGCAGTAGCTTGCCCATGCTCCCAGCCCTTCCTTCTACAACTCGGTGCTAGGAAGTTTTGTCTGCGGCTCGTCCTGCTACACTGGGACTACAGGCACACGCCACCATGCCTAATTTTATTTTTTGTAGAGACAGGGTCTGGCTATGTTGCCTAGGCTGGTGTCAAGTGATCTTTCCACCTCAGCCTCCCCAAAACACTGGGATTACAGGGACAATCCAGCACTCCAGGTCATGCTGGTGCATTTTGGCTGCCATGGTGCACAGGAGGTATGAGCTGGGGGGCAGAATCTGCTCCTGGACCTCTACCCAGGCCTGCACCCAGACCTACCCCTGGGCTACAGGGAGCAGGTGTGGAGAGAACGCAGTGAGCAGAGCGGGCTAGCCAATGATGGAGACCCAGGCTGGGACTAGGAGAGATAGGGCTCCAACCCTTGGCCTAGTGGCCCTGCCCAACCGCATGGGGCCAAGATGACTTCCTAGGAGCCAGGCATGGAGGCCAGCATGCACCTGAACTGAGGACAGAAGATTCTGATGACAGGGAGGCCTCTGACATAGTTTGGATACTTGTCCCATCCACATCTTGTATTGAAATGTGATCCCCAATGCTGGAGGTGGGGCCTATAGTGTGAGGTGTTTGGGTCATGGTGGGAGATCCCTCATGAATGGCTTAATGCCCTCCCAATGGTAATGAGTGAGTTTTCTAATTTCTAACTTTTTTTCTCTTTCTTTCTTTCCTTCTTTTTTTTTTTTTTTTTTTTGAGACAGAGTCTCACTCACAGCCCGGGCTGGAGTGCAGTGGCGTGATCTTGGCTCACTGCAACCTCCACCTCCTGGGTTCGAGTGATTCAATGAGTGAGTTTTCTATTAGTTCACAGGAGAGCTTGATGCCTCCTCTCGCTTCCTCTCTCACCATGCGACATGGCTGCTCCCTCTTTGCCTCCCGCCAGGAGTAAAAGCTTCCAGAGGCTTCACCAGAAGCCTAGCAGATGCTTGTACAGCCTGCAGAACTGTGAGGCAAATAAAATTCTTTTATAAATTACCCAGTCTCAGGGCCAGGAGCAGTGCTCACGCCTGTAATCTCAGCACTTTGGGAGGCCAAGGCGAGTGAATTACTTGAGGTCAGGAGTTCAAGACTAGGCTGGCCAACCTGGTAAAACCCTGTCTCTACTAAAAATACAAAATTAGCCAGGCGTGGTGGTGCACGCCTATAATCCCAGCTACTTGGGGGGCTGAGGCATGAGAATTGCTTGAACCCGGGAGGTGGAGGTTGCAGTGAGCCGATATCGCACCATTGCACTGTAGCCTGGGCTACAAGAGCGAAACTCTATCTCAAAACCCTGTCTCTACTAAAAATACAAAAAATTAGCCAGGCATGGTGGTCCATGCCTGTAATCCCAGCTACTCGGCAGGATGAGGCAGGAGAATAGCCTGAACCCAGGAGGCAGAGGTTGCAGCGACCTGAGATCGTACCACTGCACTCCAGCCTGGGGGAGAGAGCTAGAGTTCGTCTCATAAATAAATAACCCAGTCTCAGGTATTCCTCTAGAGCAACACAAAACGGGCTAATACAGCCTCCACGCTTGGTGTCTAGTGGACCTGGTGGTCCACTAGACACTCAGTGGTCTTGACTCTGCCATTAACAGCCAGACTATGACAGAGTTGTTCCCCTGCTCTGCCTCAGTTTGTCCTCTCTCAGCTGAGCAGAGCAGGGATAATTGCTTCTCATGTGGGCCACAGGACAAAACAAAGCCCTGAGTCCCACAGGAAGGTAGATGGGCTATGTCCAAGGGAAGACAGACCTGGGGCAGTATTTTATGTCCCCGGGGTGGCAGAGGGACATGGAGAAGATGCCTCCTTTGTGGGCAAGGGAGAAGGGAAGATAAGCAGAGAGGCACCAGGCACCTGCCTCACCCCCACCTCACCAACTCCACACCAGGCCCATTCCCACTTAGCCCCCAACTCAGGCTGCACCGTTCTCCTTACTGTCAGTGTGACTTCCCAGCCAAGCTGATGGAAGCTAACAGCTTGGATTCATTAGGGACAGCACGTAGTGTAGGTGATGTGCAGGACGGAAGTGGAGAGGGGACACGGGAGCCGTGGTGTCAGGTCTGGGGCTTCCATGGTACCTGCCCTGGCTGTGGGCAGACCATGCTGGTCCACCCTGCCAGATGTGGCCTCTAATTCTAAGGTCTCCGTGTTCCAGGCCAGGGCTGGAGCCAGACTCCCCTTGGGGACAGGGGACATGGTCCACACAGACATCACTTGTGCTTTGGGCAAAGCCAGCGGGACAAATGAATGGGAGAGGCCCTGCTGGAGGGTAAAACTGGGCCTGGACTACTCAGACCTGCCTCTGTGACAGGACGGTCCCATCCTTCCAGTAGACTCCTGAGCTGGAAGCCCACCCAGCCAGGGAGTGGGGAAGGGGTGGCCTGCAGTCTCCCTTGAGTCTGTAGCCCCTCCCACCAAAGGGAGCTCCATAAAAAAAGATGCAGAGGCCGGGCACGGTGGCTCACGCCTGTAATCCCAGCACTTTGGGAGGCCGAGGCAGGCGGATCACGAGGTCAAGAGATCGAGACCATCCTGGCTAACACACTGAAGCCCAGTCTCTACTAAAAATACAAAAACAAAATTAGCCGGGCATGGTGGCAGGAACCTGTAGTCCCAGCTACTCAGGAGGCCGAGGCGGAGCTTGCAGTGAGCTGAGATCGCGCCACTGCACTCCAGCCTGGGCGACGCAGAAACACCAGGTGCTTCTTCCAGCTGCCGGCTTCTTCCTGGCATGGCCTCCAGGACCCTGGATGAGTCAAGATGGGGCTGCCAGCAGCTGGGGGCAGGGGGAAAGCTGGGCAGATGTGGGAAAGCTGGGAAAGTGATGGGCCCTCAGGGCTGAGCCCCTTCTGCCCAGGGGGCCTTGGTGACACTCCTGCTGCTGAGCTCAGCCCAAGGAGTCAGGGCCTGGTGCCAAGTAGCCTCTCTGCTTGCGAAGACAGTCCTGGGATCGTTACCCCTCTGCCCAGGGCTCAAGTATCCAGGCTGTGGAAGGGCAAGCAGTCAGAAAGAAAGGGGCCGTGGGTGTGGGTCCCCCAGCAGTCAGGGGCCTTGGTGGACAGGGCCCCCTATGAGTGGTGTGAGGGGGAAGGGAGACTGAGCTGTACTCCCCACCCTGCCGAAATCTGTGATGCCAAGCTCCAGAAGGGGACCCTGGGGGGAGCCCAGCATGACAGGAACCGCTGCAGATGCCTTTGGGCACCTACTCTGCAGGGCTGGGCCAGCTGGAGGTTTAGGGGCCACATCAGAGGGGTGGGCTGGAAGCCACAAAGAATGAGGCTTCCTGCTGGGGTTGCAAGGAAAGCAAGTCTGGTGTGCAGAGGGGCACCCACTGAGCTGGCAGGTCTCCCCACCAGTCCCAGGAATGCTGGAAAATAGGCTGCCAGGGGATTAGGGCCAGAAGTGCCCAAGAGGCCAGGGGAGAGGTCTAAGCTAACTCCAGATGGGATCGCATTCACAGGTTTAGAAGAAAGCTCCAAGCTGGCAACACCCAGAAGGGGCTGGGCTACCAAGGGCTGGGGGCTGGGGATGCCCACTGGCCTCTGGGGAAGCACTGGGCAGATCTGGTGGGGACCAGTCCTTTAGTAGCTAGGGACTCTTGTGGCCTGCTGGGCTTAGAGATGCCAGGGTGGCAGCATGGCAGGGTGGGGCTGGGGAAGACCTGGCCTCAGGAAGCTGGGGTCCTGGTATGTCCACAGGGCCAGGAAGTGGCAAGCTGAAGGGTGGCAGCAAAGGCTGGACAGGGATGCCCCAGATCTAGCCCAAGGGAGGTACCAAGCCTTGTGGAAGGGCAGGCGGGCTCCCCAGGTCTGTTGGAGAACCCAGGCCTCCTTGAGTAGGGGCTGTCTCCAGGGTCTCTTGCCTACTTAAGGCAGCTGGGAGCCCCGGTTTCACTGAGGAGTCGTCAAGACCTCAGCAGGAGGCAGAGAAGCCCTAGCTTTCTGGGTAGTAGGGCCCAAACTGAAGCCCCAGCCCCTCTTGAGGGTGTGGTGGGATTGGGTCTAAGAGGTTTACAGGGTTTGAGGAGGTGCAGCCACCAAGCTTGGGACCCCAAGTTCCAAATTATACATAGGAGAGGAGCTGGGGGATAGAAGAAGGGCCTGCCTGGTCCCATCCTCCAGACCTGAGGAGGAAAAGGGTCTGCAGATGACTTATCGGAGGCTCTTGGAGAAGCAAGGGATCCCCTGCCAAACCCAGTAATCACAGAAGAGGCCCCTTGAGGTCCTTCCAAGGGGCTCAGCACCCCTTCCTAGGACCCTGGGTTCCAATTGTCCCAAGAAATCACAGGGACCCGGAAGCTGGGCCCCTCTTGGACAAAGGCAGGGTGTGGGAGGAACAGTGGCCAGGCAGGCTGAGGCTAGGGGCTGTGGCAGGAGGGGTGGAGGGCTCATCGACACAGGCACCTCTGAGTGGGCCATAGCTAGAACATCCAGAGTTGGAGTCCCCATGGAGGCAGCAGTGTCCTCAAGAAGGCCCCCGGCTTCCTACCACCCTGGAAAAGGGGTCCATGTGCAGCAGGAAAGAGAGACAGGAGGGGCTCGGCAGCACTCCCCCATTCCCATCTCCGGGGCAGACAGGGCTCCGAAAGAGCTGCACTGGGTGCTCCCCACTGAGGGGGTGTCTGGAGGTGGGGTCTTGGGGAGCTGCCCATGGAGAGAGCACAGCATAGAGCCAGCAGCAAGGCCATGTCCACAGGCTAAAGCGCCCCTGCGGCCTGCCTCCCGCCACCAGCTGGGGCAGCAGGCTGGGATGGGGGTTCGGCCCTCCCATCTCCAGCACCGGAACTGCAGGGTGAGAAGAGTCACAGCCAGTCAGGTCAGAGTCGGGTCCTGCTCCCAGGATCCCCAAAGGAGGTTTGAGGGAAGACCCAGCTGGCTCAACTCAACCCCCTTAGTGAGAAC
This sequence comes from Hylobates moloch, assembly GCF_009828535.3. Classification (NCBI taxonomy): domain Eukaryota; kingdom Metazoa; phylum Chordata; class Mammalia; order Primates; family Hylobatidae; genus Hylobates; species Hylobates moloch. The sequence goes on from NW_026652289.1 coordinate 53,373,921, forward strand.
AAACTCACGGGAAGAGGGACATCAATGAGGCCAGGAGTGACAGAGGGAAGGAGGCGTCTGGAGTCATGAAAGGGCTTTGGGGTCTTGATAACACCCCCAGACATGGGCGTTGCCAGCAGCGACATGGCAGAACAAGGCCTCAGGACAAGCAGGGCTCAGCACCAGGGTCCCTGCCGAGGCCGGGCTGGGGTGGAGTAGTGCTGAGTCTGGTTGGAGGTGCTGTTCCCTATGAGACGACGCTGTCCGGGGAGCCCCTCTCCCTCTCCCAGCTCCTACTCTCCGAGTCCCCCAAGACAGGGCTGTCGTCCTTCCCACTCACTACCTTGTTGGCTCCACTCCCGTCAGCAAAGCCGGCTGCTCAGGCCCTTTGCCTTTTGTATTGGGCTAGAGTGCCAGGTGGGGTGTGGGGAGGCTGGGCCTCACCTGAGCCCCATTCTTAGGTGGACCTGCTCGGGTCTCCTTTGGGGTGGGGGCAGGGCCAGCACACTCCGCTGCCCTCACTCCTTCCTTGCCCTAGGGGTGGCAGCCCTAGGTAGGGCGCTGCCTCCCTCAGACTAGGGAGTCCTGGGCGGAGTCCGGTTCCTGCCCCCACCACCTCAGACCGGGGGTCCCTGGGACACTGTCATATCTCCTCCCTTAGACTAGAACTCCCAAGTCTGGGTTAAGTCTCTCCCCTCAGACTGGAGCCAGAAGGGGAAGAGAGGGCCTCCCTGGATAGAGCTGTGTCGGAGAGCAGCACCTCACTACAGCCAGGCCTGGCCCTACACCACCCCGGCCGGGCTCTACACCACCCCAGCCTGGCCTCTGCGACCACAGGGGAACCCAGGTGCTAAGCCCTGCCTGTCCCGAGCCCTCACTCTGTCTGGTCACCATTGGCAAGATGTGTGTCAGGCATGCAGCAGGGGCACAGGTGTGAAGGGAGGGAGAGGAGAGGATGGAGGGAAGGGAGGACCGAAGGAAAAGGAATAAAGAGCTCACTCCATTAAGGTGCTGACGAGGTGCCCATGGCTGCCCAGGGCCTGGGGGCCCAGAGTTCAGAAAGTTCACCTCCACTGCAATTCTTTCCTCCCTGTACGAGTAGCCTCAAATGACTCCATGTAGCTCACACCCCCCATTCCTCAGGTTGTGGGACTGAGTCCCTGAGTTGCTGGATTTCTAGCCAGGCTTCCAAGCCCTACCCCTGCCCCTTCTGGTTCTGGGAGCTCCAGCCTCGCCTGGGGATTTTCCTGTTCCAGACTCACGAAGACTCTGCACGTGTGGTTCTCTCTACCCAAACCCCACTTTGCACGTGATTTCGTATTTGTCTTCAAGGTTCAATTCAGGTATCACCTCTTCTGGGACCCAAGGACTCTCCACCCAGGTTGTCACTGCAGCGGCCACAATATCCCAGCCTAGTGTTAAGGCCAGGCTGGCACAGGAGGGACAGCACAGCTGGGCCCAGTGACCACCACCAGGATGCCACACAGGTGGACTGGCCCACCCAGTGGACTGGCCCCTGGCCCAGGGGGGGTGGGAAGACAGGCCCAGGAAGCCACCTTAGCTGCCCTGAGAACAAGCCTCTGGGGAAGCAGAGCCCAGCAGGGGCAGGGTCTCTAGAGGGTGGGCCCAGCACACTACCCGCCCCTGCCCCAAGCTAAGGTCAGTGGGATGCATGGTCACCAGCAATGCGGAGGCTGTAACAGTTCTACCCGGACCATGAAAGACATGTTTGGCCCTGGGAGAGGTGCACGTGCTGGGGTCTAATGACCAGCATTTCTCACCAGGCTACTAGTAGCCCACGGACCAACAACCACCAGGACCCACAGGGTCTCAGGAGAGAGAGCTTTCCTAGAGCAAGCAAGTATGTGTGTGAGAGGGGTCCACAGAGCCACAGCCATCTGCATGAGGGTGCAGGAGCACCTTCTGGACTGGGAGCAGGGAGAGCAGCCTGTGAGCAAAGGCCTAGGCACACAGTGATGGAACACGAAACCCACCATCCCCAAACACACGGACAGGCCCCACTTCCAAAAACAAGCCAGACGCTTTAATGGGCTGCCTCCAGGGCCCATTGGCTCATCACAATCCCTTAAATAAGGCCCAGAACTTGCCAGCCTTTGGTTCAGCTCAGCACTCCGTAGGCACGTGGCTCACAGCAGGCCTGGCTGATGGGCTCTGGCTTGGGGAGCAGCAGGGTCCTCAGTCCAGATCTTCAGAGACCTTCTAGGACTGAGCTGCCACTCAGCCTACCTGCACCAGTCCCTGAGTCCCAGCAGCTGCTTAGCTTCTAGAAAACATAAGTTTCCTGGGATAATGCCAGGGGTGGGGGAGGCAGTTCAGGGAAGCACTGATGTCAATTAAGGACAGGCCTGGGGCCTCCTGGGGTGGTAGCAGCAGGCCCAGAACAAGGACGCCAGCTCCAGGCTGCATCCCTGCACCAACAGCGGGGATTGGGAGCAGGGAGTGCAGGCTCCCTCAGGGAGCTCCAGGCTGGAGTGGGGCCAACCCAACCCCAAGTGCTGGGGGGTGACTCTTGAAAGTGTGAGTCACATCCACTGCCTAAGGTACCACTCTACGATAGCCAAGTCCTAGGACACACAAAGACTTTCTATAGGAAGGTTCTCTGCCTCCAATTCTAGGCCCTGTCCCAGAGAGGAAGCAGAGACCAAATGGTGACAGGGTATGTATCAGGCAGCATCCCCACAACAACCCTGTGAGGTAGGTTGCGTTGTCCCATTTTACACATGGGGAATGAGGGCTCAGCAGAGGTGAAGTTTCTTGCCCAGGTCCTGCAGCAAGAACACAAGTCGGGATTCAAGCCCAGGTCTGTCGGGCTCCAAAGCCCATGTGTGTTCTCTAGGCAAGAAATAGGGAGTAGTCCTATCCAATAAAGACCCTCACGTTAAAAGCTCAGGGGCTCTTCAGCCCACCCTGAGTGGGCCCCAGGGTCAGAGATGGAACCCCTCCAGGGGAGCAGCCACGGCCCCAGCATCCACTCGTGGCCCCGGGGCAGGCAGAAGGGAAGGGTGGAGAGTGACTGCTATACACACAGCACCAGCAACCAGTGCTACAGGTGATGGCTCTGGCTGTCCAGCAGCTGTGGGCAGGGTGAGGGCCGGTCTGGTCTTGAGGACTTGTGGCCCCAGGTGGGCAGAGCCAGGCCATTGAGCCAGGCGGTCTCCAGCAGACTGCGGAAGCGGGCCTTCAGTGTGGGGCCAGGTGGGCTGGCACTGGCAGCAGGGGTAGGGGAGGCACCACAGGACTCTTCCCCAGCGGCTGCCTCTGCTTTCTCCACGCCAGGGGTTGGTGGCTTCCTGCCTGGCTTCCTGATCTTGGGGGCCGGTGACTTCCGAGCCAGGGCTAGGCTCTCTGGCTCATCTCTGGCCACAGTGGGCTCTGAGGAGGACACAGCTCCAGCCTCAGTGTCAAAGTCACCTGGAAAACGAACACATAGTCAGCCTGTAAATCCCATACCCTCAGGTCCCACCTCCTGGCTTCCAAAGCCATCCAAACAGTGGTTCTGCTCTGCCACAAGTCAGGCTGGCATCACAACTCTTCCCCACACATGCCCACTGGCCAGACCATCCAAGCGAAAAAGATGTGCTTCTCCCCAGGTGACACCAGAACTCTATCTGGGATGACGGCACCGCTCAGGAGAGGCTGTTTGGGTACAACGATGAGAGCAAAGGGGCTCAGCAGGTCAGGAACCATTGGCCTGGTCCAATACCCACTGTCCAGATGGAAAACTGAGGCATGGGAACAGAGGACCCTGCCATATATAAGACAGCCATCATGTTTCTGCCATACCAGCCCCAGAGACCAAGCCCAAGCCCGAGGCTGAGCCCAGGTAGGGATTGCCCTAAGAGCCATGCTGGGGGAGCACAGGAACCCACCCACAAGAAAGGAAGGCAGGGATAACTGTCTAGGGGCACACAGAGAAAAACGGCCCCCAAGGTGGGAGGGAGTGAGGACAGGGGCAACAAAATTCAGCCAGAGGCCAGAAGCCTGGTCTCAATCACTTCCTTCCCAGGCCCCCCCAATTGTTGCAAGCTCCAGTCAGAGCAGCCTCGGACTGTGTGGAGTGCCCAGACTCCACTGCCGATCAGGCAGCCCAGGAGAAACGGACCTGACCCTCTCTGGGCCCCAGACAGCCCAACTGTATGGGGAGAGGACTGAGCTGGGCAGCCCAGCCCTGAGTGATGTGGGACCCTCACTCAGTAACAGATCGCCTGAGTCTGGATTTCCTTTGCATCTCATTAAGGCATCTGCTCCAATTTTTAAGTATTCAGGGATCAGGGATTCTGGTCAGCCAGCCACTAAGCTCATCTGCACCTCACTGCCACAGGCCCCTCCCCATCCCAACCAGGTAAGGGCCCCGGGGCAAGGCTGCCACTATGGGGATGGAACTAGGAACAGTTTCTACAGGGAAGAGGCTGGGCGGTGGAAATGGGAGAGGGTGGAGTTGGAGGCAGCAGGGAGAGAAAAACTAGAGGGGGCCTCAGGCTGCCATGATGCCAGGTGTACTGACGCAGGAGGGGCAATGACAGAATCCACTTGGTCCCATCACCAGATCCCTAGCCGAAGAAGTGTGGTCATACACGGCACACAACACTTCGGCAGTTGTGTGGTCCTCCAGGACATGAAAAGAAAACAAGCTGGAGAACAGCAGGCACGAGACATCATTTAGTAGAGGAAAAGCAAACCACAAAACAATGCGACGTATGGGCACACTTCTGTGTATGTAAGGGCTGGGGAGGACTGCAAAACTACACGTTCAAAAAAGCAACTGTGGCCCTCACCAGGTCTTGAGCATGAGGAGCTCTGGGAAAGGGGGTGCCCTTCACTGACATGGAAAAGAACTGGGGGTGGGAAGTGAGCTGAGGGGAAGGCTCGGGAGTGTGATTTGGGATGAGTTCAGTGTGGGAGAGAGACCCAGGGGCTGAGGCCCAGCATGCAGTGGGTTATTTAGGGCTAGAGCTCACAAAGGGGAGGCTAGGCTGGAGATCAGGGAAATGATCTCAGCTAGAAAACAGGGCCTAACCAGAGCGCCGGAAACACTGCACCAAAGATGGAGAAGGCACAGGCAGAGGAGGAGGGAATCCAAGAAGGTGCGGCACCAGGGGAGGCCGAGGAGTTTCCATGGGGACAGAGCAGCTGGCATGTTCAGAAGCCTACAAAGGAGGCTATGAAGGTGCTCACTGATGTTTGGAGGGTCAAGGGGTGGGGGTACCTAGAGCCCACCCTAAAGCCCCCTACCCGGGCAGGAGTCCTTGGAATCACTCAGCCCCAGCTGTGACGCACTCACACAGCACACACACCTGTCTCTTGCTCACACAGCTCCGGTGGCCACTGGGGCTGCCCCATGCTCACCCAGCTGGCGGCGTACACAGTCGCGCCACTGCAGGCCGAGAAGGTCGGGGTAAATGTCGGGCAGCTGGCGCAGTGCCAGTAACTTCAGCATGCGTGACGTGCAGCCGGGCAGGGCGAGCTCCCGCAGTGCCCGCTCCTCCGACAGTGTCGTGGGCCGCAGCTCCACACGATGCTCCTGCAGCACATGGTCCACAGAAGCGGGTGGCAGCCGAGGGAAGAGCCGCTCCTTCACCAGGTGGATGGGTACGAAGATGGCGCCAGCTCGCACCACATGGGGGAAGGGGCACCGGTGGGTGCGATCGAAGCGCTGCAGCTGGGACAGCAGCTTGGCCAGCATCCCCTGCACACCCTGGCAGTCCTGCCACGCAGCCTGGCCCCAGGGCCCAGCCGTCTCTAGCCACTCGCGAAGCTTCTCTGGAGGAGAGTGGGCCACGGAGCCAGAAATAGCATCACACAGGGACGCGTGTAGTCCTGTAAAATGCTGCTCCGGGGAGTCCCCTGGGGCTGAAGTAGATGCCGGAGCAGGGCCTGCAACTGGAGCTGGAGCTGAAGTTGGAGCCGGATCCCGGGCCGAAGCTGGAGCCTGAGCTCCAGGGGCAGGGGAGGCCACAGCTACGGCTGGAGGGCTGGGCAGTGCCAGGCTGAAGCAGGTTACGGACAAGGGCTGTTGAGCGAGAATCCGCAGTCCAATGGGGCCAGATGTGGGGGTGGGTGCAGGCTGTGTGGGAGCAGGAGCTGAGGTGGGCGTGGACGGGACCACGGCTGCAGGCAAAGGTGCCGGACGGAGGATCTTGAACTTTCGGAACATGAAGGCCACAGAGCTGTGGAAGTTGGTCCTTGGCATGGCATCTGTGGTCACTGGCACCCCAGGCAAGCCTGGTGCTTCTGTGTCTATCTTTTTCAGGCCTGGCAGATCTGACACCATGTTGCCCACATCTGGCACATCCATGGTTGCAGTAGGCTTGGCATGCTCCACAGAACGGGACGCCTTGACAGGGGAGGCCTCTGCCGTGGGCTTCCTCACACTCAAATCCAGGGCTACCTCCTCCTTAAGTGAGCCTCTTAGGGGCTTACTCCCTGAGGGGCCCTCCTGGGTGGGCAGGGTCCCCCTGCAGCCTTTGTCCTGACCTTCACTGGTGGCTGGGGCTGAGTCAGGCTCAGTTGTGGCCTCGGGTGCTGGCACATCCAGATAGTCACGGTAGGGGGCCAGGCTGAAGACATTGTCAATGACAGGCATTGGTGGAGAGCTGGGTGGCCTTGCGCCCTCCTTCTGTGGAAGAGACTGGCACTCCCGGGCACAGGGGGGCAGTGCTGGGGGGGTACAGGGAACTGGACTGTCTCGGATGACGATGGGCGGCCCAGAGTGCTCACTGAGCCGGGGCTGGAGCTTCTCTTTCCTGCAGCTGGGCAGCCAGGTCTTCTCTTCGGCTTCCTGTGCAGGCCTCACAGGCTCTGAGCAGGGCTGGCTTGCTGGCAAAGGCTGGCATGCCCTCTGGAAGGCACCAGGCTGTGGTACAGCCCGCAAATTGTTCTGGGAAGGTGGTGTCCCTCCAAGCCCAGGGGATGCTCCATAGAGAGAGAGGTCATCCCGGGCATAAGGAAAACTCAGTGTCTGGGGGGCAAAGTCCAATGGGCACCGTGAAGCGAGAGGTGGCTCCAGCTTGAGGCCTGGAGAGGGTGCTGGGAGAGGGGCAGAGGAGTAGGGGTAAGCGTCCAGCCCCAGTGGGGGAATGTAAGGTGCCTGGGCTGCCTGCTGCCTCAGGTAGGGGCTGCCCATCCCACCAGCCTGGTACCCAGTCCCCTTGTGGCCCCCCAGAGGCTGCAGTGGGAGTGCTGGGCTGTAGCTGCCCTGCTTCTCTGGGTGGCGACAGGCTGGAGGGCAAGGCAGGGCCTGTGGAGGATGGGATGGTGGGTGGTGAGGTGGTGGGTAGTGGGTGGGCCCGGTGTCCTGACAGGGTGGCCCCAGGGGCTGGGCCAGCTGGGTCCAAGGACTTGAGGGCCCCTCAGACATTGCTTGCTTGGAGTTCCTAGGGTAAGGACCTGTGTACCTGGAGGCCAGGAAGCCTGTGCTGTGGATGGTCTGATATTTCTCCAGGAAGGGCTGGCATGGGGAGAAGCTCCCCGAGGAATCTTTACTGGACCCCTCAGCTGGCATCGCCCGCAAGAAGGTGCCATCCAGGGTCTGGCCCTTGCTAGGAGCTGGGGCCAGAGAGCAGGGTGGGTCAGCTGAGGGCAACAGGGGCCCAGTCGCCAGAGTCCAGTCAACATCCAGTGGCCTCTTCACTGCTCCTTCCCCTAGGCAAGTTGAGAGCCCATAGCACAGAGGGTTGCGGTAGACAGGTTTGGGCGCTGCCAGTGGTGGGCCTGGGTAGGAGTGAGCCTGGGGACTGAAGGGCAGGAGCTCAACAGGGCTGGAGTCCTGCATCTTCTCAGGGCCTTCTGCTGGCGAGCGGTAGAACAGGCAGTTGGTCAGCAGGCTGTCCGCCTGAAGTGGGGGTCCTGCCATACCGGTAGAGTACAAGGGTGGGTATGGGGTCCAGGACGCCAACTGCTCAGACTCGGCCTTGGGAGTACCCGCCATGGGGCAGGAGAAGTAGGACCCCTTGTAGGTGCAGGGATCCTGGTTACCAACAGAGTGGGGCAGGCTGTGCTCGGGCCCCGAGTCTGTCTCTAAGCGGGGCAGCTTGCCATACATCACAGGCCCCAGGGTTCTCAGGGGTCGCTTCTCTGCCATCGCTGTGAAGGCTTCGAGCCTTCCTAGGCCCCTGCTACTCAACTTCTGACCTGGGATAGAGGGAGAAAGGCAGGGGCTGTCACGAAAACAGGCTACAGGCAAAGCAACAGAGGGCTGCTGCTCTCATCAGCTCACTGCTACACCTAAGAACCTGGCACTTAATTGATACTCAGTTAAGACTGTGAATTCATGAGCCACATGACAGAGGTTTCCAATTCGTGTGTGTATTTCTTTTTTTTTTTTTTTTTTTGAGACAGAGTCTTGCTCTGTCACCCAAGGCTGGAGTGCAGTGGCACGATCTCGGCTCACTGCAAGCTCCGCCTCCCGGGTTCACGCCATTCTTCTGCCTCAGCCTCTCCGAGTAGCTGGGACTACAGGCGCCCGCCACCACGCCCGGCTAATTTTTTGTATTTTTGGTAGAGACGGGGGTTCACTGTGGTCTCGATCTCCTGACCTCGTGATCCGCCCGCCTCGGCCTCCCAAAGTGCTGGGATTACAAGCGTGAGCCACCGCGCCCGGCCATATGTATTTTTTTGAGGCAGGATCTCACTCTGTTGCCCGGGCTGGAGTACAATGACATGAACTTGGCTCACCACAGTCTCAACCTCCTGGGCTCAAGTGATTCTCCCAGCTCCCAAGGAGCTGGGACCACAGTCGCCTGCTACCACACCCAGCTAATTTTAGTATTTTTTGTAGAAACAGGGTCTTACTATGTTGCCCAGGCTGGTCTTGAACTCCTGGACTCAAGTGATCCTCCCATCTTGGCCTCCCAAAGTGCTGAGATCACAGGCATGAACCACCTACTGCACCTGACCCCAACTCGTATATTTTAAGCTGCAGAACCCTTTGTTTAATGAATTACTCTACACAGAACCCCCACCCACCCCTACTCCAGGAGCCCCTTCTGTTCGATTTTCCTCCATACAACTCCCAAGACCCCCTCCTTCTTGGGATTTCAGAATTTGTAGGGGCACTGGGTCTGAGGGTCACTTGACATACCCTGCCGCCACCCCCTCATATACAGATGAGGAGATCCATTCATCCCAAAGTCACCAATGAAATAGACACAACGAGAAGCAGGCCTCCTGCCTCCCACCACAGGGTCCTATTCCAAGATGCCACAGTGATGCCCACTGCAGCCAAAACATGGAATCTGAGTATTGTCTACAAATTCACAGATTTCTTGTGACACTCCTCTGACCTGCTGATCTTGTCAAAAATGGCAGAATCGGGCCTCCAGCCCAGGTCCCTAGACCCAAAGCCAATGCTGAGATACTGGACTTGGCTCTGGAGAGCAGTCCCCTAGGAGAGGTAACTGGGGACATCAGTCTGCACAAGCCACACCCCTCTCACCCCACTCCTCCCCCTCCGCAGGAGTCAGGGCAGCCCAGCAGATGGTGCTGCAGCACCAGTAGGAAGGTCCCAGAGCATGAGGAGCCCAGATCCACCCCCAGCCCCCAAGCTGCAGATGGCGATTCCTAGGCACATGGCGGGGTGGGGGCAAGACAGCGTCAGGGGCGTGTGTGAAAGTCCAGGGAGGTGGCTAGGTGCTGTGGCTCACACCTGTAATCCCAGCACTTTGGGAGGCCGAGGTGGGCGGATCATTTGAGGTCAGGAGTTCAAGACCAACCTGACCAACATGGTGAAACGCTGTCTCTACTAAAAATACAAAAAAATTAGCCAGGCATGGTTGTGCATGCCTGTAATCCCAGCTACGCAGAAGGCTGAGGCAGGAGAATTGCTTGAACTCAGGAGGCAGAGGTTGCAGTGAGCCAAGATTGTGCTACTGCACTTCCAGCCTGGGCAACAGAGCGAGACTCCACCTCAAAAAAAAAAAAAAAAAGAAAAGAAAAGAAAAAAGTCCAAGGAGGGAGGCCCCAGGGGCCACAGAGTGCTACTTAGCCACTACTCCCATTGTATTGATGGAAAAACTATGTGCTGAAAAAAAGACAAAGCTCTAAGACAAGACCAAGGAAGGATGGGGACTGAGGCCCCTCAGGGCAGCAGGCACCCAGTAACCCGTGAGGGGCTCATCTGAAGCCCGTCTGCTGGGGCCACACTGACCTACCTCTACCTCCCCCAGCCAGCACCCTGCTCCTGGAAACTCTCAGTAGCTTAGAAAGGACCACCTAGCTCAATCTTGCTATGATTAGGGCAAAGTGTCACAGGTTTCAGTGACTGGCAAGCAAGGACCAGCCCTCTCCTTGCCTCTTCTGGTTGGAGCCAATGACAGCCACAGGCTGAGTTAGACCGGCACATTTTGGGGCTAGGAAAGGCAAGGCTAGTGTGGGGGCCAATGCCCACTTCCACCAAGGCAGACTCAGCAAGCAAGCTGGTTCATCTCCTGGACAGAACCCCACACCTCAGGCCAGCCTAGAGAAGACATGGAGGGGCCATTAGGACACAGGTGACAGTCCCAACAGCAGTGTCCTACGGTAGAAACCTGCTATCGAGGGGTGAAAGCCCCCATCTCACTCCACAGCAATGCTGTGAGAAGGAACTGTAGGGTTTTGAAGTGTGGATCCTCCCCACCCCCTCCCTTGGGACACTCTGGGTTAAGTACTGACTTTGGTCTCACCTCCCCCACATGCTCCTTGGGGTCTGCTGGGTCCCCACCCCCACCCCAGGAGTCCCTCTCTCCTGGGTCTCAGCCCATGGAATACCCTTCGCTCTGGAGACTTCTTGAGGCCCCTATCTGGGACCCAGCCAATAGACAGGAGACCATCTGGGACCCTCAGGAGTCTTTGTGGGAGGGGTGGTGGCTTCAGGGAGCCAACAGAGAACTCTTAGGGGTGTGGGAATGACCTGATCTCCTGCCAGTAGGAGGTGGAAAGCCCAGGATACACTCCCTCAAGGGAGACTCCTCCTCCACTCAAGACAGTTGCCAAAATGTAGGTGCCTCCTTCCCTGACCCATACTGAGGCAAGCAAGCTCTCGGACAGGGCAGGTGCCCAGGGAGCAGGCTCAGGTCATCCTTGAGAGGCAGCTCTGTTGATCCTCTGCCAAGCTCCAACTTCACTCAACCAGCACCCAGGCCAGGGTCCCGGAGAAGAGCCCACCACCGCAGCACCACCCCTGCCTTACGCAGTGGGAAAGGAAACAGCTCTCTGTTCCCACTTTCACCTTCTAGGAGCCTTGGTATGGCCGATGGCAAAGACCAGGAGGAAGAGCGCGATTCCTGCCCAATTGTGGCCAGCATCTGGATTCTCCTGGAGGGCTGGATCGGGCCTCGCCGAGTGTTCTCCCATCTCCCACCTTCCCTACCTGAGGCTCTGGGCCCTCCAGACGCTACAACCCAACCTGGGGCAGCCCAAAGTCTCCAGTGGAGGGGAAAGCGAACGGGATCGGACTCTATCCCCTTTCCCCTACCCGCCCTGAGCATAACTCTGGTGCCTAGGGCCCACAGCCGACTTCGCTTTGAGGCTGCCGCTGCACTCGACCTGGCGGGCTTCCGGGTGTCCCTAAGCCCCTCCCGGCGGCGCCGAGACGCACGTGCATCCAGCAGGCTGACACACAGGCCGCCGCCACGCACACAAACCCGTGCCTGCACGTACGTGCATGGCCCACATCTGCACACACGCCATTCCAGAACTGCGCTCTCCCCTCGCTCGGGCCCCGGGCACACGTGTGCACGCAGGCAGGCCCGCGCACCCAGCCCCACACCGACGCCCGCAGACCGGCGGGAGGTCCCGGAACAGGGGCGGCCCGGCCGCAGGGTCCGGGCAGCCTCCGCCTCAGGGCGATCCCGCCAGCCTGAGCTGAGGCCAGAGGGGTGAGTCAAGAGGTGGCGAGAAAACCGCAGGGCCGTCCCATCCCAGCAGGGCGCGTCCAGGGCCCCGCGGCGCCTCAGCGCCCGGCGCCCCCAGGCCGAGCCCTCCAGTGCCCCCTTGTCCCCATACCTCCCCCTCAACGCCCTCCCCCAGCAATCCACCTGAGCAGGGCCCTGCGGGAGGCCCGAAGGCTCGGCCTGAGTTCCTTCTCGCCAGATTAGGCGCCTGTTCTCCGCCGGAGACCCAGAGCGCTACCAGGCCCCGGGAGCCTCGAAGTCCGGGGAAAGTCGGAGCAGCAGCGCCACCCCTGCCTCGCAGCCCGTTCGCTGGGGGCCGGCGGCAGCCAGAAGCCGCAGCCCCTCGGCCCAGGCGCGGCGCGCTCCGTCCCCGGGCCGGCCGGTAGGGGCGCCCTGGGGCAGCGCCACCCGCCCCTTCCCCACGCGCCGCCCGCAAACTCGGCCCAAGTTTCCGCGCCCGCGGAGCGGGCGAGCTCCTACCTGCAGAGCGCCAGGACTCCCGCCGCCGCTACTCCAGGCCGCCTCCGCGTCCACATCCTCCAGCGTCTCTCAGGCCGCGGGCCCTAGTCCAACCGGGCCCTGCGCGGGAAGTCGCACTGAACACCAAGCCCGGAGCAACCCTCCTCGCTGCCGTTCGCGCCGCCGCCGGGCGCCGTCTGCGGTCCCGGGCGGGGCGGGCTGGGGGCGGGGCGGGGGCGGGGCGGCTCGCAGGGTTGGGGCAGAGCCCGGCCCCGCCTCTGGGAGCCTGCGCTCCTGTGGGCAGCGGGTGCAGAGGGCCCGCGTGGGGCCAGCTCGCCAGGAACGGGCCGCGGGCGCTGTGCACCGCCCGTACCAGCCACGCTCCACGAACTAGTGCCCGGCGGGCCCGTCATGCGCCCTCAGTCGCTCCCTTAGATCATTCATTCACTGCCACTTGCTGCGATGTGACCTTGCGCCTGCCACTTGACCTCGCTGAGCTTCAGTTTCCTTATTTGCAAAAGTGGAATTCTGTCTTCCTTATAGCGGTGGCGGTGTAAGCTCGGAAAAGGGTGTTTGCAAATATCTGGCACACAGTAGGTGCCGGCATTCCCCTGTCCAGCACTAGTGTATTAGGGGGCTGGAGAAGGGCTCCTTGATCTGTCCCCTCATTTCGGTATATTCAGTGAGGGCAATTTCCAGACTCCTGCTAGGGCAGGGCAACTGTCTGAGGAAGCGGCGATCTCCCCATCCCTGGAAGGGCCGGGAATGAGGGTGCTGGGGGATTTGCAAAGTAGCCTGGGTGAGGCTCCCTCCATGAGGCAGACCGGCGCGCAGCCTGTGAGGCGGGTGGAGTGAAGCACGCCCAGCCAGGAATGATGTGTTGCAAAGAGAGGCTGGAGAGGGGGGAAGGGGTGCCTCTCCCTGGGCCATCTGACTGTGGATGAGAGCCCCTCAGTGCTGCTACTTTATCTGAAGGAATCTGGTCCCTCGAAGCTCCTGGGCTGCCCGAGGACTGGGAACAGGTATGTGCAGTGGGGGAGGGGAAGGCAGGTGGACATGCCAAAGGTCAGAGTCAGTTCATGAAGCAAAACTATCCCCTCAGATCCCAAAGGTAAGTTCTGCCTGAGTCAGAGCAGAGCAGGCCTGAGGCTGCAGGTTCCAAGAATCACCAAGCAGCTGGAGCAGCTGGAGCTGAGGAGGAGGGGCTGGGTGCTGCAGGTAGGAAGAGGAAGAGGAAGTGAGGTAACCTGGGGAATGGGGGCGAGGGGTGGGGGGAGAGTGTCACTTCATTTAGAGCTGGAAGGACCTTAGAAATATAGTCTGGAACCATATAGGGAGGAGACACTCAGAGAGGGTTGGGGCTTTCCCCAGGTCACACAGCAGGCTGGGACAAAATCCCAGATCTCCTGGTTCCCAGCCTGGGGCTCTTCCTGCAGCCACACTTTAGCGACAGGAAAACACATCTGTGTGCGGACAGCTAGGGGTCACACAAAACATCATTCCCTTAACCCCAGCCTGCAGCCCCGCAGGTCACAGGCTATTCACTGCTCTTGCCCCTTACCAACTCTGCTCGCCCCTCCTCCTCCAGCACCGCGCCGGCGACCCTGTCCTTGCCCTGCTAGCGGGGTGGAAGGAGGGCTGTGTTCTTAGCCCTTGGGGTCTAGGACGCTCAGGTTGTGTGCTCAGATGTGCCCAGTGGTCTCTTCAATTTCCCTGAGTTGGAATGGGACCCAACCAGGCCACGATGAGCAGCCATCTGAGACAATAGGGGCTAGTTAAGATTTGCAGCACTGCTGAGCCTTGTGTTAATTCAGGGACACCTCACACAGACAGCAGCCCCACTCAACAGTATGTCTATTCCTTTTCGGCATCACTTAAACACCCTGGACTGCCAAAGAAAGGACGCAACACTGGGGGACTTGGGAGCTACTTTGTAACTTTCTGAGCCTCAAATTTCCTCATTGCCAAAAGGGAGCAGTGAGAGACCTGCCTTAGCAACTGTGGTGTCGGCCAGCATCAGTGTGGGAAATTGCTTGTAAACTCTAGGAAGCTCATAGAGTGTCCCCAGACTATGAGCTCCTGAAGGCTCTGACCTTGCCATTTTCCTCCCTGTACCAATGGTCGTGTGTGGAGCCTATAGAGAATGAAGGCAACCGATACAAGATAACTGCCTTGGGAGCTCCACATGTTTTTAACAGGACTGTGGTCTTGCAGAGATGTGATATTCTAATCAGAAGGAATAGTGTGAATAAAATCAGAGAAGAGAACAGTCTGTCCTTATATGGCCTTCCTGGGTGGAGTTAACACAAAAAGAAAGTAGTGTAGAAAAGGAGGTTTCTTCTCACCCCACCCTACCCCCACCACCACCAGGTCTGCCCAGGTTCCACATGCGACACACACACTCCTCTTCCATCCCACCCCAGACACTGGTTACTTCTCCTGGCTCCCTGGGAATGCAAGGTAAAAGGTCAGCTCCTGAGCCTTGGCTCATTATGTTGTGGTTATTAGTAACAATGGTTCTCCCTCTAATGAGGCCACACCTGCTATTTACAAATCTCCTTCCTTGGAGGAGCTCCCTTACCCCAGAGGAGGGTGAGGTGGAGCTGGCAGCTACTCTACAGGCAGAGAAACAGAGAAGTGTGGCACCTTTCCCTAAGACACACAGCAATGCCCCCTTCCATCCTTGCAGACCCAGTTATAGACACTGCCTCCTCCAGAGAGGCCCCTCAGACTGCTTTTGCTGCCCTGTCTGCCCTCTACTTCCTCGTTGCTCCCTCTCCCCTCCCAGAAGAGGAATATCTCAGTGTCAGTGGTTGGACATGGATCTCCTACGTCTATCTATGAGATAATTGAGATCTCATTTAATTCTTACAACCATATGAAGCAGGAGTTTGAAAAACAAGAACGCTGAGGTTTGATCTACTGACCTGTGTGGCTTAGGCAAGCCCCTTAGCTCTCAGCTCACTCATCGTTACAGGGACATGACTTGCTACAGGGCTCCAGTGACTTCACAGCTTGATTTGTAGTAAGCTTTCAACCAGTGGTAATGTTGCAGGAGAATAGGGTCTGGAGGCAGGGAACCTAAGGCCAACTGGTGCTGGATATCAGAGACTACTCTTCAACCCCTCCTTTTTCTAGGTGGCAGTTGCTGCATGGTAGTTGGAATCCCTCCTTTTGCTGTATGGCAGTTGCTGAGTGGCAGCTGGAAAGTGAAAGTGCCTCTGATTGGTCCCCTCCAGCAACCCATCAGACTGGTCGTGGGCCTACTCTTCAACCAATCAGACTGGTTGCGGGCCAATCAGAAGGTTGCAGGGTGAAACAATGGGAAAACTCTAGAGGGTATATAAACCCCAGAAAATTCTGTAACCAGTGCTCCTGAGCCTCTTGCTGGAGGTTTTGCTGCCTTGCTTGTGCCTTTTGTCCAATTCTTTGTTCAAAACACAAGGAACCTGGGCAACTACCCTCAACCAGTAACAGTAGCTCTGGAGGAGGAGGGGGAGGCCACTTGTCCACATAGCCAAGAAATGGAGAGCTAGGATTGTCCCTGGAGGACTGTGTGACTCCAGTGCCTTCTGAGGGAGGGCTCAGACACAATTGTTGTTCAGGAACCCGCTGCCACTAAAGCAAGCAGAGCCTGAAGCTGGGCTGTGTCGGTGGCCATCAGCATGGACTCAGAGCATCATAGGGATCTGGGTTGGATAGGACCTGGGCAGGAGGACAGGGCCATGGGGTCTTATTGGGGTGAGGTGAGCCACTTTCCAAAAGTATACTGGGAAATCAGGGCATCCTTCTGCATGGGAGGCTGGGGGTGGGGGCAGCCTGCTGCTTTGCCACAGTGAGCAGGGAGTGGGAGCCTCTCAAACTCCAAAGGAGCCCCCCCCACTACCTCCAGAGAAAATCAGAGTTGCTCAGAGGGGAGGCCCTAAGACTGAGAAGTGGGGCAGGCTTTCACTGGGCCCCTCTGGAAAACTGTATCTGCTGGCCTGTTGGCTAGAAAAACAACAACAACAAAAAAAAACCATGCACAATAATTTAGGGACCCTGGCCAGGTGCAGTGGCTCATGGCTTTAATCCCAGCACTTAGGGAGGCGGAGGCAGACAGATCACTTAAGGTCAGGAGTTTGAGATCAGCCTGGCCAACGTGGGGAAACCCCATCTCTACTGAAAAACAAAAATTAGCCGGCGTGGTGCACAAGCCTGTAATCCCAGCTACTCAGGAGGCAGAGGCACTTGAACCCGGGAGGCAGAGGTTGCAGCGAGCTGAGGTCGTGCCTCTGCACTCTAGCCTGGGCAACAGAGTGAGACTGTATCTCAAAAAAAAAAAAAAAAAAGATTTAGGGACTCCTGCAGAGGAGAGGAACATTCTTTAATTAACTAACAGCTAGGGTGGGCTGATTTTCCTTCTCTCCTTCCCATCCTTCCTTCTGTCACATATTGAAGATCTCCAGGTTTTATGCTGGCATTGAGGGTACAGCAGTAGATGGGTCCCAGTGCTGTCTCCCAGACTTCAAACAGACCATTGCCCTCCAGTGAGATGGGTGCTTGTGTGGAGGTGGGTCTGCCACAGTGGGAGAGAGGCCTCAGGAACAGGACTGCTGGGCCTTGGACTCAGGGAGGGTGGGGCTGTGATGTCTCACTCTGGCTGTGCCAAAGCCCAGCCATTGGAGGCTTGGTGCTGGAGGCAGCAGGAAATATTCCCTGCCTGCCTCCACAGAGAGCTTTCTAATGCCTGTGTCTAACCGGTTACTCCTAGCTTGGAGTCTCCTGTGGTTCCTCGGTGCCCTCAGGTTCCAGTTCCCCACTCTTGCTTTGGCATGTCTCCTGATTGTCCCGATTGTCTCCCTAGCCAGCCAAGGTTCCTTTCAGGTCACACCTCCACGCTTTGGAATATGCGCTCCGTCTGCCTTGGCTGCTTGTCTGGCTTTCCTTGCAATTCCTGTTGGCCTTTCAGACTCAGCTCAGAGGCTGGGCACGGTCGCTTATGCCTGAAATCCTCCCACACTTTGGAAGGCAGAGGCTGGAGGATCACTTGAGCCCAGGAGTTCAAGACTGACCTGGGCAACAGAGCAGGACAAATAAAAAAATTTTCCAGGCATGGTGGCACGCACCTGTGTTCCCACCTACTCGGGAGGCTGAGGTGGGAGGATGACTTGAGCCCAGGAGGTTCAGGCTGCACTAAGCGGTGATCAGGCCACTGCACTTCAGGCTGGGCAACAAACCAAGACCCTACACAGCCCCTGTCAAAAAAAATCAGCTTGGGACCCCTCCTCCAGGAAGCCTTCCCTGAGCTCCAGGCTGGGTTTGGTCATCTCTTCGGAGGTCCCAGAGCATTTTGAACTCACCTCCATTTTAGCCTCAGCTCCCAGTGCTGAAATTGCCTGGCTATAAGCCTGGCTTCTCTCTTATACTGGGGAGGGACCTCCTCCAGGATGGGGCCTGGGTCTGCCCTTGGGCTGTGACTCTAGTGCCCACCACAGGGCTGAGTCAGGCTGTAGTTATGGAGTGAAGGTTTAATGGTGAAGGAGGGCTATGCATATCTGAAAGGGAAGAAAGGCAGAAAAACCTACCCAGGCCCACAGATGAGAGCCTGAAGGAACCTCTGCTGCCCAAAGCTCCCCTAAAGCCCCTGGACTCCCCCTCTCAGCCACTTAGGACCCATGACACCAGCAGTAGCCTGTTTCTAGCCCCTATTTCAACATGGGGCAAATGAGACGCAGAGAGGGCCAGCTACCTACCTGGGGTCTCAGGCAGGCAGCTCCAGAACCCAGGTCTCCTGAAGGCCTGTCTAGTCCATACACCAGGCCTCCTCCTGGTTCTGACACTGCCTCTCCATCCCCTCCTCCCCTCTCAGACCTAGGATGGAGAAACACCTGGCCGAGCTCCACCTGCCTGCCTCATGCTGCCTGCAGCCCCCTCCTTGGAGGCCATAAGCCTGGGGTAGGGGTGTGAGAAGAGGAGGGGGACCCCTGCAAAGAGGGGAGGGGCTGATGCATTTCCCCCTGTGCTGCAGGAGCTGCTCCCCTACCCAGAGCCTGGACTCCTGCCAGCTGCCCTCATCACCTCTTCTCCCCATCCAGGGCCTCTCCCTGGGGATCCCCTCCCCCGGCCTCGGCGCCCTGGGCAGAGCCATCACAGCTGTTTCCAGGGTGGAGGTTGGGGCCTGGACCTGGGCCTGGGCGGGCCCTACCCACAGCCCTGACTCCAGCCCAGTGCCCGCCCCTCGCTTTGGTCAAGCCTTGGCGTTCATCAGGAATCACCTTCCCCCCAGATCCCCAGTTCAAATGTTTTGGGGGGCCGCCAACCCAGCTCCTCCTTGCCCCACCATGCCCCCTCCCCCAGTGCTGGGGCACCCTCCCCTCCTACCGTGGGCAGGCCAGGTGGACTATCATGGAAGCCTTTCTAAGGCTGGCTGGGGCGGCTGGGTCTGGCCAGGTGGTTGGCTGCTGCCCCCTCATTAGCGGCCCACTGGGGTTTCCGTCACTTAGGGCTGGTTACCAGGCAACCGCGTCCAAGGAGGGCTTGGCTCTGGCTCAGGGCCGGCACAGCGGCGCTGCTGCTGAGACGGGAGGTGAGCAGCCAAGCAGGGAAGGAGACTGGGGTCACGGTCAGGAGGCCTCCGGCTCCCCAGAGCAGGGGGGCAGTGCTTCAGAAACTCCATATTATCATCTCACCTTAGACTCACAGCCTGGCCCCAGAAAAGGGGTTTTGGGTCCTCAACACAAACAGCCATACTCAGAGCCCTCAGGTTTCCTGGAGGTTGAGGGGAAGCTGAGTGGGAGCAGAGAAGGGCACCCTTCTCCCTTTTGCATCTGGGGGTGTGGCCCTGTGGCCTTCTTGCCCTGAGTAGAGGTGGGAGGGGTGCAAGGAGTCGGATTTTCCAGTGTGCAGGGCTTAGGCTTTGGATCTAAATCCTGCCCTAAACAAAAATAAATAAACAGAAAGAAAACTAAAAATAATAATGATAATAAACAATAAATCCTGCCCTGCCTCTCATGGTTGTGCTTTCTTGGACATGGTTTTTTTTGTTTTGTTTTTTGTTTTTTGAGATGGAGTCTGGCTCTGTCACTCAGGCTGGAGTGCAATGGTGCGATCTCAGTTCACTGCAACCTCCACCTCCTGGGCTCAAGTGATCCTCCCATCTCAGCCTCCCAAGTAGCTGGAACTACAGGTGTGCATCACCACGCCCACCTAATTTTTCTATTTTTTTGTAGAGATGGGGTTTTGCCATGTTGACCAGGCCGGTCTCAAATTCCTGGCCTCAAGCAAACCTCCTGACTTGGCCTCCCATAGTGCTAGGATTACAGGCATGAGCCACCGTGCCAGCTGTGGACATGTTGATTGCTTCTGTGAACCTTGACCACCTCCTCTGAAAAATGGGATGGTAACCCATCTCTTAAGACGGCTTGCAGGGCATGAATGCTCAGTGCAGTGCCTGGCACATACCCATCCGTTCCCTCCCTCCACACCCCAAGCTTCCCACATTGCAGGGGGCAGGATTACAGATGCTGACCGCCCACACATGGGCCACCCACCATTGCCAAGTGACCCAGGAATATGCCATCTTTATGTCCAAGAATAGTTCTGGGCCCTATGTGGTACATTGTTCCCCTCATCCCTACTGACTTGTTTTTTTAATTTAACAAACACTCCTAGTCTTTACTATGTACCAGGCACTGTTTAAAATGCTTCACAAATATTAGCTCATTTAATGTATTTAATCTATTTAATGGATGAAGTCACTTAGTCCATTTATTTTGTAATCCATTTACCGGACTAAATGAGGTGATGCCAAGGTGGATGCAGAGAGCTGTGTGGGAGGGAAGCCTGGCCACATCTCTTTGCTCTGCCGGGGCAGCTTCTGCTGCGCAGCTGGGTTGAACGCCAGTCCTGCCTCCTGCCTTCTGCCACAAGGCCAGCCTGGGATGGTGGAGCCATGGGCAGGTCAGAGTTTCAGGAAGAGCAGTGATGGCTAATTAAAACTTCAGCTCAGGGAGGCCCCCTTGGGGCAGGGATTGCCTCAGTCAGCTTCCCTGGGGGAAGTTCCCTAATTGGACCCCTGGGCTCTAGGAGTGATGCAAACTCACCAAACAGATGGTGGCAGGCAGGGAGGGAGGGGAAAGGGGGAAGTAAACAGGCTGGCCAAAAAATAACAACAACCCTCTTCCCATTGTGAGAGATGGTGACCTTGGAGTCCCCAGACTGTCACTTAGGAACTGTGTGACTTTGAATCAGTTGCTTGGCCTCTCTGAACCTCAGTTTCCTCATTGAGAAGTGGGGATAGGAAAACTTTCAGCCCTGGAGGGTTGCTATGAGGAGACCTGTGCAGAAAGTACATAGCACCATGGCTGGCTCAGAAATAGGCACTCATACAATTGGAGCAACTGTCACAGTTACTGCCACGGTCCTCTCTTATCCATCATTTCATTCAGTTCTCAGAACATTCTGGGAGAGAGGAGAACAAGCCTTCAGAGCAGGTAGGGGGTTGGCTTCCCAGCTTTCATAACCAACAGTCTGGGTCCTGGGCCACGTGTGGAGTGTGGAGGGGCGGGGGCAGGGGATGCTGCAGAAGATCAGGCAGAAGGTCACTGAGCAGCCTGCGATGCAGATGGACCCAGAGCCTGCCTGTGGAGTGGAGAGGACTTGACTAGGCAGAAAGCAGCCCAGGGGGCAGAGCTGGAGGCAGCCAGACAAAGGTCTGAAGACCAGAGAAAGTGCAGAGTGTGCCAGGAGCCCTGGGGAGCCAATGGGGCTAGAGATGGGTGAGTGACAGCCACATGCTACCCTGCTGAGAGTTGGAGTCTGGCCCAATGTGGCCAAAGTCTTCCCTGGGTCCAGGGTGCTGAGAATGACTTGTGCCAGAAGGGTGGGCCGTGAAGAAGGGAGTCTCGGGGAGGGGAGAGGGTGCTAGGCTTTTCCTTTCTGGATGCAGCAAGGTAGACTCCCTAGCTCCCCTGTCCTCATGCCAGGGAGCAGACAGTGTCATCTCCAATTTGTGAGGCCTCTAGAGTCACTGGCCCCTTACCAGCTATTCACAGAGGGGCAGGAGCAGGCCAAGGTCCAAAAGAGCCAGGTGTGGGGTGAGCCCCAGAACCCTCCAAGGTGACCCAGCTCAGTGGTGTCACTCTGTTCTCACAGGCCCTCTCCAAGACCACCCAGTGCCACGTCTGCTGGCTGCAGCAGGCCTGGAATCCTCAGGACAGGCCGTGGGCCTCCCTCCGGCTCGGGTCACTCCCCAGAGCAGAACATTCTGCCCCCAAGTTCTTGATGAAACCCTCCCAACAAGCAGTGGCTTCAGAACACCGATCTCTTCCCAGAGAGAAACCCAGGGCCAGATGAGATATGGAGGAGACCAGAACGCATTTCAAAGAGCTGATCATTGCTAATAAATCAACAATTCCTGAACAAACACAGCCCACCCTGCACCAGCTCTGGGCTCCCTCAACCTCCCTCCAGACCCTATTCTGCAGCCCCCTTTGCTCCAGCAGTCCCCACCTCCTGTCAACCAGGCCATCTGTAGCTCAGGCTTCAATTAGTTCAGTAATTAGCACCTCATTGGGCCTGTCTGCCTGTGAACAGCTGCCCTGTGGAGGGTTTCAGGAGGTCTCCATGACCTCAGGGCCCAGAGCTGGGGCAAGTCCAGGCTGGCAAGGCCCCAGGTGGCCTCCCTGTACCTCAGCATAGGGAAGGGGAACCAAAGAATCCCCCAGGGAATTGGGTAAGGGGCAGGGAGAAGAGGGTCCACACCCAGAACAAGGCTTCTCCGGTAGTTCCGGGGCACCTGTGTCAGCACCACACACACCTCCCTCAGCCATCTCTGTCTAGTCAGTGTGCCCTGGCTGGCTGGGGAAGCCAGGAGGATGCCGGAATCCAGTCGAGGTCAGGTCAGTAAGGGAAAGTCTCCATGGGTGGCTTTGGCACAGCCAGGGGTTTAGAAAGAAGCTTGGCTTATCCCTTCAGGCCTCCATCCAGGGCCTCCTGGCTCTCTCTGGCGTCACCGCCTGATGACCCCTCAGTCCCTGGCATCCATCTTTCACCTGACAGTCCTTCAGCTCTTGAAGAGAGTAGAATGCCCCCCAGCCCAGCCCATGGTTAGGCTGCAAGTGGCTGGATTATGGGCTCTGGCTGGAAAGGCTGCCAGAGCTGAGAGCGGGGCATAGGGGACAGCCTGTGTGGTGGAGTCAGAGAGAGCCTCCAGCCAAGAAAGGAAAGGAGAGGTGAGGTGCTGCCAGGGGACGTGTGGGCACCGTGTCACAGTGGAGTGGCTCAGGGGTAAGGGGAGGTCGAGGCTTCCTCTTGTTGAGCTCAGATTCCCCATCTTTAACATTGGAACAAGAATGGTCACAGCCCCCAGCTTCCGGAGATGATGGCAAGAGGTGGGTGGTGTGGTGAGCAACGGAGCAACGTAGTGGGAAGCCAGCAGCGGTGGCACAGGGCAGAAGGTGAGCATTCCAGGGAAGCCCCCTGTTGTCTCCTTCCCTGACACAGAGCAGCACTGGCCAGGGAGAGAGGTCTTGATGGGGGGTGGGAGCCCACAGTGTATAGCTCGGGCTTGGTGAAAGGAACACAGATCAGGCCCAGGGAACCAGTGTGAACAGCACAGGTGAGAGGTGCAGGTTACCCACACAGGCTGGAAGTCAGCCTTGACCTCAGCCCCCAGACTGAGAGGCGTCCTTGGGCTGACCCTGAGCCAAGGCCAGTCATGAGATTAGAACCCCGGCAGCAGGAGCCAGGCAAATGCCCTGCAGCTGTGGAGGAGGCTTGGCTGCAGCAGCGTTTGACCCCAGAATGGTCCACCAGCTCCTTCCAGCAAAGTCCCACTGCTGGGAAACTGCTGCATCACTCTCCTGGTGCTGACACCCCCTGTTAGTGTCTCCTTGCTTGGATTAGTATTGCCTTCTTAGGGATACTCTGGTGACAAAACCAGCACCAGCCACCTAATCCAGGCCCAGATCCCAACTTGCCACTCTTGGCTGTGGGACTTGAAGCAAGCTTCTTAACCTCTCTGAGCTCCAGGGTCTTTGTGGGATGATGAATTGTGCCCCCAGATTTGCGGTGGGGTCAGGTGCCCAGTGTTCTAATGCCACTGGATCAGGCCCAGCAGGCAGTGAGCCTCAGTGAACCCGTGTTCCTCCTTCCTCAGGCCAATTCCTAGGAAGCAGGCAGGACTCTGAGAAGATGTGATGCCAAGACCAGCTTGGTCGTGGAGACCCTAACCCAGAGGCGCTAGAGGAATTAAAGACTCACACAAAAAAATATAGAGTACAGAGTGGGAAATCAGGGGACTCACAGCCTTCAGAGCTGAGAGCCATGAACAGAGATTTACCCACATAGTTATTGACAGCAAGCCAGTGATAAGCATTGTTTCTATAGATTATAGATTAACTAAAAGTATTCCATATGGGAAACAAAGGGATGGGCCGTAATAAAAGGATAAGTCTGGCTAGTTATCTGCAGCAGGAGCGTGTCCTTAAGGCACTGATGGCTCATGCTATTGTTTGTGGTTCAGGAATGCTTTAAGCGGTTTTCCACTCTGGGTGGGCCAGATATTCCTTGCCCTCATTCCGGTAAACCAATAACCTTCAACATGGGCATCGTGGCCCATCATGAGCATGTCACAGTGCTGCAGATATTTTGTTTATGTCCAGTTTTGGGGCCTGTTTATGGCCAGATTTGGGGGCCTATTCCCAACAATGTGGGGCTGAAATCTGCTTTCCCTTCTCTAGGAAGAAGTTCTGTGAAGGCCAGAAAGCCAAAACCACCTCCTCAGTCTGCCATTTTTCCACAGGCTTGTGAAAGGAACTGGATCATCTGTTTGGGGCTTCTAAAAGTTATTAGGGGCCAGGTGCAGTGGCTCACACCTGTAATCCTAGCACTTTGGGAGACCAAACCTAGAGGATTGCTCAGGCCCAGAAGTTTGAGACCAGCCTGGGTAACATAATGAGACCTTGTCTATACCAAAAAAAGAAAGAAAGAAAAAAAAGCCAGGCGTGGTGATGCACACCTGTAGTTCCAGCTACTCAGGAAGCTGAGGTGGGAGGATTGCTTGAGCCCAGGCCAGGTGGTTGGGGTTTCAGTGAGCCGTGATTGCGCCACTGTACCCCAGCCTGGGAGACAGAGCAAGGCCCTGTCTCAAAAACAAAAACAAAACAAACAAAACAACAAGAACAAAAATAACAGTTACTAGGCTCTGAGGAAGGTTGCCTTTGGAGACTGAGTCACAGAACTTGACCTCTTAATTACTGACCTTTTGTTATAAATTAATTTCCTTCCTTGTTCCTGGCTTAGACCAGATGGCCCTAAGATAGAAGACCCCTTGACTGAGATGAAAGACCCCTTAACTATTACATCCTTAATGTGGAATGTCAAATATACTTTTCCCAGAAAAGAAACACTGTCTTTAACCAACCAATTGCTGTAACTATGTATGAAAAATGATGTAATCCTGTTTACATCCTTGCCTATATAAATGACCCTCAAATCTCTCCACTTCAGAGCACCTTGGACCCCATTTTTTTGGAGCCTGTGCCTTCCTCAAACTTTGCACTCCAATAAACTCAGTATTTAATCATATTGCCTGAATCTCATCATTCAGGTTGACAGGCTCAATGCAGAGGGGGCAGGGGATAGACAGTCATTCCAATAAAGCCCTCTGCTTTCAAGCCTCCCACCCCCATCGCAAGCTGTGCCCAGCCCAGACTAGCCCATCTTCGTCCCAATCCCAGCCCATTCTAATCCCAGCTCCCAGGCCCAGTTCTGTCCCCATTCCTAACCTAATTCTGGGGCAGTAGCCAGGGAACACAACAGGACACTCCTAATGGGAACAAAAGGCCTGGAAAGGGGTTGTTCAATTTTTTTTTTTTTTTTTTTTTGAGAGAGTCTCACTCTGTCTCCCAGCTTGGAGTGCAGTGGTGAGATCTCGGCTCACTGCAACCTCCGCCTCCCAGGTTCGAGCAATTCTCCTGTCTCAGCCTCCCAAGTAGCTGCCCGGCTAATTTTTTTTTATTTTTAGTAGAGACAGGGTTTCACCATATTGGTCAGGCTTGCCTCGAACTCCTGATCTCAGGTGATCCACCCGCCTCGGCCTCCCAAAGTACTGGGATTACAGGTGTGAGCCACCGTGTCCAGCTGAGCTTGTTCAGTTAAAAGGAAGGGACACAGAAACCTCCACAGCTCCCCATCTGTAACAGGCAATCGGAGGCGCGACTGCGGCCCCTGCAGCCCCTGCACAGACCTCCTTGCCCATGATGTTTCTTCTGAGCAGAAACCTCCAGAGGCCCACAGGGCCTTCCTGTGACCCACACCCCCAGCGCTGTGTGCTGACATCTGACTGCAGCCAGTGGGAGGGCAGGAGTGGCAGCCTAGCCCCGCCTGGTATCATGGTCCCTGTTTGTTTCCAGAAGGTGCAGCATGCAACTCCTGAAGGCAAGAGGCCTGCGAAGGCATTCAGGGCAACTTGAGAGACTGCGCCCACTGCTCGGCCAGGCTGTGGGGCTGAGGGTGGTGGTAGGGAATGCTGACGAACCCAAGAAGTAGATCTGGGTTCAGACAAGAAAGGCCTGCTCAGGCTCTCTGGGGCCCAGCCGACCAGAACCATGTCTGCGCTCATGAACAGCCTCTTTATTTCTCAGCCAGGGCCTACCGAAGGCTGAGCCACCTCTCATCCACTCCTACAAGCCCTCTGGCCCCCAGTGCACCAATGGATTGAGGGGCTCCATGACTGGCTGGCCCTGTGCTGCAGGTTCAGTGGGGTAGAGTGCTATCCCAGCCCCCAGAGCTGTGGCTGGGAGTCAGTCCCTGGGAAGCCAGGACTCTGTCACTATGACCTGATGTGATTCCACCAGGGAGCTGGGCTCCCCACCCCATGACAAATTGATACAGGCCTCACAGAACAGAAGAGGGGCCCTCCCTGTACTTGTGAATGTGCTCCTGAGGCTGGGAGGGTAGGGTGGAGTAAAAGGCAGGGGACGCTCACTCTATGCTGAAGGGGCTGGGGGCTGAGATTGGTGCCCTGTCTTCCTGGGTTCAAATCCTGCTTCTGCTACTTCTTAGCTGTGCTGCCATAGGCAAGTCACTTCATCTCTCTGGGGCTCAGTTTACACAGATATAAAAAATGAGGGCCGGGCACGGTGGCTCACACCTATAATCCTAGCACTTTGGGAGGCCGAGGCGGGCAGATCAGGTGAGGTCAGGAGATGGAGACCATCCTGGCTAACACAGTGAAACCCTGTCTCTACTAAAAATACAAAAAATTAGCCAGGCATGTTGGCTCGTGCCTGTAGTCCCAGCACTTTGGGAGGCCAAAGTGGGTGGATTACCCAAGGTAGGAGTTCGAGACCAGCCTGGCCAACATGGTGAGTGCCCGTCTCTACTAAAAATATAAAAATTAGCCGGGCATGATGGTGCGTGCCTGTAGTCCCAGCTACTCCAGAGGCTAAGGCAGGAGAATCACTTGAAGCCAGGAGGTGGACGTTGCAGTGAGCTGAGATTGTGCCACTGCACTCCAGCCTGGGTAACAGAGGGAGACTCTGTCTCAAAAAAAAAAAAAAAAAAAAGAGGGCCCTTTCCTGTTAGGGGAGAGCTGTGCGAGGTAAGGGTCTCGGACACCGTTTCTTGTTTTCATCATATAGACAGAACAGCCGTGCTGCAAAGATGGTCAATGTACCTAAAACCGAAGAGCCTTCTGTAAGAAGTGTGGCAAGCATCAGCCTCACAAAGTGACACAGTATAAGAAGAGCAAGGATTCCTTGTATGCCCAGGGAAAGAGGCGCTATGATCGGAAGCAGAGTGGCTATGGTGGGCAGACAAAGCCAATTTTCTGGAAGAAGGCTAAGACCACAAAGAGGATTGTGCTAAGGCTGGAATGTGTTGAGCCTAACTGCAGATCCAAGAAGATGCTGGCCATCAAGAGACACAAGCATTTTGAACTGGAAGGAGATAAGAGAAAGGGCCAAGTGATCCAGTTCTAAACTTTGGGAAATTTTTCTTTTGATTTGAAGAGAAAATGTTGAAGCCATAGAAAAATTACCTGTAGGAAAATAAATACAGTGATATTCTTTAAAAAAAAAAAATGAGGATAACCATTAACCACATCCTGGGATAATCAGGCAGATCAACTGACTGTGAATATGAAGAACCCAGTGCAGAATGGGCACAGCAATGCCCAGTGCTTCTAGAGAAAGTAAGCCTAAGGGGTGGGGAAGGATCCCAACTGGGCTGTGCAGCCTG
This sequence comes from Hylobates moloch, assembly GCF_009828535.3. Classification (NCBI taxonomy): domain Eukaryota; kingdom Metazoa; phylum Chordata; class Mammalia; order Primates; family Hylobatidae; genus Hylobates; species Hylobates moloch. Next base: position 53,401,472 of record NW_026652289.1, read on the forward strand.
GAGTACACATGCGTGTTGGGGACTGTCTGGCCAGGAACAACCAAGAGAGCCCCCCAGAGTATAGGCCTGCCTGGGGCATTCACTGCCCCTCCCAGCCACCCCAAGCCTGAAGGCTTCACCGCTCCTACCCCTCCCCATTGCCTTTCCAACCCTCCTGCCCACCCCCAGTGCCTGTGGACAAGTCTAGGGCTGTTGACTGGGATCCCAATGCCATGCCTCGAATGGAGACTTCCTGGCCTGGCAGGACTCACAGGAGCTTAGAGGACCAAGGAGAAAAAACTTGCACTCATGCACACATGCACATGCGAACACATGCGTGCACACACACAGAGGGACACAGAACCAGCCAGGCACACACATGCAACCATGGCCGGCAACCAACCTTCCCTCCCTCCCTCCCTCCCTACTTCCTTCCTTCCCTCCCTCCCTCTTTCTTTCCTCCCTTCCTTCCCTCCTTCCCCCTCCCTTTCTCCATCTCCCCCTCAGTCCCTCCTCACACTTCCTTCCCCACCTTCTCTTCTACCCCCTCCCCACCTTCTCTTCTACCCCCTCCCCCATCCCCACTCCCTTCCCTCAGACCACTCTGCCTGGCCCACTATGCCAGAGTGTGCATAACCTCTGTGGTATCCACAGGATACCTAGAAATGCCCCCAGCCTCTCGTTCTGGGTCCAGAATAAGCAGATGCCTTGGGGGTAGTATTGGGGTGGGGGTATTCAATCACCCCTGCTCCCCTCATAGCCTTCAGTCCTGTGCCTGGCACCCACTGCTTTGGGGTTTCTATTTATACCTAGTTCTTTTACCAGACTAGCAAAGGCAAGTTTGCATCCTGGCCGCACTCCAGCCTAACTCTGTGACCTCAGGCAAGTCATTGGACATGGCTGGCCCCAGTTTTCTCAACTCAAAATGGGGCTGTCATGCCTTTTTTTTTTCTTTGGAGACAGGGTCTCATTCTGTCACCCAGGCTGGAGTGTGGTGGTGCCATCATGGCTCACTGCAGCCTTCAACTACTGGGCTCAAGTGATCCTCCCACTTCAGCCTCCCAAGTAACTGAAACTATAGGCATTGGCCGGGCGCGGTGGCTCACGCCTGTAATCCCAGCACTTTGGGAGGCCGAGGTGGGCAGGTCACGAGGTCAGGAGATCAAGACCATCCTGGCTAACACGGTGAAACCCCGTCTCTACCAAAAAGACAAAAAATTAGCTGGCTGTGGTGGCGGGTGCCTGTGGTCCCAGCTACTTGGGAGGCTGAAGTGGAAGAATGGCGTGAACCCTGGAGGCGGAGCTTGCAGTGAGCCAAGATTGCGCCACTGCACTCCAGCCTGGGCGACAGAGTGAGACTCCGTCTCAAAAAAAAAAAAGAAACTATAGGCATGTGCCACCACACGTGGCTAATTTTTAAAAATTTTTTGTAGAGACAAGGTCTCGCTCTGTTGCCCAGGCTGGTTTCAAACTCCTAGTGTCATGCCTTTCTTACTGGGTGTGGAGGGAAGATCTTGAATGAAACGCAACTAGCACGGTGCTTGTCTGCTCACTCACTCTCATCCTCCAAGGTCAGAGCTGGCCTTCCTCTCTGGGGACAAGTGCCCCTGGACAGCCCCTAGGGATGGCTGAATGCACAGATCGCCCAGCTAGTTCCCCTCCCTCCTCTTTAGCCCAGAGGAGGAGGTATTGGGTGGGCCGCCCCCACTCAAAGTAGTTTCATCACTTACTGCCCGGGACCTCACCTGCAGGGTCATCCCTGTTAGGCACCCACCTCCCTTCCACCCCATCTATCCTCTACCTGCTCAACTCCTGCATCTGCAAGGCCTGGAGAGTCTCTTGCTCCTGCCCCCATTTTCCCATCTTTGTCCTGAACCCCACCTGCCTTCTCTTTCACAATCCCCTCTCTTGACAGGGTGTGGCTCCCATGGGGGCCTGGGGTCCACAAGCCTACCCAGTTCCCTTCATCCCCTCTTCTGCTTTCAGGTCTCCAGCCCAGGCTGCCTCCATCCCACCCCCACCAAGCTGGAAGACCAACACAATTTAGACAGGACTTGTGTCCCAGCTGCCCCTGGCCCCTCAGTTTCCTCATCTGTAATTTAAGAATAAAAATACCGGCTGGGTGAGGTGGCTCACGCCTGTAATCCCAGCACTTTGGGAGGCTGAGGCGGGTGGATCATGAGGTCAGGAGATCAAGATCATCCTGGCTAACAGGGTGAAACCCCATCTCTACTAGAAAAAAATACAAAAAAATTAGCTGGGCGTGGTGGCAGGTGCCTGTAGTCCCAGCTACTCCGGAGGCTAAGGCAAGAGAATGGCATGAACCCAGGAGGTAGAGGTTGCAGTGGGCTGAGATCATGCCACTGCACTCCAGCCTGGGCGACACAGCAAGACTCTGTCTCAAAAAAAAAAAAAAAAGAATAAAAATACCATTCGGGTGCGGTGGTTCATGCCTATAATTCCAGCACTTTGGGAGGCAGGAGGACTTCTTGAGCCCAGGAGTTTGAGACCAACCCGGGCAATATAGTGAGGCCCTATCTGTACAAAAATTTTAAAAATTACCTGGGTGTGGTGGCACACACCTGTGGTCCCAGCTATTCAGGAGGCTGAGGTTGGAGGATCACTTGAGCCTGGGAGGTCAAGGCTACAGTGAGCTGTAATCATGCTACTGCACTCCAGTCTAAGCGACAGGGCAAGACCCTGTCTCAAAAAAAACAAAAACAAAACCTATGTTTTGGTATATTGTAAGACTAAATTAGAAAACCTATGTATCAGTCGGGTGCAGTGGTTCTTACCTATAATCTCAGCACTTTGGGAGGCCAAGGTGAGTGGATTACCTGAGGTCAGGAGATTGAGACCAGCCTGACCAACGTGGTGAAACCCCCTCTCTACTAAAAATACAAAAATTAGCTGGGTGTGGTGGCAGGCGCTTGTAATCCCAGCTACTCAGGAGGCTGAGGCAGGAGAATCTCTTGAACCCAGGAGGCGGAGGTTGCAGTGAGCCAAGATCATGCCATTGCACTCCAGCCTGAGTGCAGTGAAAAAAAAAAGAAAAAGAAAACCTATGTATCTGGCATACAGGTCAATATAAACAACAGGAAAGGATGGATAAATAAATGAACTAGACCTGGAGTCTGCTCCCCCATTACAATGTCCCTATGAAGCCCCACTTTTAGAGGCAGTCTAGCTGGGGGAGGTCAGCCGAGGGTGGCTCAGAAAGAGGGAGAAGGCTGACTCAGGTGTCAGGATGAGGCCTTGGGAGGCCCAGCGGGGCTTTCTCTGACTCAGGAAGTCTAGAGCAGTAGCCCAGGGCCTGCCCTGTGCCTGGGACCCAAGGTCCTTAGCTTTCAGCAGAGGATCCACGCAGGGCCACTGCCAGCCCAAAGGCACCACTTTCTGCAGACAGAGCCCTGGGCCAGGACACCTGACTTGGGAGGGGAGCATGTGCTGGATTTCAGGAGCTAGATGCTACTCTGGCTGGACATCCTGTGCCTGGCAGGAACCTGGCGCCCCTAGTGACTCTGAGGATGGCAAAGGGGCTTACGTTTCTCCAGGCCAACTCCCCACTCAGCAACTTGCCCAGTGCCCATGGCCTCCAGGCCCGCTCCTCCCCAGGCTTCATGCCCCCTCACCCCTTAGTACTGACTGTCTCAGCACGGATGGTCATAAAGCAGGGTTGATGTTAGGCTTTGACCAAAGGTCAGGAGATTGAGAAGAATGACATCCCAGCTCAGCACAAGCAACGGGGACAATTAAACAGTAGCCGTCCTTGTTTGAAAACCCATCAGAGCCGTTTCCTGTGCTGCTACACCCCACTCAGGTCACAGCTTGCTGACGCCTTCTTGGGTTTCTACCCACCCCCATCCCTGTTTGAAACGCCTGTTCTTTTATTCTTATTTGTGGCAGTTTAGCCCTCCTCCCCTGCCTCTGCAAATCAGATATGTCTCCATTTCAGAGCCCACTCAGGCAGCTTGCTAAACTAGGGGCAACTATCAATGCAGGCTGCAACTTTCAGCTACAGTTTATCTTTGAAAAAGCTGCACCCATTCTTACATAGTATTCCCTTGTCCACCCACACAGACACATAGACAAAGGATGGTAGAAAGATTTATTCTTCTGGAATTTTTTTCTTCTTCCTCATGCATTTGGTCACTTTCTCATCTCATGTTTAATTTGTTAAAGCCAATCTCAGACACATTTTGGATCATGAACACCTGTCACAGGTTTATCATAAGTTGGGAACAAGTTTAGGAAAACAAAAGGGAACAAGTTTAGGAAAACAAAACACAATCGAGTCCTCCAGCATTGCGGGAAAAGCCGTGTCATGCAGTGATTTGGAGCACGGATACTGAGCCAGATGGCCTGGGTTGCAGTCCCAGTTTTGCCTCTTTGTAGCTGTGTGACCTTGAGCAAGTTTACTTAACCTCTCTATGCCTCAGCTTCTCACTTGTGAACAGCAGATAATAATAGCACTCACTTCATGGGTTTGTTGTACCTGAAATCCAATTTAATCCAAATTACATGTATCAATTTTAATTTTAATTTTTGTAGGGGGAGTGTCTTGCTGTGTTGCCCAGGCTGGTCTTAAACTCCCAGCCTCAAAAGATCCTCCCACCTCAGCCTCCCAAGTAGCTGGGATTACAGATGCACACAACCACACCCAGGTAAATGTTTTATGTTTTGTAGAGACGGGGTCTCACTATGTTGCCCAGGCTGGTCTCAAACTCCTGGGCTCAAGCAATTCTTCCACCCTCAGCCTCCTGAGTAGCTGGGATTACAGACGTGAGCCACTGCACCCAGCCTTAAGTGAATTAATACATGTAAGATCCCGGCCAGGCGCGGTGGCTCATGCCTGTAATCCCAGCACTTTGGGAGGCCGAGACGGGCAGATCACGAGGCCAGGAGATGGAGACCATCCTGGCTAACACGGTGAAACCCCCTCTCTACTAAAAATACAAAAAATTAGCCTGGCGTGGTGGCGGGCGCCTGTAGTCCCAGCTACTTGGGAGGCTGAGGCAGGAGAATGGCGTGAACCTGAGAGGTGGAGCTTGCAGTGAGCCGAGATCGGGCCACTGCACTCCAGCCTGGGGGACAGAGCGAGACTCCGTCTCAAAAACAAACAAACAAACAAAAAAACAAAAAACAAACAAACAAACAAAAAAACACGAAAAAGCATGTAAGATCCCAAAGCAGTGGCTAGCACACAATAAGCATGATCTGAGTGTTGGCTGTTATGAGCAAGTTTATATAGGAGAAGAAGGAGGAATGTTAGATAAGGTTGTTTAACTATGTACAGGTCTGGTTAGCTTTACAGGGCTGTAAAGCTGTCACATTCGTATCAGCTGCAGGGGTTAAACCTGGGTCACACCAACTGGGACCATCCCTCTAAATTGCCAGGTGTGGGCTGTTCATCAGAAATACCAACTAAAGTTTGTTATTTTGTTTTATTTTTTCAGGGGCCTTAGGGTAGCTTGCTTTCTCAGACCTCAGCCTATATCCCTGAATGATTATCAGGAAAATGTTTTAATCCAGCAAGGCCTGGGGAATGGGAGATGGCAGAGAGGATGGGAGAGCAGGGGAGCCTGTTCCACCACAGCCAGATGGTGCTTGGCCGAGCAGGAAGAGGACTGTGTGGCCACTAAGCTGGGAGGTGCTGGGCAGTGAGGCCTGGGATGCATCTGTGGTCCTAGGCATGGGAACAGCATTCGGTGCAGTCATAGTTCCTGGCTGCTGGCCACACTGTCTTCTGAATCCTTGGCCCACACAGAGCTCCCTCCTTGAGTTCTCAGAGCCCTGGCCAGCCCCAGAACCCTCTGCCCAGCTTTCTGCTGGCCTGACTGTCCTGTGGAGGAGGGAAAGCAGGACTGCAGGAGGATGTGGCCAGACCAAGTTGGAAGCCAAGAGGGGCTTGGCAGCTCCCCGAGGGCTGGCACTGTGCCCCCTCCTCTTCCACTCCCCACTGCCCACGCTGCTCAGGACTTGACACAAGAGCATTCAGTTAATAGAGATGTGGTGGTGTTGCTTGGGAAAAGCCAACCCAAAGATACAAGGTCACCTGACATTTAGCAGTGCTGTTCAATGGAAATAAAATAGGAGCCACATGTTATCTGAAATTTTCTAGCAGACAGTAAGGAGAAACAGATGAAATCAATTTTAGCAATATATTTAAGAGAACCCAATTTATCTAATGGAACCCTATGTTACCATTTCAATATGTAATCATATACAAAATTATTAAGATATTTCACATTCTTTTGTTTCATGCTAAGTCTCCTAAATCCTGTGTATATGTTACACTTACCACCCATATCAATGTATACTAGCCCCTGCAGGAGAGGAAAAAACTTTTCCTCTACACTCTCTTGTTCTGTGATTGGAGCTTTCGAATTAAACTGACAAAAGACAGATTAACAGGAGAAGAAGTTTATTATGTCTGCATACCATACCAACAAAGGACGTAGCTGGCTGGTTAAATAGAGCTGAAGGCTTATATACCTAACTCAGTAGGGAAAAGGGAGGGGAAAGAAAGGGCTTCTATGGGAAAAACAAATAGGTTTCTTTAGCAAAGACAAATGGGGTTTTAAGAGAACGGACAGGTGATAAAGTTTGTGAAATATTTGTCTATATAGGTATGAGTGGTCGCTTTGTCTTGTTGGGGCCATGAAACTCCCCCTATGACAGAGTTTATGGTAGCCTTACTTCCTAGAAGTTACTGCTTTTTGTCAGTAAAGGAAGCTCCTAGGAGGCTTTTTTCTGCATCTGTTGAATCTCAAATGTCTTCAGCTTAAAATAATGTTTATGCCAACTCTGGGGCTCCTAGTGGGTTCCCACACATTTCAAGTGCTCAACAGTCATATGCGGCTACCTTATCAGATGGTGCAGGTGCAGAATCATTAAATCATGGAACCCCAGGGCAAGACAGCTCCTGGAGACGCTGGCAAGCATGCCCTCTGCCACCTTCTTCCCCGTGCCTGGCCCGTACTTTGCTTGAGTGTCTCCCAAGCTGGGTGCCCACGACCCCTGCCTCCCCAGCAGCTTCCTCCAGACCAGTGGCTCAGGCTCCGTGGTAGATTGAGTTGCTGATGTTGAGCAGAAATCTCCCTCCCGCCTAAATGGGCAACCCAACATCTTTCCCAAAGCACTGGCACAAACCCGCCGTGAGGGTGGCTGGCAGGAACTATTGTTGAATTTTACCTAGAGGGTCCGTGTCCAGCAGCAAGTGGGGACAGGGGGATGCTAGGATACAAGGTCATCCTTGCCATGCCTTGGCCCAGCGAGTGGTCTCCATGGCCCCTCAGAGGGAGGGTGCATTCTAGCACCGTGGCCGAGCGGGCACTCACCAAAACCCTAACGTAGAAAGCCCGGCTCCAGTCACAGCCTGCCTGGGGCTGGCCCTGGCCCCGGCTGCCGCTCTCCTTCCCGCAGCTGAATCCTAATAGGAGGCGCAGAATCCTAATACAGCCTCCAGGTTTCACAGATCGGGAAACCGAGGCGCGGTTCTCGCGCGTCCACCTTCAGCCCATGCCCGGGCTGCAACCAATTGCAACAAAGTCCCAGGGGCCTCCGGAGAAAACGTGGGAGCCTTCCCGCCCTGGCGGGCCCTTGCCAGCTCTCTGCTCCTCGGACACAGGCGGCGGGCGGGCGCGGGCCTCAGGGACCCGGCCGCTGGGGCGGGAGTCTCCGGGGAACCGTGATGTAATCCAGCGCCCCGGCTTGCAGGAGCGGCCCCCAGGCGCCGCCCGTGGCTTGTTTACTCGACTAGGGGCGCGGGGTGGAGTCGCGGCCGCCGGGCCCCGCCCCGCCCCCCACCGTGCTCGCCCCCGCACCTTCCCCCAACCCCTCCACCCCAACAGCTGGAGGGAGCCCGAGGGGCTGTTGGAGGCTTGCGGGTGTTGGTCCTGTTTCTGCCTTAGATGTTCCAAGACCTGGCGCAGTGGCCGAGCCACACGGGTGACTCTGAAAGGGCCTGAGCCCTCCACGAGCTCTCTCAGTCAACAGCCCCCAAAGTAGCTCAAAAGAACATTCCAACGAAGTAAAATCCCGGAGCTTGCTATGCCTACGCAGCCTCAGGACAAGGGCCCTCCTATCCGGTCCCCCAGTCGCCGCATCGTCCTGGCCTGTCTCCTGCTCCTGTCTCCTGTGATAGTCGGCACCGTGGGGAGCCCTTCTTTGGACTCCCCAAAAGTCTGCCTCGGGGGACAAAAACAGCATTTCCCAGGGGGCTCTACTACTCCTGGCACAGAGAAAGAGAGTTTGCTCTTGGCTAGGCAAAGTTAACACCCTGGAGGGCTGAAGGGCAGAACTGCTTAGGGGTTGGGGCTCCTCGCTTAGGGCAGCGATTCCCAGTCCTCGGCTCTTTCCAGCCCCAAGCCAAGGCCTGGCTCACTGGGCCAGTGGGGAACAGCAGGGCTCCCTGCACACACAGCACCCTCTCAAACTGGGCTATTCAGCCAGACACAGGCCTCCCACCCCTAGGGGAGAGCAAGAACAAGGCAGTGTGTGACCAGATGGTAATGAATGGGAACAGATCTAGAGGGTGCAATGCTGATGCCAGCAAAAACCCCAACAGCTGTGACCTGTGCCCACCGCCAGGGTTTTCTCATCTAGACTCTCCATTGCCTGGTGAGGCAGGCAGGCTGCCTACAGATGAGGGAGCTGAGGCTCAGAGAGAGCAGGGGAGCCTGAGGTTACCCTAGGAAGTTGGTGACAGCTGCAACTAGGACCTAAACCCCTGTGTGCTTGTCTCTCATGCGCTTTTTTTTTTTAATGGACAGTATAATATGAACATATTTCATGCAATCTTGAGAGCCCAAGAGCCCTGTGACTGGGAGCAGTCCAGGAGGGCTTCCTGGATGAGAGGCCAGGCCTCAGCCAGATGAGGGAGGAGGGGCACGATTTGGAGAGGGAGGTGTGAGGTGAGAAGGCTTCTCTGAGCTGGGAAATAGGAAGAAAGGGGATGGGCTGGGTGGGATGGCCCTCACCTGTAATCCCAGCACTTTGGGAGGCTGGGGAAGAGGATTGTTTCAGACCAGTTTGGGCAATATAGTGAGACCACTATCTCTACCAAAAATAAAAAATGTGGCACGCGCCTGTGGTCCCAGCCACCTGAGAGGCTGACATGGGAGGATTGCTTGGGCCCTGGAGGTCAAGGCTGTAATGAGCCATGATCGTGCCACTGCACTCCTGCCTGGGTGACAGAGCGAGACCTTGTCTCAAAAAAAAGGAGAAAGGGGAGGTTAACCTGGGAAGAGAACAGTCCGGGTTAGGACTGTTTGCTGCAGGAAGTAAGGGTGCAAAAGGTCTCGCCAAAGAAGAGGGTCTGGGGTCAGTCAGGGAGGAGGCCAGCCAGGGTCAAGAGAAGTTCCTGGGGAGGGGGTGTGGTGGGCAGATGCAGGATTGGAGACTACTGGTATTGGGGGCAGCATTTCCAGTCCAGCCTTCCACTGCAGACTCTAGCATTTCCCAGCTGTCTGGCTTTGGGTATGTTATCTTCCCTCTGTGGGCCTCAGTTTCCTTGTTTATAAGATGGAGATCAGCTCCCCATGCTGCCCAGGGCTGAGAAGGTGCTTTGTGACTGGCTTTACATACTCGAGGGTGTGAGGGACTCACATATCAATGTGACGGAGAGGCTGGAGTCAGGGGAGACCTCTCCATGGAGCTTCTCCCTGTCATGTATTCCCTGCCCTTACAGAGAGAGGCCCCATACACTTGTTCCCTCCAACTCTGCCGGCATGTTGGGGAGGCCCCTAGGCTTAGTAAATATTTGTGTCTCTGCTCTAGTTGGTGGCTGCTGGAACATTCTGTCCTGCTTCTCATTCATCTAGGCTTCTGCCTGAGGCTGTGAAGTTATTGCAAAAGATCAAGAGCCCAGGGTGGGAACTTCTAGGTCCTTCGCCAGCCCCCCTCCTGCCTACTCCTCCTGAGCCCCAGTTTATTCCTGAAGTTCAGAACCCTGTGCTAGGCCCTGTGCACTTTGGGAGGCTGAAGTGGGTGGATCACCTGAGGTCAGGAGTTCGAGACCAGCCTGGCCAACGTGGTGAAACCCCATCTCTACTAAAAACACAAAAATTAGCCAGGCGTGGTGGCATGTGCCTATAGTCATAGTCCCAGCTACTTGGGAGGGCGAGGCAGGAGAATTGCTTGAACCTGGGAGGTGGAGGTTGCCAGTGAGCCGAGATTGTGCCATTGCACCTCCAGCCTGGGCAACAGAGTGAGACTCCGTCTCAAAAAACAAAAAAAAAAAAAAAAAAGAAAAAGGAAAAAAAAGAAAGAAACGAAAGGAAGAAAGAGAGAGAGAGAGAGAGACGTGTGACTCTAAAGAACCTCTCTGGGCACGGTGGCTCATGCCTGTAATCCCAGCACTTTGGGAGCCCAAGATAGGAGGATTGCTTAAGCCCAGGAGTTTGAGAACAACCTGGGCAACATAGTGAGACCCTATCCCTAGTTTTAAAAAGAAAACCTCTCCTTTTGCTATGAGAAGAGCTAGGACATTGGGTCCGAATGTTAGCTCAGTAGCTGGCCTGATGTGTGGTTTTGGTTGAGTCCCACTACCTCTCTCAGCTTATTTCCTCATTCCTGAAAAGGTGGTGAAATGGTTTGGACCAGTGCCTGGCACTTACTAAGCTGTTTTCTTCCTTAGCCTTCCTTCCATGCCTCTGCACTGTCTTCCTGGAAGTTTGGGCCTGCCCTATTTAACCAATTAAATTAACAAGGATAAGAAGTTTCCGACTTTTATTGGGTACTCTATACAGTGGTGTGCTGGCAAATGTTAAAAACCAGCTCTAAATACATTTTTTTTAAGTTCTAGGCCAGGCACAGTGGCTCATGCCTGTAATCCCAGCATTCTGGGAGGCCGAGGCAGGTGGATCACCTGAGGTCAGGAGTTCAAGACTAGCCTGACCAATATGGTGAAACCCCATCTCTACTAAAAATACAAAAATTAGCTGGGTGTTCAAGGTGGCACGCACCTGTAGTTCTAGCTACTCAAAAGGCCGAGACAGGAGAATCACTTGAATCTGAGAGGCAGAGGTTGCAGTGAGCTGAGATCACACCACCACACTCCAGCCTGGGCAATAGAGTGAGACTACATCTAAAATAAAATAAAATAAAAGTTCCGTTTTGCAGTGTTTGCCCTATTTCCGTGCTGTTAATACTCACCATGGCCATTTCTTTTTTCTCTTTTTCTTTTTTCTGAGACAAGTTTCGCTCTTGTTGCCCAGGCCGGAGTGCAATGGCACGATCTTGGCTTACTCCAAACTCCACCTCCCAGGTTCAAGCTATTCTCCTGCTTCAGCCTGCTGAGTAGCTGGGACTACAAGCATCCACCACCACGCCCGGCTAATTTTTGTATTTTAGTAGAGACAGGGGTTCGCCACATTGGCCAGGCTGGTCTCGAACTCCTGACATCAGATGATCCACCAGCCTCAGCCTCCCAAAGTGCTGGAATTACAGACGTGAGCTACCGCGCCCGGCCCACAATGGCCATTTCAAGGCTACCAACATGACATCACAGAAAGTGAACTGTGACCTAGTGAGAGCTGGCAGGCCACAACACAGCACTGCCTGTGGGATTTGCTACACAATTTGCAGGGCCCAATACAAAATGAAATTGCAGATTCCCTGTTCAAAATGCATGCGGAAATGTCTTCCCTTTTTTCCATGATGCCTCTCACAACCTGTCATGGTGTTGCGTTTTTTGGTAATTTATAATTAATGTTCTTACACCCTCCAGCTCGGGACATGCACAGGGCAAAAGCGGACCTTCACACTTCAGGGGGTTGGCACATGTGGAACCTAGTAACTCGCAGGCTCCCCCTTCCAGCAGCCACCAGACAGACTCACTGGGAAGTAGAGGCAGGCATCTTCCCTTCCTACAGGCCCATAGTCCCAACTAAGTCCCAACCTCATAGCCAGGAGGCACTAGGGGCTGGGATGGGAGTGGAGAGAAGCTCACCCTCCCTAAGCCACCCACTGAACATGGCATATTGCTGCCAGCCTGGGACAGGACGGCCACCACCTGTCCGCTCTGACACTGTGGGGTGCATGTACTTGGCCCTGGCGCACCCACCCCACCCAGGCCCTCAAGGGAGCGAAGGGTGGCAGTGTTGCAGGGCAGGGGTGGCAAGGGGGCTGGGTGGCACTGGAGCACCGGAGGTTGAGGGATTGGACAGCCAAGAACTCATTCCAGGGAAGCAGGGAGGTGGCAGGAGGCATGACCATGCTTCAGGCCGAGGCTCCAAACCCTCAGCACATGCTACATGATCCCATTGGACTTCACTTACAAAAGACAAATTTGGCCGGGTACGATGGCTCACACCTGTAATCCCAGCACCCTGGGAGGCCGAGACAGGTGGATCACCTGAGGTCAAGAGTTCAAGACCAGCCTGGCCAACATGGTGAAACCCTGTCTCTACTGAAAATACAAAAATTAGCCGGGCATGGTGGCACGTGCCCGTAATCCCAGCTCCAGCTACTCGGAGGCTGAGGCGGGATAATTGTTTGAACCCAGGAGGCAGAGGTTGCAGTGAGCCAAGATTGCGCCACTGCACTCCAGCCTGGGTGACAGAGCAAGACTCTGTCTCAAAAAAAAGACAAATTCAAAGTTAAATTATGAAGAATTTCAAAGTACTGCTTGGTCCTAGTGCATTAAACCAAGCTTGGTTGGGCCCTTCCAAGTGCAGGGCTCTGTCTGTGGGCTGCACTGAAGGGGGACTTACTATATGTGTTATCCAAGTGAGATAAGAATGGCCCAGCAGGTTGGCTGGGCGCGGTGGCACACGCCTGTAATCCCAGCACTTTGGGAGGCCAAGGCGGGTGAATCACCTGAGGTCAGGAGATTGAGACCAGCCTGACCAACATGGTGAAACCCTGTCTCTACTAAAAATACAAAAATTAGCCAGGCGTGGTGGCACGCACCTGTAATTCCAGCTACTCAGGAGGCTAAGGCAGGAGAATTGCTTGAACCCGGGAGGCGGAGGTTGCAGTGAGCTGAGATCACACCACTGCACTCCAGCCTGGGTGACAGAGTGAGACTCTGTCTCAAAAAAAAAAAAAAAAGAATGGCCCAGCAGGATCATTCCTTAGGAACTTTAGTACTGTAGTCCCCACATTAGAGAAACCTGGGTGCCCTGAGGGGCGTAAAGGCCAGAAGACTCACCTCCCTCCTCAGAAATCTCCTACTTTGGGGAAGTACGCACGCAACTTGGCAAAAACTTGTCAAACAAAAAAATACAGCCTTTGTTACAGAAATTTATCATCCACCATCTGCACCATCGCTTCCATTTTTGTATCTGCATGGCGCCGCTTTTCTCTTTTTGAGAAACACTTTCCAAAAATTGATCTTTTGTTTCTAAACAGGTGAAAGATAACATTTTGAAACACTCAATTCACTGCCCATCTGTGCAACGTATAATTGGTTGCATTCGTTGGTCTAGAGAATACCCACAACTGTAAAAGTTTTCTCCATACTGATATTTGTCCTGGGGATTGAAGCCAAATTATTGACCTAGTTTTAGCAAATCTAGAACAACAGCTTTTTGGCTTAAGAAATATTTCCATGTATCAAGAGTAATCATTCCCTTGACGTGAATGAGTGATGGCCCAGGCATCAACTTCCTGACAAAGGGAATTTGAAAGGGGCGCTTCTCAAAGCACGCTGGCCCCAGTCCGGGAAGTTATAGTTTTCATTTCTCAAGAGTGGCCAGATGCTCTGGGCCAGCTGCTGGAAGGGGTGTCTCACCAGGGAAGAGGGCTGCAAGTGTGGGCAGAGGACGAGAGGCCCCCACAGCATGTTGATGCAAGCAGCCCCACTCTGCATACCCCCAGCTCTGTCCAGATGATAATCCCCCTGCTGGGAGCCCAGGCCCAGCCCATGGCTCTCAGGACTGTGTTGCATTGTGAAAGAGGGGCAGGAGCCTCACTGGGGCAGGTCAGTACTCACAGAAACACACAGACATACAGGCAGGAAGCAGCCGGGGAACCTTGTCCTGAAGTGTGTGCAGGTGCAGTGGACACAAACCACCTCCATGGCACGTTGAATAAAAGCCACTTGGTGAAGGAATAATGGGCCTTCTCCAGCATGTTCTTCTATGGGTTTCCCCACAGAAATTCAAACCATAGGCTGGGCGCCACGGCGCATGTCTGTAATCCCAGCACTTTGGGAGGCTAAAGCTGGAAAGATTGTTTGAGCCCAGGAGTTGAAGACCAGCCTGAGCAACATAGTGAGACCCCTCTCTCTACAAACTTTTTTTTTTTTTTTTTTTAATTAGCCGGCTATGGTGGCACGTGCCTGTAGTCCTAGCTACTGAGGAGGCTAAGGCTGGGGGATCACTTGAACCTGAGAGGTCAAAGTTGCAGTGAGCCATGGCCATGCCACTGTACTCCAGCCTGGGCAACAGAGAGAGACCCTGTCTCAAAAAAAAAAAGAAAAAAATAAGAGAGAAACTCAAACCATAGGCTGTTTGAGTCTAAACCTGGCCCTGTGTACTCCTTAGTGATTTTGGGCAAATCCCAGGGCGTATCTGAGCCTCACTTGCTCCATGTGTAAAATGGGAACATGATGCATATCTTCGGGATTGAGGTGAGTATTAAACAAGTTGGCTGTGTTTGTGTTCATGTGTAGATGTTGGACACAGAGCTGGCGCTCAATACCACAGGATGGAAACAGGGTGGCTATTATTATTATTATCATTAGCAATCAAATAGTAGAGAGAAGGTCTGACTCACTTATGTGTGCTTTTTCTGGTACACAGGATGTGGTACTGGGAAATGTGGATGGAACTCTTGGGCCTTGGCCAGGCTGTGTTGAGAGAGTGGTTTGTGGCAATGTGGTAGGGGAAAGTAGGTGACTGTGCTGGGCCTTTGCTGGCCTTCTTCCCCAGGAAACAGAACTGTGGGGGGCACGGAGGGTGGCAATGTGGAGGAAGCTCATCCTTAGCCAGCCCCCTCATTTCATAGATGGAGAAACTGTGTGTCAACCCATGATGAACTCATTACACCAACCTCTACTGGCCTCAGAGTAATTTTTGGAACCTCAAAATTTTGGAGCCCCAAAAACTGGAGATGCAAACCCTGGGTGCCTGTTCAGATTCCCCCAGCAATCTGCTTCATTTCTCTTGATTGGCATAAGACCAGTGCCAGGTCACTCCTCCGTTTTTAGAACTGGATAACATTCCACACCAAAAGGTATGAAACTGGCTACTAAGGAGTTCAGTGACGAAACACAAAAGTATGTATGAGTTAGCTCCCCGCACCTGCCAGGTGAAACCTGACCGATGAGAAACAGGAGATGGGAAGGAACTGGGAAGGTAAGTTCTCCCTCCTTTTTCTCTCCTTGGACTGCTCCAAGGTGCAGTTACCTGCATCCCTCTGGACAAGTCCCCATGCAGAGCGACATGACTGCTGAGTGACCTGCTGTGTCTCACCCAGGCTAGCCATGAAGCTGTGGCCAGCACAGTAGCACATCAGCCACTTTGCATTCCATCTGCCCTGGCCTTACTTCCCTCATTCTTCACTCTCACCATCCTGGGCTGGCATCTCCCAGATAAAGTATTGGCACTGTTCCCGATGCAAACCTATCCCTAAAGGCTGAGGAAGCTGAGAGGCCAAAGACGGAGCCTGACAAATGCAGTTTCTCTGAAAGAAACAATAATAACTTAGGCACAGAAGCCATTGTCTCAGTAGCTGCAAGAGGAGATGGTGGATCCCTGCCATTATCCCCCAGACCAAGGGTTTATATACCATAGGGAAGGAATGTGTAGGACAACTGAAGTTGGCCCTGCAGGGAAAGGCGAAAGTGTTATGTGAATCTGCCTAAGGGGAAGATTTATGCTCCCCAAAACAAAAAATATTGTTTTGACCTAGGAGTGGGGTTTATGGTAACAGTAGATAAAGTAGAAGTCTTAGAGGCATTCTTTGAACAGGGGTTAATCAGAAGTCAACATGGCAGGTTGGCATCCAAGATGGAGTTGCTTTAGCCTCCACAGCCACCTTAATCCTTGACCCAAGCTCTGTTTTTTAGATGACCCAGGCTAAGATGGGTGGCATTCCAAAATCATTCATATTATAGGATTATTCAACATAAAGGTACTCAATATATAATAGAATTATTCCATCTATTTAGATAAAAGTTTCTGTCCTGCAGAAGAGACATGGGAGGCACTGCCTGAGAAGCAAACCGAATTAACATTTTCCATCCCAGGAAAATACACATAACAGACATTAGTCACCTTTTTCAGCACCCAGTATCAACTTGGCAACGCTCAATGTTCTTCCTGTTGGTCCCTGTTGTCTTTGGTCTACTCCAGATGGGAAAGGATGGCCTCTGAATGATTCACAATGGGGTCTCTGGGCAAGGCAAAGAGCAGATAGTTGCCCAAGACAGGCCTGTTGAGCTTTCTTCAGGGCTCATTGAACGTAACCAGACAAATAAGGAGGGTTCTTTGAGGTAGGCCTGCTGGACTTCCATCAGCAATTCCTTCTGAGATCCCCTCCACATATACAAACACACACAAAGACAAGGACAGAAGGCCTTCCGAATCAGATCCCTAACCAAGAACTCTAAGAGTATCCCTTCCAAACTGTCCTATTCTTTGTCTGAGAAATCGCCTCAAAATCTTCCTGATTGCAGAGGTCTCCTGAACCAAGACTCTTCCTACTACTTAGGGAGAGCCAACCACCCCCGCGCCAGGAACCAAACCGAGACAGACACCCCACCCTGCAATAGGGCTACAGACACCCTACCATGGAACTACAGAACAAGTCAGGAGAAGGAAGGAGGCATTGGCAGAGCCTAGGATACTCGCCAACCCAGACACCCCGCAATGAGGCTACAGACAGACACCTTGTGATAGGACTACAGTTGAGGGACGTCTCCCCAAGACTGTTTCTCTACTGCAATTAAATCCATGCACAGTGGGTCAGCAGCACCCTACCAGTAGAGTACCAGAGTCGGCCTCCAGTCCAAAAGAACTAGGCAGCCGCTTGGGCTGGCCTCTGGATCCATTGCTAGAGGGGGGCCACCAAACCCAGGCAGGTAGCCACAAGGGCAATCCCAGATGAGCCCCCAAATTTGTAACCACACAAGGTGTTCACATTGACCACTGCCTAGACACAGCCAATTTATCAAGACAAGGGAATCGCAATAGAGAAAGTGCAATTCACACAGAGCCAGCTGTGTGGGAGACCAGAATTTTATTATTACTCAAATCAGTCTCTTCCAGCATTAAGGGAGCAGAGTTTTTAAAGACAACTTGGTGGGTTGGGGGAAGTCAGTGAGCCAGGAGTGCTGATTGGTCAGAGATGAAATCACAGGGAGTTGAAGCTCTCTTCTTGCACTGAGTCAGTTCCTAGGTGGGGGCCACAAGATCAGATGAGCCAGTTCATCAGTCTGGATGGTACCAGCTGATCCATCAAGAACAGGGTCTGCAAAATATCTCGGACACTGATCTTAGAAGCAGTTTAGGGAGGGTCAGAATCTTGTAGCCTCCAGCTGCATGACTCCTAAACCATAATTTCTAATCTTGTGGCTAATGTTAGTCCTACAAAGGCAGTCTAGTCCCCAGGCAAGAAGGTGGTCTGTTCTGGGAAAAGGCTGTTACCATCTGTTTTAAACCAGAAACTATAAACTAAGTTTCTCCCAAAGTTATCTTAGCCTACACGCAGGAATGAAAAACAACAGCTTGGAGGTTAGAAGCAAGATGGAGTCAGTTAAGTTAGATCTCTTTTACCATCTCAATCATAATTTTGGAAAGGCGGTTTCAGTAAGAAAGTTCGGAGTTATTACAGTCTGCAGTGAGGACCTATTATGGTGTGAATGTGTCCCCAAAATTACAATTAGGAGATGATTAAGTCATGAGGGTAAAGCCCTCTTGAATGGGATTCATGTTTTTAGAAAAGAAGCCCAAGGAAGCTTCTTTGCCCCTTCTGCCAGGTGAGGATGAACTGCCATTGCAAAATTGTAACTGAGACAGTGAAAGAGATCTGACCTAACCAACTCCATCTTGCTTCTAACCTTCAAGCTGTCCTTGTTCATTCCTGGGCGTAGGCTGAACTAACTTAGTTTATCGTTCGAAACAAAGAGTTAACAGCCCTTTCCCACAACAAATCCCTTTCTTGTCTGGGGACTAGACTGCCTTTGCAGAACTAACAAATCAGCCAAAAGATTAGAAATTCCGGTTTAGCATGTAGCCAGAGTCTACAAGATTCTGATCCTCCCCAGATCACTCCTGGGGATAACATCACTATTGTAAAACCTCAGATCAGTACTTAAGATATTTTACAGACACTTAATGGATCAGCTGGCACCACCCAGATTGATAAACTGGCTCATCCAATCTTGTGGCCCCACCCAGGAATTGACTCAGTGCAAGAGAACAGCTTCAACTCCCTATGATTTCATCTCCCACCCAACCAATCAGCACTCGTGACTCACTGGCCCCTGCCCACCAATTTATCCTTAAAACTCTGATCCCTGAATGCTTGAGGAGACTGATTTGAGTAATAATAAAACTCCTTTCTCCCACGGTTTTTGAATTACCTTGGGAGTAATTCAAAGGTAATTCATGAATTACCTTTTCTCTATTGCAATTCCCCTGTCTTGATAAATCAGCTGTCTAGGCAATGGGCAAGGTGAACCTGTTGGGTGGTTATAAGGACACAGAAGCCACCATCTATGAGGAACAGGCCCTCTCTAGACACTGAATATGCTTCTCAGCCTCCAGAACTGTGAGAAATACTTTCTGTTGTTTATAAATTACCCAGATATTGTATTATATTAGGTGAGTGCAAAAATAATTATGGTTTTTGCATTTTTAGAATTTGCTGTTTGATATTAGAATACATTCTTAAATAAATGTGGTTATGTTATACATCATTTTAATGGGCATTTCTCACTTTATGTTTTTTTGCTTATGACTTATTACTTGCTGTTTATTTTAGATTATGGAAATGATGTTAGACAAAAAGCAAATTCTAGCAGTTTTCTTATTGGAGTTCAAAATGGATCATAAAGTAGCAGAGACAACTCACATCAATGCATTTGGCCCAGGAGCTGCTAATGAACGTACAGTGCAGTGGTGGTTCAAGAAGTTTTGCAAAGGAGATGAGAGCCTTCAAGATGAGGAGCATAGTGGCTGGCCATCGGAAATTGACAACTACCAACTGAGAACAATCATCGAAGCTGATCCTCTTACAACTACATGAAAAGCTGCTGAAGAACTCAACATCTACCATTCTATGTTCATTCACATTTGCAGCAAATTAGAAAGGTGAAAAAGCTCGATAAGTGGGTGGCTCATGAGCTGATGAAAACTTTAAAAATCATCGTTTTGAAGTGTCATCTTCTCTTATTCTACACAACAACAATGAACCATTTCTTGATCGGATTGTAACATGCAACAAAAGTGTATTTTATACAACCAGCAATGACCAACTCAGTGATTGGGCCAAGAAGAAGCTCCAAAGCACTTCCCAAAGCCAAACTTGCACCAAAAACAGGTCATGTCTGACAGAGCAGGAGCATCGCCATCTTGGACAAGCCCCTCATTCTAAAGTTCACCTTAATAAAAAACTGCCTAAATCCAAAGGTCATCAGCCTAATGGCTAAGGTCAGCATGACCATAAACCACAAATAACATCTCTAGACACAAACATTCCAAACTCCTCCCTGACCACAGACATGCTAGCCCCAAGATAACCCCACGCCAGGCTGGAAAGATGTCTGTCCCAAAATAACCTCCCCTCCTCCCAGAGAGATTCCAACCCTGCCATAAGCTTCTCCCTACATATAAACATTCCAAGCTTCTGATAAACCCTCTTACCCTAAAACCAATATATCCTCTTAGTTTGTAAGAGAAAGCGCTCTTGACCAAAATCGGCCAGGAGCACCTCTCAGGTTTTATCTAAAGAAAACCAGCCAGGCACGGTGGCTCACGCCTGTAATCCCAGTACTTTGGGAGGCCAAGGTGGGCGGATCACCTGAGGTCCAGAGTTCGAGACCAGGCTGACCAACATAGAGAAACCCCGTCTTTACTAAAAATACAAAATTAGCCGGGCATGGTGGAGCATGCCTGTAATCCCAGCTACTCTGGAGGCTGAGGCAGGAGAACGGCTTGAACCCGGGAGGCAGAGGTTGCTGGGAGCCAAGATCGCGCCATTGCACTCCAGCCTGGGCAACAAGAGTGAAACTCTGTCTCAAAATGAAAAGAAAATCTGTCTTTAACTGTCAGCTGTGTTTAGTGTTTCTTTCCTCTTTCTTTAACTTTTACAATGGTCACTGTTTGGTGGTCCAATGCCAGTCTGATCCACTACAGCTTTCTGGATCGGAAAACTGTTACATCTGAGAAGTATGCTCAGCAAATCCATGAGATGCACCGAAAACTGCAATGCCTACAGCCAGCATTGGTCAACAGAAAGGACCCAATTCTCCACAATAACGCCAACCATATGTTGCACAACCAATGCTTCAAAAGTTGAATGAATTGAGCTACATATGAAGGTTTGCCTCATCTGCCATATTCACCTGACCTCTTGCCAACAAACTGCTACTTCTTCAAGCATTTTGACACTTTTTGCATGGAAAATACTTCCACAACCAGTAGGACGCAGAAAATCCTTTCCAAGAGTTTGTCAAATCCCAAAGCACAAAAAATGTATTCATTGTAATGGTTCCTATTTTGATTAATAAAGATGTGTTTGAGCCTGGTTATAATAATTTAAAATTGGCCGGGAGCAGTGGCTCACGCCTGTAATCCCAGCACTTTGGAAGGCCGAGGCAGGTGGATCACAAGGTGAGGAAATCGAGACCATCCTGGCTAACATGGTGAAACCCCGTCTCTACTAAAAATACAAAAAATTAGCCGGGTACGGTGGCGGGCACCTGTAGTCCCAGCTTCTTGGCAGCCTGAGGCAGGAGAATGGTGTGAACCTGGGAGGCAGAGCTTGCAGTGAGTGGAGATTGTGGCACTGCACTCCAGCCTAGGCGACAGAGCGAAACTGTGTCTCAAAATAACAATAATCATAATAATAGTGATTTAAAATTCATGGCTCAAAACCACAATTATTTTTGCACCAACCTAATAGTAGCCCTAACGAATTAAACAAGACCTCTCTTTTTTTTTTTGAGACGGAGTCTTGCTCTGTCGCCCAGGCTGGAGTGCGGTGGCGCGATCTCGGCTCACTGCAAGCTCCGCCTCCCAGGTTCACGCCATTCTCCTGCCTCAGCCTCTCCGAGTAGCTGGGACTACAGGCGCCCGCCACTACGCCTGGCTAATTTTTTGTATTTTTAGTAGAGATGGGGTTTCACCGTGGTCTCAATCTCCTGACCTCGTGATCCACCCGCCTCGGCCTCCCAAAGTGCTGGGCTTACAAGCGTGAGCCACTGCACCCGGCCAACAAGACCTCTCTTTTGTAATTGCTTCCTATGAGTTTTGTCTACATTAAGGATAAATTCTCTGACACCAGGTGGGTGTCCAACAATTAAATTCTGACACTATCTATCTGTAGTTAGCATAAGATCCCACAAGTTAAAGGGCTCAGTCCCACAAGAATGCTTAGAGGCCAGCACGAGTGGGCTGCCCAGGCTACCCACACTTCCACGAGGCTGGCTAAAAATTGGGGGTTCCCATGACCACCCCCTCAGTTCTCTAACTTGCTAGAATGACTCACAGAACTCAGGAAAACACTACTTACATTTACAGGTTTATTAAAAAGCATATAAAGGAACAGCCAAATGGGAGAGATATCTAGGTCAAGGTATGTGGGGTGTGGGTTGTGACAAGTCCATGGAGGACACCCACTCCCCCACCTGCAGCACTTAGAAGCATTCACCGATCTGGAAGCTTCCAAACCTTATTGTTTTTATAACCCAGTCTTCAGGTCCCCTCCCTGTTTCCACCCTCTAATCACATGTTTCCTCTTTCTAGTGAGAAGCACTCTGTAGCTATCTAGGAGCCCCACCCAAAGTCACCTCATTAGCATAAATTCAGGTATAACAAAGGGGCTTGTTATGAATAACAAAACACACTTCTATTACTGAGAAAACGCCAAGGGTTTCAGGAGCTCTGTGCCAGGAACCTGAGACAAAGACATACCTATATACTATTGATGTACATATACAATATGTTATATATTATATATAAAATATAAAATACTATATAGAAATATTATATCCAAAAAAAGAAATATTATATCTATATAATATCTCAGATTATGCCACAGGTTCCCTAGGGCTGTTGCCATTCATTTCTTCACATGATTGGTTATATGCAAATTAGCTAAACTTCCGGTGTTGATCTTGACAGGATTAATGCATATGTTGGCTCCACAAACCTCTCGAATCTGGCTGTAGTTCTGATAAATGTGCAAATTAGGCCAGGCACAGTGGCTCACTATAATCCCAGCACTTTGGGAGGCCAAGGTGGGCAGATCATTTGAGGCCGGGAGTTCAAGACCAGCCTGGCCAACATGGTGAAACCCCATCTCTACTAAAAATACAAAAATTAGCTGGGTGTGGTGGCACACGCTTGTAATCCCAGCACTTTGGGAGGCTGAGGTAGGTGGATCACTTGAGCCCAGGAGTTCAAGACCAGCCTCGGCAACATAGCAAGACCCCCATCTCAAAAGATAATAAAAATAAAATTAAAATTAAAAATTGAATGTTTAATTCTTCCAGCACAATTTGTTGAAAAGACTATTATTTCTTCATTGAATTGATTTGGCACCTTGTTTTGTTAGATTTATGCCAAGTATTCCATGTTTTTTATGGTACTTAAAATGGCACCGTTTTTTAAATTCCCATTTTAATCAGTCATTCCTAATATATAGAAACATAATGATTTTTCTCTGTTAACCTTGTATCCTGTAACCTTGCTATATTCACTTATTAGTTATAGTTGCTTTTTTTTAGATTCTTTGTGATTTTCTGCATAGACAATTATGTATTCTGCTAACAGAGACAGGTTTGTAGGCTGGGGGCAGTGGCTCACACCTGTAATCCCAGCACTTTGGGAGTCCGAGGCGGGTGGATCACTTGAGGCCAGGAGTTTGAGACCAGCTTGGCCAACAGTACCAAAGCTGCAGACTGGGGGCTTTGTACTGAAGGCCTGAGACTCGAGCATTCTACCCAGCTCTGCCGCTGCCTTGCTTTGGGCCTTTGGGCCAGTTGCTTGCCCCTCCCCGAGTCTCAGTGCCTTTGTCTCTCATCTGCTTGATCCTCAGTCTATGGGAGCGGAGGAGAGGTATAAATTATATAGAGTGAACTCACAGTACAGAGTCTATTACTGCGTGATAGTCTATTACTGCATGAGCTGTGACTCTCAAGTTCCAGGGCTACAGTGACTGTAGATTCTTATCAGTTTCAACAGATGAGGATTGCTTAATTTGCATATTTATTTATTTATTTGAGATGGAGTCTCGCTGTCTCCCAGGCTGGAGTGCAGTGGCATGATCTCAGCTCACTGCAAGCTCTGCCTCCCGGGTTCACGCCATTCTCCTGTCTCAGCCTCCCAAGTAGCTGGGACTACAGGTGCCCGCCACCACGCCTGGCTAATTTTTTGCATTTTTTAGTAGAGACGGGGTTTCACTGTGTTAGCCAAGATAGTCTTGATCTCCTGACCTTGTGATCCACCCGCCTTGGCCTCCAGGTGTGCTGGGATTACAGGCGTGAGCCACCGTGGCTGGCCAGGATTATTTTTATTCTGATCATGTTGGGAGGCTGGGCGCGGTGGCTCACACCTGTAATCCCAGCACTTTGAGAGGCGGAGGTGGGTGGATCACCTGAAGTCAGGAGTTCGAGACCAGCCTGGCCACCATGAGGAAACCCTGTTTATACTAAAAATGCAAAAATTGGCTGGGCATAGTAGCAGGCGCCTGTAATCCCAGCTACTCAGGAGGCTGAGGCAGGAGAATTGCTTGAACTCAGGAGGCAGGGTTGCAGTGAGCCTGAGATTGTGCCACTGCACTCCAGCCTGGGTGACAGAGTGAGACTGTCTCAAAAAAAAAAAAAAAAAAGGATAAGTAAATAAATAATCACGTTGGGAGGAAAAACTTTTCCTCTACCCACATAGGTTCAATGCTTCAGAGCCTGCAAATTGAACTGATAAACTAGTAATAGGCAGAAAGACAAAATTATTAGAATAAAAATTATTAGAATTAGAATAATTTTTATTCTATTTTTTATTCTAATAATTTCTCATCTGAAAGACAAAATTTATTCACATAGAGAAGAAGGAACTCACTGAAAATGTGGCTCAAAAAGCGATTTAGAATTTGAGGCTGATGTAACATCTTAATGGGGAAGGAAAAAAGAGAAAAGACACTTTTGGGAAAACAAGCGCCTTTTAAGAAAGGTAAATGGACCCTTAGGAGAAAAGATGGGAGATATGATAGTTTTGTGACAATGTTGGTTTAGCTGATCTCCTATCTTGGTGTGATTTCTCTTGTAGTCTCATAAAAGGAGCCCATCTTCTCTGATTGGAAAACTCTCAAACTCTGGGGAGGGGATTTATGACGTTTGAATTCTTTTGGGAGGCTCAGCTTTTACGCAGATAAAGGGAGTTCAGGAAAAGAAAAAAAAAGTTTCTTCCTGCATCTGTTGATTCTCAAATGTCACTCACTCAAAATAATCCTTATGCCACAGAGGTATATTTTGTACCCCTTCTATCGTGACAGGGAAGAGGGCAGGGTAGGATAGAGGATGGCAGGGTAAGGCTGGAGGGCACCTGCCAGTTTTCTAGCCACGTCCAGTCTGCCCTGCCTGGCCCAAGTTGGTGCCCTTGGGACTTCTGCTCCTTATCAGCGTTTGCTCAGGGCTAACCTAAAGCTATTGCATCCCTCTGCCCCTCCACCCAGTGCAATAAGGTAGCTGTAGGCTGTCCCTGGAGAACCTCATTCATGGATGAATTGAGCTGAGATGGAGAGGTGTTATGGTTGGGCTGGGAAGCCGAGGATTGGAGGTCCAGCCCAGGCCATTCCTCTGACCAAAGAGGCTGACCACTTCCCCAGCCCTCCTCATGGAGTCAAGGTCTCCCCAGGCGTGGAACTGGCTGGGTCCCCTTTTGCAGAGCTGTACAAGCCAGCAGCATACACATAGCACATTTGACTCTCACAGTGGAACATTCTTTAACCCTTCCCTCTACATGATTATACAGTATCATGAAACAAATATATTTCATAATTGCTATGATCTGAATGTTGGTGTCCTCCCAAAATTCATATGTTGAGACCTAACCCCCAAGGTAATGGTGTTAGGAGGTGCGGGCTTTGGGAAGTGATGAGGTTGTGAGGGTCTGCCCTCATGAATGGGATTAGTACCCTTATAAAAGGGCTTGAGGGAGCCTGTTTGTCCCTTTTGGCTTTCTACCATGAGAGGACACAGCATTCGTGTCTTCTGCTGTGTGAGGATGCAATGAGAAGGCGCCATCTTGGAAGCAGAGAGCAGGCTTCACCAGAAACTGAATCTTCTGGTGCCTTGATCTTGGACTTCCCAGCCTCCAGAGCTGTGAGCAATACATTTTTGTTGTTTATAAATTACCTACTCTAGGCCGGGAGCAGTGGCTCATGCCTATAATCCCAGCATTTTGGGAGGCTGAGGCAGGTGGATCACCTGAGATCAGGAGTTCGAGACCAGCCTGGCCAACACGGTGAAACCCCTCTCTACTAAAAATACAAAAACTTAGCCAGGCGTGATGGAGGGTGCCTGTAATCCCAGCTACTTGGAAGACTGAGGCAGGAGAATCACTTGAACCCAGGAAGCGGAGGTTGCAGTGAGCTGAGATTGGGCCACTGCACTCCAGCCTGGGCAATAAGAGCAAAACTCCATCTCAAAAATAAATAAATAAATAATCTACTCTAATTTTTCCCTCTCTTTTTAGACAGGATCTCCCTCTGTTGCCCAGGCTGGAGTGCAGTGGTGTGATCATGGCTCACTGCAGCCTCAGCTTCCTGGGTTCAAGGGATTCTCCACCTTGGTCTCCCAAAGTACTGAGATTACAGGCGTGAGGCACCACACCCAGCCAGGTAATTTTCTTATAGCAGAAGGAACAGACTAAGACAATAATGAACTCAAATTTGCATTTATTAAATAAAAACATGGCCAGGCGCAGTGGCTCACGCTTGTAATCACAGAACTTTGGGAGGCTGAGGTGAGTGGATCACTAGAGGTCAGGAGTTCGAGACCTGCCTGGCCAACATGGTGAAACACCATCTCTACTAAAAATACAAAAATTAGCTAGGTGTGGTGGCACACACCTGTAATCCCAGCTACTTGGGTGGCTGAGGCAGGAGAATCACTTGAACCTGGGAGGCGGAGGTTGCAGTGAGCCGAGATCGCACGACTGCACTCCAGCCTGGGCAACAGAGCGAGACTCCGTCTCAAAAACAAAAACAAAAACAAAAACATGACATCTCCTGGTTTCCGCTATTTGTTTTCAATTCCAAACACAGATAAAACCTCCAAGCTGTCATATAGAGTGGCAGAATTGAAGGAACTCATGTTCTGTGTCTTTGTCTTTACAATCAGTGTTCTACCACTGTTTATTTATAATCAACTGATTAAACATGGGGACATGTACCACAGGGCTTGGAAAATAGCAACTACAGCAAAGAAGGGAGGAAGGAGGAACTGGTTAGGAATTACAAATGAAATACAAATACATGATTGCAGCTAAGTCTGCAATCTGTATAACAGGGAATTCATTCTCTGATTTGGCTTTCATGTAGCATACAATGTTTATTTAAAAATAAGCTGCTAATAAAGAATAAAGGTGTTACTTTGAAGCTTATTTTATAAATTATTAAAATTCCACGGTAATCATGCAATCGTTTAGAACTTTGACCAATAAAATACTTTTTCAGAGAGAAGTATTATATCGCTGATGTTGTTCAGAATTACCAGCACATGGTGAGAATAAAAGGCAGATAGATAGACTTTATTCTATTCTGTTAGGATAGAATCTGTCACCCTTGGGCTAGTGGCTGACGGCCACACGCGATGTCAGTTCTCAGGGCTGAGACGGCCTCCTTCTCTCTATGGCCTCGAAGACCTCCCCACCTCCAACCCAACTCCCAGGCCTGGCAGGATAACCTCCCAGACCTCAGTTCACATGAGACAGGCTCATAAAGATGGTTCAAGTGGGGAAACTGAGGCTGAGAGGAAGGCACATCTTCTGGGGGGGGAGCTGAAGGCAGGTGTCTCCTCGGGGACTGTCCAGACCTGGGCCATCAGGCAGGAGGGAGAGGGAGAAGGGAGGCCCTGGGACTGGCTGGGGCACTGCAGGGGGGACTTGCATCTCGCTGCCCCACACCCAGAGTGGGCAGACCTGTAGGGTCCTAGGGCTCAGAGATCCACTTCTGGCCCCAAACACCACCCCTGGGCAGTGTCACCAAACCCCACTTCCCTGTGAGCACACCCCCACTGCCTGTGAAGCAGCCTAGCCCTGCCTGAGCCTGGCTGTGAAGCCACTCTCCTTGGGAGAGTCAGGCGAGAGGGGAAGGTCTGTTGTCAGATATCAGCCACTTTACCCCAGCAGCAAGCCAGGGCCCTAAGAAGGGCCGCCTCACCCACCTGGGTCCAAAAGGCACTAGAGGGAGGCAAGGTCCAGCCCTGAAGAATCTAAGGGAGACAGGGGTGTCCTAATCCAATGCTAGGCACAGTTGGCATCTGACCCCAGTCCTGCTTCACCTGGCTGTGAGAAGGGGTTGAGTCAGGGGACCAGCCGAGATGGAAATGTGGCTGGAGGAAGAAGCTAAGCGCAAACTACTGATGCCCAGAGGCGGGTATTCCTGAAAGCGGGACGTGCAGGTGATCCCCCAGGCTCCACCTCCCCATCCCCCATCCCCCAGCCCTCTCAGACAGGCCAGCTGGGATTTGGGGACAGGACACATTTCCTGGTCATCCTTCCAGAGTAGGTAGGGTCCTATCCCTTTAGCTGGGGACCTTCTGGAAGCCCTGGCAGTCCTGATGATGGGCTACTCTCTACTTGCACTCCTCCAGTGACAGAGAACTCATTAGCTCCCCCAAATGCCTTATCACTGGCCCCTGGCTCTGGTGAGAGGAAGTCTTTAGTCCTTCTTTTCATTTTTTATTTTTTGAGACAGGATCTTGCTTTGTCACCCAGGCTGGAGTGCAGTGGCATAATCTCAGCTTACTGCAACCTCCGCCTCCCGGGTTCAAGCACTTCTCGTACCTCAGCCTCCCAAGCAGCTGGGACTACAGGTGTGCACCACCATACCCAGCTAATTTTTGTATTTTTTGTAGAGATGGGGTTTCGCCATGTTGTCCATGCTGGTCTCAAATTCCTGGGCTCAAGTGATCCATCCACCTCGGCCTCCCAAAGTGCTGGGATTACGTGAGCCACTATGGCTGGCCCTTCTTGTTTTTGTTTTTGTTTTTTGTTTTTTGAGATGGAGTCTCACTCTGTGGCCCAGGCTGGAGTGCAGTGGCGCCATCTCGGCTCACTGCAAGCTCTGCCTCCTGGGTTCACGCCATTCTCCTGCCTCAGCCTCCTGAGTAGCTGGGACTACAGGCGCCCGCTATCACGCCCAGCTAATTTTTTTTTTTTTTTTTTTAGTAGAGACGGGGTTTCACCATGTTAGCCAGGATGGTCTTGATCTCCTGACCTTGTGATCCTCCCGCCTTGGCCTCCCAAAGTGCTGGGATTACAGGCGTGAGCCACCATGCCCGGCCTGGCCCTTCTTATTGAGCTGGAATCTGCCTCCCTGGAACCTTACCCCATTAGCTGACACAGCCCCAGACACTGTTCCAGGTGTGGGGTCAGTGGTGTGGTGTCTGCCCTAGCAGTTCTGGCTCATGATCAAGTAAGTCCTTCCAGCTTCCCCAGGACACTGCCTCTCAGCTCCACCTCCAAAATCTGTTTTTGTTTTTGTTTTTAATGACCTAATACTCTCTGGGGGGCAGTGAGCTACCCATCACTAGAGGGATGCAAGCCAAGGCTGGAGGCCTGACCATTAGAGGTCTTCTAGGGGTTGGGTGGAAGCTGAGTCTCGATCTTCCCAGGGGTTCCCCAGCCCTGGGAAAGGTGGCAGGGGAGATGTGGGAGGCAAGGAGTTTGGGCTCACTCCACACCCTGGGAGGTGAGACTCAGAATTGCCAGTCAGCTATGTCGTCTTTGTTTTTTCCTTTCCCAAACAAAGGTGACCTCTTGAGAGCAATGCCCCGCCCACCAGGTGCCAGGGTGGGGTCTGTCCCATGAGCTCAGGCCTTCCAGACATGCAGAGAATGGAATGCAGAAGGCGCAGCCTGGAGTAATTGGGGAGCACCCCCCATCCACATGTTGTAGCTCTAGCTCAGCACCTCCCCACACATAGGGGGATGCTTGCCCTACACTTGGTTTGCCCTCATGGGGCTACAGACCACCCCAACCCCACCCAAGTACCAGAAGAGGCCAATGAGCAGGGCCCACCCCCCCCCCCACCGAGGACCATAAACAGTGACCCAGGCACAGAGGGAGTGTAGTGAATTCCTGTACTTTAATGTTGCCCTGGCATCCGTTTTGAATATAATCTGGGTTTTCTCACACTAGAAGCAGGGCTCAGTCAACCTTGACACTGTTTCCAGCTCCCCACCTCCTCCCAGTTCCTCTATGTGCTCAATCCAGATATCTACCTTAGACAGTCGTCTCCTGGTGACTGCCTCCCTGTGGGACAGCTACATACAGCCCACTTGACTGCTCCCGCTGACCCCACAGCCCACATGGACTGTTGCAGATAGGCCAGTGACCCTCTCTCAGCCACAGTGTGACCCTGCTTGCTCTAAACTCACCAATTATTTTTTATTTTATTTATTTATTTTTTTTTTTGAGATGGAGTCTTGCTCTGTCACCTAGGCTGGAGTGCAGTGGTGCAATCTTGGCTCACTGCAAGCTCTGCCTCCTGGGTTCAAGCCATTCTCCTGCCTCAGCCTCCTGAGTAGCTGGGACTACGGGCACGCACCACCATGCCCAGTTAATTTTTGTATTTTTAGTAGAGACGGAGTTTCACAATGTTTTCCAGGATGGTCTCAATCTCTTGACCTCGTGATCCACCCACCTCGGCCTCCCAAAGTACAGGCGTGAGCCACCGGCGCCCGGCCTAAACCCACCGATTATTACTCCCCTCAGGAAACCTGTCTGGGTGATGCCCTGGACCCCATAAAGGCCTTGGTCCCACAGGTCCCCTCTCTCTCTCACTCTCCACCTGCTACTTGAACACCCTACTGTTTCCGGGATTCCTGCTGGCCCTCATCGGCGCTGGCTTCTCTCATGGATCTGTAATGAAAGGCTCCTGTTATTCCATGTGTCTCACCTGACACACGCCCAACCCTAACTCCCCCCGCCCCTTAGAGAGTGGCTATCTCGGCTTATGGTACCTCTCCAAGGGAGACCCCAAGACCCAGTTAGACAAAGATCTCAACAGGGAGGCTCCTGGCTCAAGGCAAGTTTTGAAAGGAGGGATGCCCAAGGGCTCAGGCATGACCATGCTACCTGCAGAGAGGACCCAGGGCACAGGCCCCAGCCCCAGTGGCTGAGATAGGGGGAGGGTTGCCCCAGAGACCCCCCAAGTACTGAGGCCTGGGCATGGAGATGTGGGAGACCCCTCTCAGATCTCTGCTCCTGACACACACAGGCAGGGTCCCTTACTGCCTTATCTCTCCTGGTACTCACAACTGTCCCCTTCCACAACTAATTTCCATCAGAGACCTGGGACCTAAGGCCCCTGTTTCAGCCTGGCATCTCCCAGAGCCATTCAGATCTCTCTTGGAAGGGCTCGGTGATCCCCAGGGCAGGGCTCGGTGGAGTCAAGGTCAGCTCAGAGTCCTGGGTTTCGCGTCTGCCTTTGGTCCCAATCAAAGGCCTGGTTTGCTTGGTTTCCCCTACGGGCAGACCATTTTGTTCCTTCCACATGGTTTTCAGTTCCTTGGAGGTGATGGTCCCCATCCTTATACCGATCTCGCAGTCCCAGCCGCCCCAGGCTTCAGCACTTCTGGCTTCCTCTCCCCAAAGGGCTAAAGGCAGGAGATGGGGAGGATAGGCACCTGGCTGCCCAGGCCAGCCCAAGGACTCAGGACTACCAGCTTTTAGGGCATATTTTGTAAGATTTCAGACTCTCGAGGCCAGAACACCCAGCAGGGTCAGGGCTGGCTGGGGGCATGGTGGGTAAAGCAAGGAGGCACCTAAGGGCCCACAATTTAAGGGGGCACTGGCCCTCAGGGCCATTCAGGTGCACCTGGGAGGGAGAGCCTCCTTAAATTTTTTTGCCCTAGGCACCTTGCTTGCCTCACTCTAGGCCCAGCCTGACCTCAGGAGAAGGATTGAGGAACCTAGTCCTCCCGCAGGCAGGAGGGGTAGAGCACCTTGGAACCAAACTCAGGAGTTCCTGGCTGGCTCCAAACAGAAGAGCTACAGGTAAATGCAGGCAAATGCTACGCAAATCAGCCTCTTTGAGGTTTGCACAGGGATGACGGTGGGGGTGGAGAGGCCAAGGACAGAGCACCCCAGCCAGACTGCTGGGCATGGGAGGGGGCATGGGTGGGTACTGCACTCACTGCACAGACAAGACTAGGCTCTGGTGGGGAGGTGAGGTGTGGAAACAGTGTTTGGGAAGGGGTGGAGCGGGGCAGAGCCGGTGAAGGTTCCGGAACCTTCACAGCAACCTCATTCTGCTTATTGCTCCAGCCACTCTCAGTGGCCCATCCCACCCTTGTTCCAGGCCAACCCAGGACCCCTCTTCCAAGAAGCCCACAGGAGCTCTCTTCTGAAAGGATCTCCGGCCTTGGGCTTACCTCATCAAAGGCTTGGCCTATGGGACATTGCGGGAGGGGATTGGGAGAAGAGAGAGGGGTGAGCCCTGTTGTCCTCTTCCATGCCCTGACCCAGCAGCATGGCTGGCGGAGGCGCTCTGACCCTAAGCTTCACTTCCACCAGGAAGCTTTCCCTGACTTACTCTCTGCATCCTCGTCCCCAACCCACCTCAGTGTTTAGTACATGCCCTAGAAGGCAGACCTGACCCTCTGCGACCTCGGATCGCCAGAGTTGTTTTCTTGGGCACACTTAGGCATCCTGCCTCTCCCATCAGACTATGTTACCCAGTCAGACGTGACGCCCTGGAATGTGCCCCCCATCCATCAGTGTCCCTCTCAGACTGGCACTTGGAAAGCAGGCCGTGTCTTCCCCTCAGTGTACCCCGCTTAGACTGAGCCCCCTCCCCCTTGCCTGTGGGCCCCTTGGAAGACTTTGTGGAGAAACCCCCTCCACCCAGTCTCTTTAGCCACAGCGTCCCTCCCTACTTCTCAGGAAACCACAAGAGAAAGAACAGGACGGGGTTTTAGAGAAGTGGCCAGGAGGCCCTGAAACTGCTAGTGAAGTGGCTGTGGCCAGGGGGCCCAGGGACCTGCCCAGCCTTGGGATAGGGGTGTGTGGGGGGAGAGGGCAGTACCACAGACCCCCGTATGGGCCACTGGGACATGTAAGAGTTCAAGTCCTCCTTCTCCAGGATATATTTCAGAGACAGTAAGGCTGAATTCAGTACTTGCAGTACCAAAAAAAAAAAAAAAAAAAAAAGCTAACTTTACTTACAAAACCCCAGATCTGGAGCAACCCTAGAGCTGATCTTATATAGGGTATGGAAAACATGGCATTCAGCAATTGGCTGATTTTCAAAAGCTGGACTGTGTGCAGATTGGCTGACTTTCAATCTTGGCAGTTAGGGATTGGCTGACTTTCAGAAGCAAATAGCTGGAGTAAGACCCTTGCTGATTGGCTGGCTCTCAGAAGCATGGTCCCTGGAATGAAGCTGTTGCTGATTGGTTGGCTCTCAGGGGACTGAAGTAACGTGATCAATGACTGATTGGACCAGGTTGAAAATAAGTCTGTGTGACTTGTTCCTGGCTTCAGCCTAGTTCTCAAAACAGTCCCCCACCCCCCGGCCTTTTTACTTGTTTTTAAAAGACAGAGTCTGGCTCTGTCACCCAGGCTGGAGTGCAGTGGCACAATCATGGCTCACTGCAGCCTCAAACTCCTGGGCTCAAGCAGTCCTCCCACCTCGGCCTCTTTAGTAGCTGGGACTGCAGGCATGTGCCACCACACCCTGCTAATTTATGCATTTTTGGTAGAGACAGGGTCTTGCTATGTTGCCCAGGCCAGTCTTGAACTCCTGTCCTCAAGCAATCCTCCCACCTTGGCCTCCCAAAACGCTGGGACTACAGACTTGAGCCACTGAGCCTGCCTTCCCTGCCCTTTTGTGAATTTATAGAATAGAAACATTTTGTTTTCACCTCCCCCACATTCCTGGCTTTCCCTTTTCTGACCAGCCAAGCACTGATCAACTGTACTCACACTCCAGAATTGTCCAGAAGTCAGAGTTCGCCCAGGCCTGGTCATTCCATCCTTCAACAACTCTTTCATGGAGACCCCAGGTCTAGAAAACAGACCTGTACCTTTCCTTTCTGGTGCTTGGCATACCCTCCTCATCCCCTGTTTGAATGGATGAATGAGTGAATGAATGAATGAATGAATGGCTGTAAGGAGGTTGCATGGTAGATTTGGCAGAACTAGTATAAGCCATATCTTCCCTTCCTTTTCTGGCCCCTGTAAAATCCAGCCTCAGCATTCTCCACTGAACCCCCCAACCTCCACCACCCCCCATACATAAGAATGTGGACTGCCCACAGCTCACCAGTTCCTCTGGAACCAGTTTGAGCCCCCTATGATCCAGCAGGGCCCCCACTCCCCGCTGAGTGTTAAGATTTTTGGATTAGTCGGCTTGAACTGTTCTAGAAGACAACAGAATACCTTTGAGAAAAACAAAATACATTAATTTGGGTCCTAGGTCAGAAAAACAAATTTATATTTGGCTTTGATCTGGGTTGATTTTAGCCTTTGGCTATTGATCAGGAGAGTGAGTGGGTAGCGAGGGTTGTCTTTGCCCTAAAGTAAGAGACATGGGTTTAAACCCTGCTCTGGCCAGAATCATGTAGGGAACTGGACCAGGCCTTCCTATTTCTGTTCATTTCAGCACACATTTAATGAGTACTTACTGTGTGTTAAGTATGGTGTTGTACACATAGACTGCCCCAGCCCTCAAGGAGCTCACAGTCTAGAGGGGAGACAGACAAGTGAGTAAAGGCTTACAGTTTAGAGGGATCAGGGCTGTTAGGGAGGGGAGTGAGCAGGGGGGCTGTGTCAGCCCAGGAGAGGCACCAGATTCAGCTTAGATTGAGAGGTGACATCAGAAAGATATTACGGGCCAACTCTGGGCGCACTGCCTATGAATTCGCCCTGCTTTGCAAGGAATAGTGTGGTTAATAAAATTCTTTAAAAAAGAAAAAGATGTTATGGAAGTATGCTACATTATTTGTGTGGCCCAGTGTAAAACGAAAGTGCAAGGCTTCTTATTCAGATTTCAAGATGTCAGGAGCAGAGCATTAAACTAAGCACAGGGCCCTACTGAGCACAGGGCTCTGTGTGACCTCACAGCTCTCACTCCATGAAGCCAGCCCTGCTGGAAGGAGATACCTGATCTGAGTGTGAATGATGAGTGTGAGCGTGAGTGTGAGCGTGCCATGGGAAGCACGGTAAGCAAACAGCCTGATGCATGTGAGGACCAGGCAGCCCTGTGAGATTCCGAGAACCTCCTTTCCTCAGTTGCCAGCTGTCCTTTTTTGGGAGAGGGTGGGGCTGGGAGTAGAGAACACAATCTTTTTTTTTTTTTTTTTTTTTTTTTTTTAAGACAGAGCCTCCCTCTGTCACCCAGGTTGGAGTGCAATGACACAATCTCAGCTCACTTCAACCTCCACCTCCTGGGTTCAAGTGATTCTCCTACCTCAGGCTCCAGAGTAGCTGGGACTACTGATGTGTACCACCACGCCCGGCTGATTTTTGTATTTTTAGTGGAGATGGAGTTTCACCATATTGGCCAGGCTGGTCTTGAACTCTTGAACTCAAGTGATCCACCTGCCTCAGCCTCCCAAAGTGCTGGGATTACAGAAGTGAGCCACTGCACCCGGCTTTAAACCATAATTTCTAATCTTGTAGCTAATTTGTTAGTCCTGCAAAGACAGACTGGTCCCCAGGCAAGAAGGGGGTCTTTTCGGGAAACGGCTGTTATCAATTTTGTTTCAGAGTCAAGCCATGAACTGAATTCCTTCCCAAAGTTATTCAGCCTGTACTCAGGAATGAACCAGGAGAGCTTAAAGGTTAGAAGCAAGATAGAGTCGGTTCGGTCTGATCTCTTTTGCTGTCATAATTTCCTCAGTTATAATTTTTGCAAAGGTGGTTTCAGTCCCCCACCTTTGGTTTCATGGTATCTTATTCTTAAGGTGTGGGTTGTGAAGATGGGAAAAGGCTGTCGATCACTCTGGATTCTTCCTGCTGACAGGGGGCATGGAATGGGTAGGTGTTGACCCCAAGGTGAGAGGAATGGAACTGCTTTGCAGCTGTCTGAGCTGTCTGAGCATACTCCCACATACTCAGCATACTGAGCTGGGGTTCCAAGGCTTTCATGACAAAGGTGTTAGTATTCTCATTGTAACCTCTCAATGGGTTCACCTTGCCCACTGCCTAGACAGAGCTGATTTGTCAAAACAGGGGAATTGCAATAGAGAAACAGTAATTCACACAGAGCGCGCTGTGTAGGAGACTGGAGTTTTATTACTTAAATCAGTCTCCCTGAGCATTCCAGGATCAGAGTTTTTAAGGACAACTTGGTGGGTGGGGAGAAGCCAGTGAGCCAGCACTGGGGTGTTGATTGGTCAGGTCAGAGACATTTGTTGCACTGAGTCAGTTCCTGGGTGGCGACCACAAGATCAGATGAGCCAGTTTATGGATGTGGGTGGTGCCAGCTGATCATCAAGTTCTAGGTCTGTAAAATATCTCAAGCACTGATCTTAGGAGCAGTTTAGGGAGGGGTCAGAATCTTGTAGCCTCCAGCTGCATGACTCCTAAACCATAATTTCTAATCTTGTGGCTAATTTGTTAGTCCTACAAAGGCAGTCTGGTCCCCAGGCAAGAAAGGGATTTCCCTTGAGAAAAGTCTGTCATCATCTTTGTTTTAAACTATAAACTATAAACCAAATTCTTCCCAAAGTCAGTTCAGCCTACGCCCAGGAATGAATAAGGACAGCTTGGAGGTTAGAAGCAAGATGGACTTGGTTAGGTCAGATCTGTTTCACTGTCTCAGTTATAATTTTGTCATGGTGGCTTCATCATCTATAGTTTCAGTACAGCATTTAAATTGACAGTGTACTATAAGGCAAATAATGAGTTCTAGGATAAGGAGTGCAATTCCCCATTTTAAAAGTAAAGATTTGAAAGCATTAGTTTGGGGACTTGTAGTCCAAAAAACATTTAGGATTAGTCTAAATTGAAGAAAAATAAAAATTCAAAAACAACTAACAACAAGTATACTATAGTTTTTGGAACATAATTTTTCTCTCTGTAGTCCTTATTTTTATTAAAAATAAATTATAATAGGACTGATTTGTTTCAAAAATAAACTTTAGTTGTATTATACTTGGTCTGATTATTTGCATAAGGCACAGCAAGAATAATTATTTTTCACATAGGGCTTTTTTTTTTTTTTTGAGACAGAGTCTCACACTGTCTCCCAGGCTGGAGTGCAACGGCACAGTCTTGGCTCACTGCAACCTCTGCCTCCCAGGTTCAAGCGATTCTCCTTGCCTAGGCCTCCCAAGTAGCTGGGATTACAGGTGCCCGCCACCATGTCTGGCTTTTTTTTTTTTTTTTTTTTTTTTTTGAGACGGAGTCTCGCTCTGTCGCCCAGGCTGGAGTGCAGTGGCACAATCTCGGCTCACTGCAAGCTCCGCCTCCCGGGTTCACGCCATTCTCCTGCCTCAGCCTCTCCGAGTAGCTGGGACTACAGGCGCCTGCCACCATGCCCAGATAATTTTTTGTATTTTTAGTAGAGATGGGGTTTCACCGTGGTCTCGATCTCCTGACCTCGTGATCCGCCCGCCTCGGCCTCCCAAAGTGCTGGGATTACAAGCGTGAGCCACCATGCCCAGCCAATGTTTTTGTATTTTTAATAGAGACGGGGTTTCACCATGTTGGCCAGGCTGGTCTTGAACTCCTGACCTCGTGATCCACCCATCTCGGCCTCCCAAAGTGCTGGGATTAGGATTACAGGCATGAGCCACCGCACCTAGCCTCACATAGGCTTTTAAAATTGGCTTTGCAGGCATGGTGGCAGGAACCTGTAATCCCAGCTACTCCGGAGGCTGAAGCAGGAGAATCGTTTGAACCTGGGAGGTACAGGTTGCAGTGACCTGAGAATGTGCCATTGCACTCCAGCCTGTGTGACAAGTGCAAAACTCCACCTCAAAATAATTAATAAATAAAAATAAATTTTAAAAAATTGGCTTTAAAGGAACTGTGTTCCATAAGGAATCTCAGATAAGACTTTTTTAAAGCTGAGCCCAGCAATGGGTTTGTACCCTCAAATGCCTATGAGTTGGGTAAATTCCTCTCCTTTTGAGGTCCCAAGATAACTTGGGGCTCCTGGGACTCTCAGAAAGTGACATTCTTATCACAAATCAGGAACCCTGTACAGGGACTGTGTAGATAAGGTATGAGGCCAGTTTTCTCAAGGGGCTTTTATTGGCTCTACAAGTCAAGTTTAATTCCTTAAAGGAAAGCATGTCATTCCAGTCAAAGTTTTGGTAAAATAACCAGTTTCTCCAACTATGTCCTGTTGCAAAAGAAAACATTCTTATTGCACTTATGCAAATAACTATATTGCCATTAAGTTAAGAATACTCACAAATAGTTTCCAAAATCTGGAGAAATCAGGTAAAGAGAAACAAATATGCTTCAATTTTTTTTCACAGGAATATACTTTACTCAATTGTTAAAAGCTGAAAATAGCTCAAAAGTTTTCTTAACTCTGAGAAACAAAAAGGATCAGCAATGCTTTAGGCAAAAAAAAAAAAATTGCTTTAATTTTTTATTGGTTGAGTCCATTCAGTTAACTCCTGTTCTGTTTGATATTCATGAACATTTCAGGTCTCCATGAGAGTCCTGAAAGTTTTTTTCTTTATTGTAATGTAATAATCTTCATAGTGACTGGGCACAGTGGATCATGCCTGTAATCCCTGCACTTTAGGAGGCCAAGGAGGGTGGATCACCTGAGGTCAGGAGTTCAAGACTAGCCTGGCCAACATGTTGAAACCCCATTTCTACTAAAAATACAAAAAATTAGCCAGACATGGTGGCGGGTTCCTGTAATCTCAGCTACTCAGGAGGCTGAGGCAGGAGAATCCCTTGAACCTGGGAGGCGGAGGTTGCAGTGAGCCAAGATCACGCCACTGCACTCCAGCCTAGGCAAAAAGAGCAAAACTCCATCTCAAATAATAATAATAATAATAATCTCCATAGTTATCAGAAACTTTCATTCAAGAGCACCTGTCAACATTTAATAGCTGATTATAAAACCACCTTCTAAAGAGGACCAAGGAAAGACAGCAATTGGCTTTGGATGACAAAAGCATTTAAGGAAGCCACAGTCAAAGACACAGGTGACAAGAAAATTTGTTACCTCTGTGGCATGCAATAATTCAACACAACAATTATAATTATTAATGATAGCATATACTGTAGCACATGAGAATTACAGGAATCCTATACAATTTTGTAACACATACTAAAAACAAATTTATATAAATATAATCCAAAGAAAGTGAAACACCATTTTATATTTGACAATGTTTCCTGCGTGGTATTAATACATTAAATAAGTTGAATATGTCTTTTTGGACTTCAGGGGACCTAATTTTTTTTCTCTTTTTAACTTAGAGCTTGATTTTGAAAGGTTTGTTAAATATCAAAGGCTTAAAACATTGGATATTACAAAATAGAATCCTAGGTTACCATAAGTCATTCATTTAACCAAAATAATAACTCAAAAATTTTTTAGCCTGGGTACTGTGGCTCACACCTGTAATCCCAGCACTTTGGAGGGCCAAGGTGGGTAGATCACTTGAGATCAGGAATTCAAGACCAGCCTGGCCAACATGCCAAAACCCTGTCTCTATTAATACAAAAATTAGCTGGGCATGGTGGCATGTGCCTGTAATCCCAGATACTAGGGAGGCTGAGGCAGGGGAATCTCTTGAACCCAGGAGGCAGAGGTTGCAGTGAGCCAAGATTGTGCCATGGCACTCCAGCCTGGGTGACAGAGCAAGACTTCATCTCAAAAAAAGTTTGTTTGTTTTGTTTTAAGGAAAAACCTTTATTCTGATAGAGAGGAGACTCAGCTTTGTAAACAATACCCAATGAAGAAAACATGAGGCCAACTGACTCTGTCTCTTCTCTCTCGCCTCCCACCAATGCTTTTTGTAGTTCACTTAAAAGACAAATGAAAACCTTTGTCTCTCAACGTTACATAAAAATCTTTTTCAAATGAAAAAAACACTAAATTTCATGTGTGCATTAGTGCATCTTTAATGCTAAAGCTAGTTTTTAATAAAATTCTATAAGTGTATCTGGTTTTAATTAGTTTGACCACAAGGTAAGATTCTTTTTTTTTTTTTTTGAGACAGAGTCTCACTCTGTCGCCCAGGCTGGAGTGCAGTGGCGTGATCTTGGCTCACTGAAAGCTCCACCTCCCAGGTTCATGCCATTCTCCTACCTCAGCCTCCTGAGTAGCTGGGACTACAGGCGCCCGTTACCACGCCTGGCTAATTTTTTTTGTATTTTTAGTAGAGACGGGGTTTCATCGTGTTAGCCAGGATGGTCTCGATCTCCTGACCTTGTGATCCACCCACTTCAGCCTCCCAAAGTGATGGGATTACAGGTGTGAGCCACCGCGCCCAGCCAAGGTAAGATTCTTATAAACCTTTTATAACCCTTTACAATTTTTTTTTAGAACAGAACAATGTTCTTAAAAAACTCTGCTGTGGTTTTTTTTTTTTTTTTGAGATGGAGTCTGGCTCTGTTGCCTGGGCTGGAGTGTAGTGGCACGATCTCGGTTCACTGCAACCTCTGCCTCCCGGGTTCAAGCGATTCTCCTGCCTCAGCCTCCTGAGTAGCTGGAATTACAGGCTCCTGCCACTACGCCCAGCTAATTTTTTGTATTTTTAGTAGAGATGGGGTTTCGCCATGTTGGCCAGGCTGGTCTTGAACTCCTGACCTCATGATTTGCCTACCTCAGCCTCCCAAAGTGCTGGGATTACAGGCATGAGCCACGGTGCCTGGCCTCTGCTTTTGATGGCAGCAGGGGCTGTATGAAGTGGCTGCTGCCATCACTCTGGCTGCAGTAGGGAGGCATGGGCAGTGGTAGCAGGAGCAGCTGTGGGAGCAGCAGTGGCAGTAGTGGGACCCCTGTGACCCATGTCCCCTGCACCCTGTGTCCCTGAGGCAGTCGGCTGCATCACCCCCATCCTCTCATGGCTGGGCAGAACCTGATCCCAGACCCAGAGTCTCCACCATGGCCACAACCTTGCACACCTGGCCAAGGGCACAGTTGGGACTCATGGGGCCAGCCCCAAGAGCATTGGGTTTGTTTGTGTGGGGTTGACTGGGGCTACAGCACCACCTGCACCTTGCCCATGACTGCTGCAGGGAAAATGCAGACAGGAGGCAGGCAGTCCCTGGAGCCCATCCCTGGAAGCCCCCTAGAGCCCACTGCCCTGGGAGCCACTGTGATGAGGCTGGGCTGTGTCATCCACTGATGGGGGAGCAGTGTAATTGAGCATGGAGGGGTGGGCAGAAAGGGGCCCTAATATGGAGCTGTGCCCAGGCCAGTGCCACACTCCAAGGAGCCAGTGAGAGCCAGGAGCAGGCAGGAGTCTGGCATTCCTGGGCGTGGCTGTGGCCACCCAAGTCACAGCTGTGGACCCAGGCCTCCCTGTGCTTTTGGGAGCCGGAAGCAGGTAGGAGCCCCACCCTCCCAAGGAGCAGCTGCAGCCATTCAGCTGCAGCTGTGGACCCAGGCCTCTCTGCACTCTTGGAGCCCTAGGAAGGCCACCCTCTTCCCCCTGCAGGCTCTGAGGTATCTTCTCTCACTGCCTGACCTCTCTCAACTCCTGGCAACTGCTCCGATCTCAGAGCAAGGTTGGAGCCAAGCCTGGGCACTGTCACAGCTCGGCCTTGTGTGTGTACACTCAGGGCAGTGCTAACATGCCAGCCCCCTGCCACCTTAGCCCCCTCCTGACTTTGGGCACCAGCAAGCACCAGCGGGAGGCCAAGGGGGTGCTGAGGGCAGCTTGGCACTGGCCTCCAGGTGCCCTTTGGTATGAACAGCCTGGACGTCATGAACAGAGGCAGGAGACAGGCTCCTGGGCAGAAAGGAAAAGTTCCCCAGTGAAGCCTCACCTTGAAGCTAGGGAGAGCCTGTAGCTGGGGACTAGGCTGCTGGTCGCACAAACCAGAATGGGAACTTGTGATGCTTTTTCTGGGGCTGCACATGGTTTCCCATGGACCAATCAACATGCGCTTCCTCCCCTCTGAGGCCCATAAAAGCCCTGGACTCAGCCAGACTTGAGAAGATGATGGGAAAACCAGCTGCAGAGAGGAGCTACCCTCTCTGCTGAGAGCTGAAGAGACAACATGATGACCAGCTGCAGAGAGGAGCTACCCTCCCTCCTGAGAGCTGAACACTCATTGGGACACCCTGGCTACAGAGAGGAGCTAACTATTTCAGGTCTCCTCTAAGCTGTTCTGTCACTCAATAAAGCTTCTCTTCATCTTGCTCACCCTTCAATTGTCTGCATACCTCATTCTTCCTGGATGCAGGACAAGAACTTAGGACCTGCCAAATGACGGGGCTAAAAGAGCTATAACACAAACAGGGCTGAAACATGCCCCTTGTTCACCACGTTGTG
Organism: Hylobates moloch; assembly: GCF_009828535.3. Classification (NCBI taxonomy): domain Eukaryota; kingdom Metazoa; phylum Chordata; class Mammalia; order Primates; family Hylobatidae; genus Hylobates; species Hylobates moloch. The sequence goes on from NW_026652289.1 coordinate 53,443,278, forward strand.
CATGAGGAGAGAAGAGAGGAGGAGAGAAGAGCTACAGCCCTTTAGGGAGCCTAGACCTAGGAGCTCCCCAAAAAGGGCTGTGACACCCTCTTTAGGGCTCTGTGGTTCCTGTCATCTCCAAGCTTCTGGGCACCACAACATACCCCAGCATCAACTGTGGAAGCTACTTATGGTATGCCTGGTCCAGCTACAGCCTTGCAGGGAGCCATTGCCCATGCCAGCACCTGGAGCTGCTCACCCTGCTGCAGCCAGAGTGCCTGGCTGTGCACAGTGGTTGGAGCCCATGCTCACTCACATACTCCTTGCTACACTACGCCTGGCTCACCCTTGGCAGGTGTGGGATCCAGGCTGGTAGCGTGAGCCGAGAGCAGCCTGCCAGTGTGAGTGGGCAGAATGAGCCCAGCAGGACAGAGCAAAACTTGGGCAAAGGTGCCACTGGCCACAGAGGTTTCCAGCTGGCAAAGTGACACCCCAAGGATCCTGTAACATGTTGGGGGCTCATCCAGGATCTGTGGAAGGGTGAATAAAAGTGGATCTTTTCTTTTTCTTTTTTTTTTTTTGAGATGGAGTCTCACTCTGTTACCCAAGCTGGAGTGCAGTGGTGTGATCTTGGCTCACTGCAGCCTCCACCTTCCAGGTTCAAGTGATTCTCCTGCCTCAGCCTCCCAAGTAGCTGGAATTACAGGCATGTGCCGTAACACCCAGCTAATTTTTGTATTTTTAGTAGAGATGGGGTTTCACCATGTTGGCCAGGCTAGTCTCAAACTTCAGACCTCAAGTGATTTGCCTGCCTTGACTTCCCAAAGTGCTGGGATTACAGGCATGAGCTGCTGTGCCTGGCTGGATCTGCTCTTTCTGTCCTTTTTTCAGACTCCACAATAGCCAAAATGAAAGAAAAAATACCAGGCCTCTGTCAGCCAATTAAAAGCAACTAGCACAGCTGCCAGACTTAAGAAATGGAGGACAAGCTTGCTGGGGAGGACACTGTCAATCCCCCATCACCTTCGGGTGTTGGGAACATTGGCTTTGTTCCAATCTAGTTTCCCTTCATGGAGGTCTAGCCATTGCATGGGATCAGAAGGAGGTCCTGGGGCACCTGAGGGTATCTCACCAAGGCCACATCTTGGTGTTATCCAAAGGCTTCTCGACTAACTCCAGGCCCCAACTGCCCGTAAGGGTGTCAGCCCTAGGACCTCCAGTCTTTCCTATTGTTCTTTTCTTTTCTCTTCTCTTTTCTTTTTTCTTTCTTTCTTTCTTTTCTTTCTTTCTTTCTTTCTTTCTTTCTTTCTTTCTTTCCTTCTGTCTCTCTCTCTCTCTCTTTCATGGCTCTCATGGTTCGTATCTCTTCTTTACATACAGTGTTAAATGTTAAGGATGTTGTTGCAAACCACAGATATTACTGGGTAGAATGAGCATTTGGCTTAATCATCAAAAGTATAAACTGGAAGGTTAAGAGTAGCACAGATGAAGTAAAGTGTGCCTTGGTATCCATAAGTAAATTCATGGCAAAAATGTCCCTGTCATTTCCTTGGTTGCCAATGTAGTGCCAAGCACCATGAGACACAGAAAAAACATCTCATATTCCTTTGCACAAAGCTGTGGCCAAATTATGTTCTGCAGGGCAGAGAAGCTTGACCTCAGGAAGGAGGCACAGCACAGGTGAGCATGACTAATTCCTGCCAATTAGGCCCTCCTGCTTCATGGATGGAAGTCATGCTCACATCCATGGCATAGAGAAGGTATAGGGAACCCAAAGGTTACCAACAGCAGGAGGATAGGGTGGCACATAGGTAAGGGCGAATATCCCTACCCATTAGGCCTCCCTGCTACATGGGTGAAGATCACACTTGCACCCATGGGTGGCACTTGCGAAGTTTCTGCAACTTGGGGATATAAGATCAGAAGAAAGGGATGCCTTTTTTTCTCTTCTTTATGTACCCTGGGTATTCACTGGAAAGATAAAGAAACAAAGGGACACGTTTTTCCCCTTTCCAGATGGGTAACCAATCATTTTCCGCCTGCACTCCTCACGAGTGCATCCTAAATCACTGGAATTCCTTTGAGCCTCAGACTCTGGAGAAGGAAAAAAAGAGCTGTTTCTTTTTTTCCTCCTTTGTCCTCTCTTCACTGATGGGTAATTGCATCACTATGCCCCAGGACACTCCCCTCAGATGCATCCCCCAAACTGGGAATAGTTTAATTTCCCCCAAACCTTAAACTGCTTGGCAATCTCCTGAGGAGGGCCAACTTTTCTATGCCTGTTTCCCTTCACAGGACTTCAGGGTCAAAGGGCTTCTTCCTATTCATTGGGAGTTAAAATGTCCTCTTTCTTTTTAAGCAATGTAAGTTGCTTTTTGTATTGTAGTTGGCAAACAAACATATAAAGGTAAAGCGACAGGTCTATGTTGGTTTCCCCAATTTTATTTATTTTTCAAGAGAGAGTTTTGCTCTTGTTGCCCAGGCTGGAGTGCAATGGCGTGACCTCAGCTCACTGCCACCTCCACCTCTCGGGTTCAAGCGATTCTCCTGTCTCAGCCTCTGGAGTAGCTGGGATTACAAGAGCTGCCACCATGCCCAGATAATTTTTTTGTATTTTTAGTAGCGACGGGGTTTCACCACGTTGGCCAGGCTGGTCTCAAACTCCTGACCTCAGGTAATCCACCTGCCTCGGCCTCCCAAGATGCTGGGATTACAGGCATGAGCCATCACTCTCAGCCCCTCAATTTTAAAGAAAGTGGCTGCTCTGTGAACATGTAACTGCTCAACAGGTTCACCTTGCCCACTGCCTAGATAGAGCTGATTTATCAAGACAGGGTAACTGCAATGGAGAAAGAGTAATTCACACAGAGCCAGCTGTGGGTGAAACCAGAGTTTTATTATTATTCAGATCAGTCTTCCCAAACATATGGGGATCACAGTCTTAAAAGATAATTTGGTGGGTAGGAGCTTGGGAAGTGGAGTGCGCTGATTGGTCGGGTTGGAGATGGATTCAATAGGGGATTGAAGTGAGGTTTTCTTGCTGTCTTCTGTTCCTGGGTAGGATGGCAGAACTGGTTGAGTCAGATTACCAGTCTGAGTGGTGTCAGTTGATCCATCCAGTGCAGGGTCTGCAAAATCTCAAGCGCTGATCTAGGTGTTAGTGATATTATCCACAATAGTGATATTATCCACAGGAGCAATTTGGGGAGGTTCAGACTCTTGGAGCCAGAGGCTGCATGACCCCTAAACCACAACTTCTCATCTTGTGGCTAATTTGTTAGTTCTGCAAGGCAGGTCCCAGGCAAGAAGGGGGTCTTTTCAGGAAAGGTCTATTATCAATTTTGTTTCCGAGTCAAACCATAAACTAAATTCCTTCCCAAAGTTTTGTCTATGCCCAGGAATGAACCAGGACAGCTTAAAGGTTAGAAGCAAGATGGAGTCAGTTAGGTCTGATCTCTTTCACTGTCATAATTTCCTTAGTTATAATTTTTGTAAAGGGTGTTTCAAACCCCCCTCCTTTCCCTCGATCTTGGCCCTATGAGGCCCACTCTCTTGATGTTATATGTCCCTGGAGAAACCACAAGTGACACCCAGCCAGCCTTAATGAGAGCTGGCAAGTTCCAGGCACTGGGGGTGGGTGCCCAGGAGACAATGGCTGGAAGGGAAGGCTCTGGCAGAGTTGCGGCCCCTTCCACCTCCAGCTCTGTCCCTGCAGGGGAAGACACAGCTCAGGCTGACAGCAGCTGAGAGGGCAGCTTTGAAACCCAGCAGGGAGATAAAAGAAGACAGAGAAACGAAAGTCTCCCTGATAACTCGCCAGGAAGCCAACACAAAACAAAACATAGATAAGAAGCAGACTGCCTCTCTCAAGGCCAAACTGTTTTAAAAGAGAGTCCTGCTGTGGACATTGGGCTTAAAGACTGCGCAGCTGATAAAGTGATCCCTTTGATGGGGAGCTAAAGAGATAGATGAGGCTCCACCAGCATGGTTTGGGGACCTCCAAAGAAACTGTGCTCCTGGCTGGACAGCAGCTAGGCAGCTGGATACCTCCAGCCCTCTGAGTTTTGGCTTCATGCCCTAGGGTCAAGGCGAGGTCTTCCTATTTCAGGTTCCCCAGTTAGCCTAAAGTTGTTTTAGTTTTGAAGTTTATTTTTTTAGTTTTATTTTTTTTGGAGACAGTCTCGCTCTGTTACCCAGGCTGAAGTGCAGTGATATAATCTCAGCTCACTGCAACCTCTGCCTCCTAGATTCAAGCAATTCTCCTGAATCAGCCTCCCAAGTAGCTAGGACTACAGGCATGCACCACCACACCTGGCTAATATTTTTGTATTTTTAGTAGAGATGGGATTTTGCTGTGTTGTCCAGGCTGGTCTTGAACTACTGAGCTCAGGCAATCCACCTGCCTCGGCCTCCCAAAGTGCTAGGATTACAGGCGTGAGCCACCGTGCCCAGATATCTTTTGTGTGTGTGTGGCGGGGGGCTGTGGGTGGTGATGTTGATTTTAAACAAAGCCAAGGAGATGATGTTTCTGCAAAATGCTCAATCAAGTGTCTTTGAACTAAGGAGGGCCTTTGAGGCCATGTGGTATAATGGAGAGCTCCTGGCCTTGGCTTCAGACATACGTCCCAGGACCCTGGGCAAGGGACTGGCTTTTCTATGAGCCTTGGTGCTCTCACTGGGGCAATGAAGATGATAAGCCCAATGGAACAGGACTGGGTGAGGATCAAGCGATGACGGATAGTGCTAGGTGCAGTGGCTCATGTCTGTAGTCCCAGCTACTTGGGAGGCTGAGGTGGGAGGATCACCTGAGGTCAGGAGTTTGGGGCTGCCGTGAGCTGTGGTTGCGCCTGTGAATAGTCACTGCACTCCAGCGTGGACAACAGAAGGAGATCCTATCTCTCAAGCAAACAAACAAGAGATGAAAGCTATGAAGTGCTCAGCTAGTACTGCCCTTAGCTGTGGCATGGGGCCCCTGTCTAAGCCATATGCTTTCGAGATCCTCACTGTGGTCCTCTTCTGCTCCTCAGCCCATTGGGACTAAGGCTTGAACCCATGTGGAGCCCATGACCTTCTTCTAGACCCCAAGCCCACTTTCCAGAGCTGAGCTGGCCTCCAACACACGTCGCTTCCCAGGGGCAGCAGGATATGGACTTCTAGGCCCAAAGGATGGCCAATGGGGGCTGTTTGTGCAAAGGGATATGGGGAGGGTATGGAGAGTTTGTACAGGCATTCTGCAGCTCCCACACATGCGAACCCGAGGCTGCTCCTGGCGCAGGATGGAGCCTGTGATCAAATACATTCCAGTTACAGTTATGTAACAAAACACCCCAAGGCTTAGTGGCATGAAACAGCAACGATCATTATATTATTATGCCTCAGGGACTGAGGCACGCCAGGGATGCCTTGCCTAAGCCTCGTTCCCTGTGGCCTCCTTCCAGGAGGGGAAACCGGGGGTGGGAGAGAGGGCAGATTGGAGCCATGTGGCCAGATGGTTCAGCAGGAGGCATTTTCGGTTTCCGTGGGGACGCCAGGGACGCCAGCCCGGAAGGAGGGAAAGGTGCCTTCAGCATAACAAGACCCTCCACAGGGAAGGGGGCAAGGTCATGAGAATGGAGGAAAGCAAGGGCCTCAAGCTAGAGGACACACCCCCCTCTGGGACCTTTGGAAGAAAGAAGTCCTCCCAGAGGGAAGGAGAGTTTGCCCTCAGGTCCTTAAAAGGAGAAAAGGCAAAGCAGCCTGGCTGGTAGAGAAGCCACTGGCTGGGAGGAAGAACGCATCATTGTCTCCAACCTCAGGCCAGACGCATCCCACCAGGGGAATCCCAGACGCCCAGGAGGCCTCCCAGGCGCTGGACTGGGCTTTAGTTTCTGAAGGGATTGATAGCCAGTCCTGGCAAGGGGAGTTGCAGAGACAGCAACTCAGGAAGGTTAGAGAGAGGGCTGGGCAGCGGCGGGGAGTGGGGAGAAGAAGTGGGTCAAGGAAGGAGGGCGTCTCCGCATAGGCACCCCCAGAAGGTCCTGGCTGAGAGAGAGAGCCTCCTTCTCCGAGAGGAGTTAGTTCTCCAAAGGCATAGCCTAATCCGCCATATCCATCCAAGTGCGCAGTTTGCTTCTGTTCTCAGGCTCTGGGCAGCTTTGGGACGGAAAGGGTTCCTTTCAGTGGGCTGTGCTGCCTGAAGACAGCCAGGACCAGGTCTGGGAAGGTCTGGTAGGTGGCAACGTAAGTGAAGAGAGGCCATTTTGCTCGGCGAGCTGAATAGCAAAGGCCTGCACGGAGTTGCCAGATTTACCAAACGACAATACAGGACTCCATTAAATTTGAATTTCAGATAAACATTAAATTTTTTTTAGGATGAGGAGGTTCCATGCAATATTTCGGATATACTTATACTAAAAGAGTATTTGTTATCTTAAATCTAATTTTAACTAAGCTTTCTATATTTTATCTGGCAGCCCTAGGCCTGCCCCACTAGGGTCCCCAGTCGCTCCTCACAAGGACCATCCCCAGACACCCTTGCCCTAAAGCATAGAGAGAGCCAGGACCTTGGCAACAGAAGGAAGTGGTCTTTTTTGGTGCATTCCAGAATTCCTGGCAGGTCTCCCCTCTCCCCAAGCACCTGCCTCCATTCCTTCCCCACATTTTTAGGTCTCACACCAGAGATCCTAGGGCAGAGTAAGCCCTGGGAGGATGCTAGGTGAGTTGCAGTGCGTCCCACCTTACTTGTGTATCTGCAGCCCTTCACTAATCACAGTCGCAATGGCCTTTTCTTGGAGGAGTCAGAGAGATTGATTGTGGGGCTTGGGCTTAAAGAATGCTTGGGAGAAAATGGAGATGGATGCAGGGACAGAAACACATGCAAATACGTTCTGGGAATCCCAGTAACTTCTGTGGCTTGACCTGTGTTTGGATAAAGAGCAAGGACATGCCGGTGGCAAAGAGGCAAAGGCCAGTCACTTAAGGCTTTGGATCTTAGGCCAAGGCATCTGTACTTTACACTCAGCAGTGGACAGCCATGGAAGAGGTGCTTTAAAATTGTTTATTTGGGTGCGGTGGCTCACACCTGTAATCTCAACACTTTGGGAGGCCGGGTGGGAGGATTACTTGAGCCCAGGAGTTTCAGACCAGCCTGGGCAACATGGTGAAACCCCACCTCTACAAAAAATACAAAAATTAGCTGGGCATGGTGGCATGTGCCAGTAGCCCCAGCTACTCAGAAGGCTGAGGCAGGAGGATCAATTGAGCCCGGGAGGTCGAGGCTGCAGTGAGTTATGATTATGCCAGTGCACTCCAGTCTGGGTAACAGAGCAAGATCCTGTCTGAAGAAATTATTTATTTGTTGGTTAAAGTAAATAAACGAGTAATAGAATACAGAAGAGCAGTGTTGTCAAAGTATGGCCTATGGACCCTGGAGGTCCCCAAGATACTTAGAGATCTGCAAGGTCAGAACTATGTTTATAGCAATATTCAGACATTCTATGCCCTTTTCATTCAAATGATGTGTTATCATTTGACTGACTGAAAGCAATGGTGAGTGAACCTGTCATTGCTTCAACGCAAGGCAGTACTGCCTGACAGGATCAAAATACGCCACTCCAAAATAAGCCACTTTGGCAGAAGGACTATTTTGAGTGGAATGCAACTGGGAATCAACAGTTGCAGGGTGAGTTCTCTGCTTTCCTCTTAGCTGCAAAAAACAGGGCATAAATTTCCCTTTGTGAATACCAAGATGATTTTGCATAAACAGACCTTACTAAAATAACCTCTATCGTCCATTCATTCCCCCATATATTTCCTAGCCACTTCCCCACAGTTTGTCACCCTTGATGCCCAAACCCTCTTTCCTTTGTTAAAATGTTGTGTTAAGTCCCCATGTCTAATGACTTCTTTGAGTTTCAGTTTTTTCTGTGAACTCTCATGCATGTAAATATTCATAAAAGTTGTGCGCCTTTTCTCCTGTTATTCTGTCCTTTGTCAGTTTAATTCACAGACCTCTAATCAATGAACCTGAGTGCAGACAAAATGTTTTTCCTCCCTGACACTGCAGCCTTGACATCCTGGGCTCAAGCGATCCTCCCACCTCAGCCTCCGATCAACTGGAACTACAGGCACGTACCACCACATCTGGCTAATTTTTTATTTTTTGTAGAGATGGTGTCTCAGTATGTTGCCCAGGCTAGCACTGTATTCTTCATTGCCATGTATTTGCAACTTAAAAACATTTCATTTATGGATGACCTTGATGGAACAGTAAAAAATGCTTTTATTAACTCTCAATCTGTGAGTAGTATATATCTTTCTATGCTTGATATTTTGTGTGATGAAAGGAGTATGTAGAAAGCACTTCTGCTGCTTACCAAAGGATGATGGGCTTCTCTAAGGACAAGCGCTTGTGTGATTGTCTGAGTTGTCAGCCAAACTAGCTGCTTTTTTCATAGAACACCATTTTTACTTCAAAGACTGACAAACTCTGGTTATTCCGACTGGTATTTAGCAGACATTTCTCAACAATAAATAAAGTGAAACTGTCACTCCATAAAAGCAACTGACAGCATTTGTTGCCAATGATAAAATTTGAGCTTTCAAGTGAAAGTTAGAATTTTGGAAAATGTGTATCCACCATTGTGAGCTTAACAAGCTTCCAAGTACTTGAACATTTTTTTTTCTTTCTTTTTTTTTTTTTTTTTTTTTTGTGAGATGGAGTCTTGCTCTGTCACCCAGGCTGGAGTGGAATGGCATAATCTCAGCTCACTGCAACCTCTGCCTCCCAGGTTCAAGCGATTCTCCTGCCTCAGCCTCCCGAGTAACTGGGATTACAGGCACATGCCACCACACCCAGCTAATTTTTGTATTTTTAGTAGAGATGGGGTTTCGCCGCATTGGCCAGGCTGGTCTCGAACTCCTGACCTCAGGTGATATACCCACCTCGGCCTCCCAAAGTGCAGGGATTACAGGCATGAGTCACTGTGCCCAGCCTTACTTAAACAATTTTCTTATGAGATTAGTAGTGATATTAACACACATGATTTTTCAATATTGTCTAACGAAATTTGTCAAAAATTGGATGATCTGCATAACTCTATCAGTACTTTCCAAATGACAAATGCATGATGTTACAAAACTACACTCACATAAAACATTCACTCAAGGTACAAGACAGGGCCGAGTATAGTGGCTCATGCCTGTAATCCCAACACTTCGGCAGGTAGAGGCGGGAGGATCACTAGAGGCGAAGAGTTGGAGACCAGTCTGGGCAACATAGCAAGACCCTGTCTTTATTTTAAAACATAAAAAATTAGCCAGGTGTGGTGGCACACACCTATAGTTCCAGCTACTAAGGAGGCTGAGGCAGGAGGATTGCCTGAGCTCAGGAGTCTGAGGTTGCAATGAGCTATAATCAAGCCACTGTACTCTAGTCTGGGTGACAGAGTGAGACCCTGACTTAAAAAAAAAGTGGGGGGACAAGGGAGAGCAATGGCTTTTGTTTTGTTTTGTTGTTTGAGACAGAGTCTTGCTCTGTCACCCAGGCTGACGTTCAGTGGCGAAATCTCGGTTCACCGCAACCTCCACCTCCCCGGGTTCAAGCGATTCTTGTGCCTCAGCTTCCCAAGTAGCGAGGATTACAGATGTGCATCATCAAACCCAGCTACTTTTTGTATTTTTAGTAGAGACGGGGTTTTGTCATGTTGGCCTGTCTAGTTTCAAACTCCTGGCCTCATGTAATACGTCTGCCTCGGCCTCCCAAGGTGCTGGGATTACAGGCATGAGCCACAGCACCCAGCCAGAAAAATGAGTTTTAATGTAACAGTATGAATATGTCATTGCTACGGTTTCAGATTCTACATTGCTTTGAGAAACTGCTGCTTGTCCAGTTTCAATGTGCTATCAAAGAATACCCACAAAAGGCTATTTTAAAAGTCTCTTTTTTCTAACTACATATGTTACTGACATGAATTTTTTTCATATACTCCAACCAAAACAATGTATTCTGATAGATTGAATGCAGAAACAGATATGAGAATGAAGATTTTTCAATTAAGTCAGATATTAAAGAGATTTGCAAAAATGTAAAACAAAGTCACTTTTCTCACTAAATGTTTTTGTTTTGGAAATAATAGTTACTTTTTATAAAATTGTTATTTATATTAACATATAATTGCTTTATTGTTGTTATTTCTTTTCTTTTTTTTTTTTTTTTTGTTTTTGAGACAGGGTCTCACTCTGTTGCCCAGGCTGAGGTGCAGTGGCACAATCTTGGCTCACTGCAACCTCCACATCCTGGGCTTAAGTGATTCTCCAGCCTCAGCCTCCTGTGTAGCTGGGACTACCGGCACACACCGCCACCACACCCCACTAATTTTTGTATGTGTATATATATATATAATTTTTTTTTTTGAGATGGAGTCTTGCTCTGTTGCCCAGGCTGGAGTACAGTGGTGCCATATTGGCTCACTGCAAGCTCCGCCTCCCGGGTTCACACAATTCTCCTGCCTCAGCCTCCCGAGTAGCTGGGACTACAAGCGCATGCCACCACACCCAGCTAATTTTGTGTATTTTTAGTAGAGATGGGGGGTTTCACCATGTTAGGATGGTCTCGATCTCATGACCTCGTGATCCACCCACCTTGGCCTCCCAAAGTGTTGGGTTTACAGGTATGAGCCACCACGCCTGGCCTAATTTTCGTATATTTTGTAGAGATGGGGTTTCACTATGTTGGCCAGGCTGGTCTCGAAATTCTGAGTTCAAGTGATCAGCCTGCCTCTGCCTCCCAAAGTGTTGGGATTACAGGCATGAGCCACCTCGCCTGGCCTATTGCTATTATTTCTAAATGAATTAATATGTAAATATTTTTAAAATTTCTTAGCTTTAATTTCTGATAACCCTCATTAATGAAAATGTTTTTGGGGATACTAAGTAATTTTTAGAGTGTAGAGGGGTCCTGAACTTTGAGGGGGTTCTTCAAACCCAGAACTTTGAGAACCACTGCAAAACAGAGTGAATTAACATTCCATCCCACTACAGAATCTCAGCCTGCTGAGACAACTACTGTGGTCAGTGTACTATGTACCCTTCCCTATATTCTATGCCTTTATACCCAAAAGGTATCCACAATTTATTTATTTTTTTGAGACAGGGTTTCGCACTTGTTGCCCAGGCTGGAGTGCAATGGCATGATCTTGGCTCACTGCAACCTCTGCCTCCCGGGTTCAAGCGATTCTCCTGCCTCAGCCTCCCAAGTAGCTGGGATTACGGGCATGTGCCACCACACCCCGCTAATTTTATGTATTTAGTAGAGACAGGGTTTCGCCATGTTAGTCAGGCTGGTCTTGAACTCCTGACCTCAGGTGATCCACCTGCCTCAGCCTCAAAATGCTGGGATTACGGCGTGCACCACCGTGCCCGGCCAGGTATTCACAATTCTGTACCTGGCTCTTTCCCATAGGAAAAGAATAGACCATGGAACCCAGCCCATATCAGTACACATACAACTGCTCCAATAGTTTTCCTGGCTGGATTGTGTGCCTATTATATGAACGTAATGTAATCTATTCAACCATCCTGCTGCTGCTGGACATTGAGGTTGGTTCTCATTTTTTAACAAGTTCAGGCCCAGTGCGGTGGCTCACACCTGTAATCCCAGCACTTTGGGAGGCTGGGGCAGGTGGATCACGAGGTCAGGAGATCGAGACCATCCTGGCTAACAGGGTGAAACCCCATCTCTACTAAAAATACAAAAAATTAGCCGGGCATGGTGGTGGGCACCTGTAGTCCCAGCTACTCGGGAGGCTGAGGCAGGAGAATGGCATGAACCCAGAGGTGGAGCTTGCAGTGAGCCGAGATCGCGCCACTGCACTCCAGCCTGGGCAACAGAGTGAGACTCTGTCTCAAAAAAAAAAAAAACAAACAAACAACAACAACAAAAAACCAGTTCAAACAATGATGTAATGAACATCCTTGGAAAAGTTTTAAGCAGGTAAGTGATAGGATCAGATGTGCTTGTTTAAAATGTCACTCTGAATATGTAAGCTGCTGAAATCTGAACAAGATCTATGGATTGTATCAATATCAATTTCCTGGCTGTGGATATTGTACTATTGTGCAAGATGTTGCCACTGAGGAAACGAGAAGAAAACCAGGTGAAGAGTACATGGAATCTGTCTGTATTATTTATTACAATGCACGTGAATCTATAATTATCTCACAATAAAAAGTTCAACTAAAAAATTGAGGCCCGGCATTGTGGCTCACGCCTGTAATCCCAGCACTTTGGGAGGCTGAGGCAGGTGGATCACCTGAGGTCAGGAGTTTGAGACCAGGCTGGCCAACATGGTAGAAACCCCTGTCTCTACTAAAAATACAAAAAATTAGCCAGTTGTGGTGGTGGGCGCCTGTAATTCCAGCTCCTCAGGAGGCTGAGACAGGAGAATCACTTGAACCCAGGAGGCAGAGGTTGCAGTAAGCTGAGATTGCATCATTGCACTTCAGCCTAGGAGACAAGAACGAAACTCTGTCTAAAAAAAAAAAATTTTGACACGTATTAGGATAATTAGCATCAAAATAACAGAAAATAACAAGTGTTGGCAAGAATGTATGAAAACTGGAACCCTTCTGCACTGCTGGTGGGAATGTAAAATGGGGCAGCTACTATGGGAAACAATATGGCAGTTCCTAAAACACTAAAAATAGAACTATCCTATGACCCAACCATCTCACTTCTGGGTTTACAGCCAAAATAATTGAAAACAGGATCTCAAGGAGATATTTCCACACTATGCTTACAGCAGCACTATTTATAATAGCCAAGAGGTCAAAAGCAACCCAAGTGTCCATTGACAAATGGATAAAGAAAATGAGGTATATACATACAATGGAATATTACTGAGTCTTAAAAAGGAAGGAAATTCTGACACATGCTACAACACGGTTGAACCTTGAGAACATCTTACTAAGTGAAATAAGCCAGTCCCCAAAAGACAGATACTATGTGATTTTACTTACATGAGGTGTCTATAGTAGTCAAATTCATAGAAACAGAAAGTAGAATAGTGGTTGTCAGGGGCTGGGGAGAGGGAAATACAGAGGTGTTAGTTTCATGGGTATAGTTTCACTTTTGCAAGCTAAAAAAATTCCGGAGAGCTCTTCCATAACAATGCGAATATAACTAACACTACTTAACTCTATACTTAGAAATGGTTAAGATGGTAAATTTTGGCCAGGCACAGTGGCTCACGTCTGTAATCCCAGCAGTTTGGGAGGCCAAGCCAGGTGGATCACTTGAGGTCAGGAGTTCAAGACTAGCCTGGCCAACATGGTGAAACCCTGTCTCCACTAAAAATACGAAAATTAGCCAGGTGTGGTGGTACACAGCTGTAGTCCCAGCTGCTCAGGAGGCTGATGCAGGAGAATCGCTTGAACCCAGGAGGCGGAGCTTGCAGTGAGCCGAGTTCACACCACTGTACTCCAGCCTGGGCAACAGAGTGAGACTCTGTCCAAAAAAAACACAAAAAACAAAAAACAAACAAAAGGGAGTCGGGCATGGGTGTGGTGGTTCACGCCTATAATCCCAGCACTTCGGGAGGCTGAGGCAGGAAAATTGCTTGAACTTGGGAGGCGTAAGTTGCAGTGAGCCAAGATCACGCCACTGCACTCCAGCCTGGGAAACAAGACGAAACTCCGTCTCAAAAAAAAAAAAAAAAAGATGGTAAATTTTATATTATGCATTTTTTTTTTACCACACACACAAACAAGCAAAACTAGAGGAGAGCTAGTAAAAAACAAAAAATCGGCCGGGCTTGGTGGCTCACGCTTGTAATCCCAGCACTTCGGGAGGCCGAGGCGGGCGGATCACGAGGTCAGGAGATCGAGACCACGGTGAAACCCCGTCTCTACTAAAAATACAAAAAATTAGCCAGGCGTGGTGGCGGGCGCCTGTAGTCCCAGCTACTCGGAGAGGCTGAGGCAGGAGAATGGCGTGAACCCGGGAGGCAGAGCTTGCAGTGAGCCGAGAATGCGCCGCTGCACTCCAGCCTCGGCGACAGAGCGAGACTCCGTCTCAAAAAAAAAAAAATCACTCTAGCTGCCACAAGGTTTGAAGGGGCCCTACTAGAGGCAGGAAAGTCTCCTAGCAGGATGTTCTTTTGTCCTGATGAGAAGTGCTGGGGCATGAACAAAGGCAGTGCCCTGGATCCCCCAAATACTGTGAAAGATTGAATTACTTGTCCCTTGTAATATAATTATTCACCCACATCCTTGCCATGGTGGACAGAGAATACTTTCCCACCTTTTGATTTTGTGTTTGGCCATGTGACTTGCTTTGGCCAGTAGGAAAGTTGTGAACCTGACATGAGAAGTTTTGAAATGTGCTTGCTCAGTTGGACATGCCTTCTCGTGCTGCAGTAATCTGCCATGACAAGAACGTGCTCCATATAGCTGCTGCTCCTTCCTTCTGGGTCTAGGAATGAGTCTCCAGGAACAGGCCATAATCCCTGGGTAGCCGCTGGTCCCAGGAGAACGAGGGACATGCAGAGCAGATCTGAACTCAGCCTGTAGCTTGCAGTCTAGCCTCGATCAACCAAGGTACGATTCAATTTCAGCTGAATTGTACAGCTGACCCACAGACCCATGAGCGTGACAATAAAGGATTATTGTTGTTTCATACCGCACAACAACCCATTTTATAATGGCACTTAGTAGGCTTTTACAACCTCAACCATTGTTCTGCTGATAGCAAAGCTTTCCATCCAGCAATACTCAACATCCAAACACAGAAGACAAGGCAAAAGCAGGAGGGAGTGCTGAGGTGGTTAAGTTCATATACAGAGTGCTGGTGAAAGCACAGGGTGAAGAATCCCTGAGGGTCACTTCCTAGATGGGAGCACAGTAGCCTAATACCTTAGCTGTAGCTTCATCAGTATGTTGGTATGGATTGCTGTAGGAACACGTGATCAACAGCTCTTAGCATCATCTTTTTGGAGTGACTTGAGTCTTGTGATTGAAATGATTCTATTTCTTACTGGTTGGGATTATTTAGTGAAGACACTATTTGGAACAGATGTTATCATTATCCCGTTCCTGGGCGCAGTGGCTCACGCCTGTAACTCCAGCACTTCGGGAGGCCGAGGTGGGCGGATCACTTGAGGCCGGGAGTTCATGACCAGCCTGGCCAACATGGCAAAACCCCATCTCTACTAAAAATACAAAAATTAGCCGGGTGTGGTGGCACATGCCTGTAATCCCAGCTACTCCAGAGGCTGAGGCATGAAAATCCCCTGAACCTTGGAGTCAGAGGTTGCAGTGAGCCAAGATCATGCCACTGCACTTCAGCCTTGGCTATACAGCAAGACTCTTGTCTCAAAAAAATAAAAAGATATGACATTATCCTATGATAATGAATCAGTGGCCTTTGCAGGACAGAAGGGACCCAAGGTACCTGTCTGTCACCTGGTCAATCTTCTTTCACCTGTATGCTCCCCAACTCCTCCCTTAACCCTTGGATTATTTTGAAGCAAACTCAAGGCATTTTATCATTTCATCTGTAAATTTTTTTTTTTTTTGAGACAGAGTCTCATTCTGTTGCCAGGCTGGAGTACAGTGGCACAATCTCAGTTCACTGCAACACCCACCTTCCCAGGTTCAAGCAATTCTTCTGCCTCATCCTCCGGAGTAGCTACAGGTGCACGTCACCACGCCCGGCTAGTTTTTGTATTTTTAGTAGAGACGGGGTTTCACCATATTGGCCAGGCTGGTCTCCACCTCCTGACCTCATGATCCACCTGCCTCGGCCTCCCAAAGTGCTGGGATTACAGGCTTGAGCCACCGCACCCAGCCAGTAAATATTTTTGTACACAGCTTTAAAACATAAGAAATTTTTAGCTGGGCATAGTGGCTTATGTTTGTAATCCCAACACTTTGGGAGGCCAAAGCAGGAGAATCACTTGAGCTCAGGAGTTCCAGACAGCCTGGGCAACATAGCAAGACCACATCTTTACAAAAAAAAAAAAAAAAAAAATTAGCCGAATGTAGTGGCACATACCTGTAGTCCCAGCTACTAGGGAAGCTGAAGTGAAGTGGGAGGATGAAAGAAGCTGGGTGGTCAAGACTGCAGTGAGCTGAGATTTCGCCTTTGCACTCCAGTCTGGTTGACAGAATAACACCCTGAAAAAAAAAAAAAGAAAAGAAAAAGAAAGAAAGAAGAAAAGGAGAGAGAGAGAGAGAGAAAGAAAGAAAGAAAAAGAAACAAAGAAAGAAAGAAAGAAAGACTCATGCCTGTAATCCCAGCACTTTGGGGGGCCAAGGCGGGCAGATCACAAGGTCAGGAGATAGAGACCATCCTGGCTAACACAGTGAAATCCCCTCTCTACTAAAAAATTAGCCGGGCGTGGTGGCAGGCACCTGTAATCCCAGCTACTTGGGAGGCTGAGGCAGGAGAATGGCGTGAACCCGGGAGGCGGAGCTTGCAGTGAGCTGAGATCGAGCCACTGCACTCCAGCCTGGGTTACAGAGCAATACTGTCTCAAAAAAAAAAAAAAAGGAAAGAAAGGCAAGGAAGAAAAGAAAGAGAAAGAAAGGAAAGAGAAAGAAAGAAAGAAAGAAAGAAAGAAAGAAAGAAAGAAAGAAAGAAAGAAAGAAAGAAAGAAAAGGAGAACTACAAACCACTGCTCAACGAAATAAAAGAGGATACAAACAAATGGAAGAACATTCCATGCTCATGGGTTGGAAGAATCAATATCGTGAAAATGGCCATACTGCCCAAGGTAATTTATAGATTCAATGCCATCCCCATCAAGCTACCAATGACTTTCTTCACAGAATTGGAAAAAACTACTTTAAAGTTCATATGGAACCAAAAAAGAGCCTGCATCGCCAAGTCAATCCTAAGCCAAAAGAACAAAGCTGGAGGCATCACGCTACCTGACTTCAAACTATACTACAAGGCTACAGTAACCAAAACAGCATGGTACTGGTACCAAAACAGAGATATAGATCAATGGAACAGAACAGAGCCCTCAGAAATAATGCCGCATATCTACAACTATCTGATCTTTGACAAACCTGACAAAAACAAGCAATGGGGAAACGATTCCCTATTTAGTAAATGGTGCTGGGAAAACTGGCTAGCCATATGTAGAAAGCTGAAACTGGATCCCTTCCTTACACCTTATACAAAAATTAATTCAAGATGGATTAAAGACTTAAATGTTAGACCTAAAACCATAAAAACCCTAGAAGAAAACCTAGGCAATACCATTCAGGACATAGGCATGGGCAAGGACTTCATGTCTAAAACACCAAAAGCAATGGCAACAAAAGCCAAAATTGACAAATGGGATCTAATTAAACTAAAGAGCTTCTGCACAGCAAAAGAAACTACCATCAGAGTGAACAGGCAACCTACAGAATGGGAGAAAATTTTTGCAACCTACTCATCTGACAAAGGGCTAATATCCAGAATCTACAATGAACTCAAACAAATTTACAAGAAAAAAACAAACAACCCCATCAAAAAGTGGGCAAAGGACATGAACAGACACTTCTCAAAAGAAGACATTTATGCAGCCAAAAAACACATGAAAAAATGCTCATCATCACTGGCCATCAGAGAAATGCAAATCAAAACCACAATGAGATACCATCTCACACCAGTTAGAATGGTGATCATTAAAAAGTCAGGAAACAACAGGTGCTGGAGAGGATGTGGAGAAATAGGAACACTTTTACACTGTTGGTGGGACTGTAAACTAGTTCAACCATTGTGGAAGTCAGTGTGGCGATTCCTCAGGGATCTAGAACTAGAAATACCATTTGACCCAGCCATCCCATTACTGGGTATATACCCAAAGGACTATAAATCATGCTGCTATAAAGACACATGCACACATATGTTTATTGCGGCACTATTCACAATAGCAACGACTTGGAACCAACCCAAATGTCCAACAACGATAGACTGGATTAAGAAAATGTGGCACATATACACCATGGAATACTATGCAGCCATAAAAAATGATGAGTTCATGTCCTTTGTAGGGACATGGATGAAACTGGAAATCATCATTCTCAGTAAACTATTGCAAAGACAAAAAACCAAACACCGCATGTTCTCACTCATAGGTGGGAATTGAACAATGAGAACACATGGACACAGGAAGGGGAACATCACACTCCGGGGACTGTTGTGGGGTGGGGGGAGGGGGGAGGGATAGCATTAGGAGATATACCTAATGCTAAATGACGAGTTAATGGGTGCAGCACACCAACATGGCACATGGATACATATGTAACAAACCTGCACATTGTGCACATGTACCCTAAAACTTCAAGTATAATAATAATAAAATAAAATAAAGAAAGAAATCACTACTTTATCATATAAAAAATCAATAATAAGTCATTAATGGAAATTATAATCCAGTTGGCGTTTTCTATTTCTTCAATTATAATTTTCTGTCTTTCTTTTCTTTCTTTCTTTCTTTCTTTCTTTCTTTCTTTCTTTCTTTCTTTCTTTCTTTCTATTTCTTTTTCTTTCTTTCTTTCTCTCTTTCCTTCTTTCCTTCTTTCTTTTTCTTTTTTCTTGAGACAGGGTGTCATTTTGTCACCTAGGCTGGAGTTCAGTGGTTCAATTATACCTCATGTGCAACCTCAAACTCCCGGGCTCAAGTAATCCTCCTGCTTCAGTCTCCTGAGTAGCTGGAACTACAGGCATGCACTACCATGCCTGGTAATTTTTTAAAATTTTTGTAGAGGCAAGGTTTCACTTTGTTGCCCACTTTGTTAATCTGGAACTCCTAGCCTCAAGTGATCCACCCGCATCAGCCTCCCAAAGCGCTGGGATTACAAGCGTGAGCCATGATTCCTGGCCTCATTTTCTTTTTTTAACAGGTGTTTGAATTAATATACAAATAAGGTCTATAAATAGGGCTTGGTTGATAAGTCTTAAACCTGCAAGTTTCCCCTCCATCTCTTTTTGTTTTGTAACACTGTTTTGTTAAGGAAATTGGGAGATTTTTTTTTATTTTGTTTTTGTTTTTTGTTTTTTGAGACCAAGTGCAGTGGCGTGATCTCAGCTCCCTGCAACCTCACCTTCCCAGGTTCAAGTGATTCTCCAGCTTCAGCCTCCCGAGTAGCTGGGATTACAGGCGCGTGCCACCACACCCAGCAAATTTTTGTATTTTTAGTAGAGACGGGGTTTCACCACGTTGGCCAGGCTGGTTTCGAACTCCTGACCTTAAGTCATCCACCAGCCTCAGCCTCCCAAAGTGTTGGGATTACAGGCGTGAGCTACCGCGCCAAGCTGGAAACTGGGTTGTTTATCCTTGTAGTTTCCCACAATCTGAATTTGGTTGATTGCATCCCTGTGGTACCATTTAACATGTCTTCCGTCTTCTGTATTTAAATCCAAGTCCAACTATTTTTTTCAAGACCACCTCCTAGATGGTGATATGTGCTTCCATCAGGAAGCACCTAACTTCTGGTTGTGTCTCATTTTGCAACATCTGCAGCCATGGATGATCATTACCTAAATTCATGAGGAATTGCAAAATAGTGACATTGTAACTGTATTATTTCTTCTTCTTTTATTAACCTGCATATTTCTACAAAGTAAAACTTGCCCTCATTGATTATTTAGTTATCCTGACAGATAGATCATATGCAAAAGACAGAACAAATATTTAATGCTTTCCCTTTATTTACCAGCTGCCTAGCATCCCCCTAAGATGAAAAATTAGTTATTTTTAAATGTGTGTGAATCAGTGGATTTAAACATGTCTGACTGGTGTCAATCCATTGCAGTTATTAGTCTTACTGGTGCTCAAAAAATCCCGCCTTTGGCTGGTGGAAGCGTATTCAGGTTGGCTCCTGTGTTCTTTTGACATGACCCCGGGAGTGTTTCATAGCATCCTATTTTATATGACAGGATATTTATGACTCATTCCTTATATCTCCTGTCCCCAAAATGCCCAGAGGCACTTTTCATCTGGATTGACTGAAGGTCAGTGATGGCGGGAGGTAGGCTGACTCCCAGTTTGAAGACTTACAGAGCTACATGGACAGTGATGTCACTTGCAGATGTGGGGTCGACATTGAGGTTGGGGGACCAGAGTGGTCAAAGAAGACTGAGAGGGTAGTGGGGTGAGGGCAGACATCTCTGGCCATCCCACAGGGCCTTGGGGGACTTTAGCAGTGCAACTCCAGTCCACAGTAAGGGTGATGGCAGTTGCTGCAGGTGGCCATGGGAGGCTAAAGGCAATGGTACTACGAAGGCCCCAGGCATCTTCAGGCTTCCACATGGTCCATGGCACAAGTCACCACAGACCGCCCAAACTTGGGTTCACTTTCCTCCCTTGGCGCCTGTGCATGAGAAAGCTCCTGTCTTCTCTAAACATGGGTTGGCCCAAAACAGAGACGTGTGTCCCCTTGTTACAGTCTGCTAAGCCTGCTAATATAACCCCCAGCCCCCACATACACACGCCTTTGTGCATTCACCCCTGCACCATAAAGCACGTGTACTCCATGCGTAAACACGTTTATGTATACGATGGTGTGCAGCTGCCCACTCACACACACACATGCAGTGGTGTAGAGAAGGAGCCTTGGCGGTATGCTGTGGTCAGGAAGGCCTGCAGTTGAACCTCCTTCACTAGGCCATGGGTCTCTGGACCTCAGTTTACTGATCTGTAAAACAAGATGTTGGCCTTAATGTCCCTCTGTCCCCAAGGTCCCTGTCTGTCCATGCTGACAATAAGGTTCTAAGTGTTTCAAAGTATATACACACTCATAGAAACTCTGGGGACAGCCTCTCCCAAGCCTCCCCTAGTCCCCATACCCACACATTTTAACCAGAAAGAGCCCTATACCTGGAATGCCCAGCTTTCAGGTTGCAACTTGCTTTTTACCTTGACTACACCACCCGAGGAGACTGAAATGCTCACTGGGTGGCCCCCCAGGCTGGGGTACTAGGGGGCAGGTGGCTCTGGCTTGGTACCCTCCTTGGGCCTGGATTTCTACCCACTTCTGCAGGGCTCCAGCGGGGACAGTAACCAGTCTGCAAGGGCAGTGGGCTCTCCCAATTTGCCTCCCAATTAGGATTTGCCAACACTGGCCATCTAAGGCCTATCGGGGTCCTTGCAGGTTTCCTGGAGGGATAGGAAAGCTCTGTGTGCTGACTGCCCCCCCAGCCGCCCTGTAACCCCGAGGTCAGCTTACCCACTGCAATCGGCTGCCAAGGGGCTCTGGATCTCACGTGCTACTCTATATGAGTGTGTGTTTTGGGAGAAGTACTAGGGAAGAAGGGAAGGCTTTTTTCCATAGAAAGGCATGCGATGCAGTAAAAGTGGGGAAGCTTTGGACACAATCCTAGCTCAACAACTTATCAGGGGTGTCTAATCTTTTGGCTTCCCTGGGCCACATTGGAAGAAGAAGAATTGTCTTGGGCCACACATAAAATTAACACTAATGATAGCTGATGAGCTTAAAAAAATTTGCAAAAAAAAATTTTTATTTTATTTTATATTTTGTTTTTCGAGATGGAGTCTCACTCTATTGCCCAGGCTGGAGTGCAGTGGCACGGTCTCAGTTCACTGCAACCTCCGCCTCCCAGGTTCAAGCAATTCTCCTGCCTCAGCCTCCCAAGTAGCTGGGACTACAGGCATGCACCACCATGCCCGGCTAAATTTTTGTAAAAAAAAAAAAAAATAAAATAATAATAATATTTTAAGAAAGTTTATGAATTTGTGTTGGGCTGCATTCAAAGCCATCCTGGGCCGCATGTGGCCCATGAGTTGTGGGTTGGACAAGCTTGACTTAAATGCTATGTGGCCTTGGCCCCTTCCCAGGCCATGGTTTCCTCTTCTGTGAAAAGGGAACCAGTGGCTGGGAAAAGGGAACCAGAAGCCGAAGTGGGAGGATCACTTGAGCACAGGAATTCGAAATCAGCCTGGGCAACATAGCAAAACCTTGTCTCAATTTTAAAAATAAAGAATAAAAAAGGGAACCAGAGTGACTATTTTAGGGTAGTTTTGAGAATTCGCTGACATAGTGCCTATAAAGCCACAGCAGGTGTCAGCCACATAGTAGGTGTTCAAAAGCTGGGAGCTGCTGTGTTGCTGCTGTCATTATTGACTGGCCTGTTTTTCAAAACAGGGCACAAAGGTGACTTATGGGAACTCCAGAAAGGAATGCTTGGTTTCAATACTTAGCAAATAATAACGAAAAGAATATTAAAGTATATATAAACATTTTGAGGCCGGGCGCGGTGGCTTACGCCTGCAATTCCGGCACTTTAGGAAGCCGAAGTAGGAGGATCACTTGAGGTCAGGAGTTTGAGAACAGCCTGGCCAACATAGCGAAACCTCATCTCTACTAAAAATACAAAAATTAGCCGGGCATGGTAGCACGCGCCTGTAGTCCCAGCTACTTGGGAGGCTGAGGCAGGAGAATCACTTGAACCCAGGAGGAGGAGGTTGCAGTGAGCCAAGATCGTGCCACTGCACTCCAGCCTGGGCGACAGAGCGAGACTCCATCTCAAATAATAATAATAATAATTATTATTATTATTATTATTATTTAAAAATAAAGTATATGTAAACATTTGAAAACAATGACGATTTATTTCTCTATCTGGAAATATGCAGACTAGTTGAATAGAGAAATCCCTTTCTAAAAATGCTGAATGAAATATCAAAAACGTGTGTGTGAAAGCACAGATGAAAGGGTGTTAAACAGGGAATCAGTCAGAAGCCAGAATAACAAGAGCATGACCCCATCAGGGTGAGCCTGCACTGGGGCCTGTGCTTCCTGAGGCTCTGGGTTGTAAATGGCCAGCGTGCCAGGCACCTGCTGGGCACCACTTCAGTCCGCTTGGCCCCAGTTCTGATTCTGGCCACTGCTGAGGTGATGAGTGTTCTGTGGGCCTCATGCAGGTGCTGCCTCACCTTGGGCACATGGGGCCCACCCCTCCCTTCCTGTCTGAGTCTCACTGACCCCACAGGGCAGATGCTCTTGGGAATCCCCTGGACCCTTATGCATGCGCAGACCCCAAGTTCAAGGGAGTTCATGTCTGTGAGACCACTCTTGACCAATGAGTGACACAAGCAAATACTCAATGTGTCTTTTTTGTATCTCCCATTTCCTAAGACTCCTTCGAAGATCCTATGGAATCAAGCACCTATCAGAGGTCTCCTTGATAACGCAACCTTGTCCTGGGCTTCCCTCTTTCTTTCTCTCTCCAGCCCTCACTCCTACTCCCTAGGATTACTTCCAAAATTAATTACACAAAAACCTTTGTCTGAGGCTTTGCTTTTAGGGGAAACAAAATGAGGAAAGAGAAGAAAAGACCTGAGGTCTGGTCCTGGGAAGTAGGTTATCAAAGATTACTTTTCTCCCCCAAATTTGGGACTTCTCAAAAGCCAGTGCCCTAAGGGAGAAATGGGGAGAAAACAACTCAGCCACAGAAGACTTTGCCGTATCCACTTAGCTGTGCTGGAGAGGTAACACAGGCTAAAAGAAATCCAGTAAAATGCATAACAAGCTAATAGTCACATAGAGAAAAGCCCAACATCATATTCCCTATGTGATTGGAAAAACACTAAGCCAAAAACAATTTTTAAGTGGATCTGAGTTGGAAGTACCCCTAGGCGCCTGGCAAAAGCAAACAAAAATCCTTTCTGGAAGAATATATTTTAAACACAGATTCAAAGACTTCCCACAAAGAATTTCAAGGAACATAAGCTCATAATTAAACATCAATAAACTCAAAAAGAAACAAACCACAAGAACATGAGTCAGCAGAAACAACGAATAACAAGATGAGACCCACAAATACTACATAAAACAGAATGATGAGATGCAGGATAGAAAATAAGTGTTTCAGGCCAGGCGCTTGGCTGTAATCCCAGCACTCTGGGAGGCCTGGGCAGGAGGATCCTTTGAGCCCAGGAGTTTGAGACCAGCCTGGGCAATAGAGTGAGACCCCATCTCTCTCTCTCTAAAAAAAAAAAATATATATATATATACATATATACACACACACACAGAAAAATATATATTATACATAATATATTATATTTATATGTAAATATAAAAAATATGTATTTATATATAATATATATTTATATATAATTATAATATATAATAACTATATGACATATAATAAATTGTTTTATATATATTTATTATATATATAGAGAGAGAGAGATGGAGTTTTGCTCTTGTTGCCCAGGCTGGAGTGCAATGGTGTGATCTTGGCTCACTGCAACCTTCACCTCCTGGGTTCAAGCTATTCTCCTGCCTCAACCTCCCAAGTAGCTGGGATTACAGGCATGAGCCACCACGCCTAATTTTGTATTTTTAGTAGAGATGGGGTTTCTCCGTGTTGGTTAGGCTGGTCTCGAACTCCTGACCTCAGGTGATCTGCCCACCTCAGCCTCCCAAAGTGCTGGGATTACAGGCATGAACCCACCATGCTCAGTTGAAAAAAATTTTAATATGTTTAAAGAGGTGTAAAACGGGTCAGGTGCGGTGGCTCACAGCTGTAATCCCAGCACTTTGGGAAGCCAAATGGGTGGGTCACTTGAGGTCAAGAGTTCGAGACCAGCCTGGCCAACATGGCAAAACCCTGTCTCTACTAAAAATACAAAACTTAGCCAAGTGTGGTGGTGCACGCCTGTGATTCCAGCTACTCGGGAGGCTGAGGCAGGAGAATCTCTTGAATTCAGGAGGTAGAGGTTGCAGTGAGCCAAGATGGTGCCACTGCACTCCAGCCTGGGCAACAGAGCAAGACCTTGTCTGAAAAAAAAAAAAAAAAAAAAAAAAAAGAATTGTAAAATGATACTGAAAATATGGCAAAGAAACTAATTAAATTAATTAGGCATATCTGAAGATGAACCAAATAAAACTCCCAGGAATGAAACTATAATTATTAAGATTTAAAACCTCAAAAGAGGTTGGGTGCAGTGGCTCACACCTATAATCCCAGCTCTTTGGGAGGCTGAGACAGGTAGATCATTCGAGGTCAGAAGTTTGAGACCAGCCCGGCCAACACGGCGAAACCCTGTCTCTACCAAAAATATAAAAATTAGCCGGGCATAGTAGCGGGCACCTGTAATCCCAGCTATTCGGGAGGCTGAGGCATAAGAATCACTTGAACTTGGGAGGTGGAGGTTGCAGTGAGCCAAGGTCACGCCACCACACTCCAGCCTGGACGACAGAGTGAGACTGTCTCAAAAATAAAATAAAACAAACAGTTTAAGAAATTACTAAAAATTCAGCAAAGAATGAAAAAATGGTGAAATATGAAAGAGAAGTTAAGAGATATGGAAGAAATTCAACATTTATTCCTGATAAAAACCTCTCAGCAAACTAAGAATTAAAGGGAATTCCTGAAGTCAATGATGGACATTCACAAAAACCCTACATCTACTGTCATATTTTATGGTAAGAAACTGAATTCTTTCACTCTAAGTTCAGGAAGAAGCAAGGATACCCCTTCTTAACACATCCATTCAATGTTTTACTAGAGGCCCTAACCAGTGCAAGAAGTCAAGAAAAACAAATAAAAGGCCTACAGACTGGCAAAGAACAAACCTGTTTCTGTTAGCAGAATACACAATTGTCTTTATAGAAAATCACAAAGAATCTACAAAAAGCTCCTACAATGAATGAGTTAAGCAAAGTTATGGGATATGAGGTCAACATAGAAAAACAAATTGTGCCAAAGGGGCTATGGGTGGCCCCTTTTCTCCTCAGTCAGGGCTGGAGGCCAAGATCAGCCTTTGAGCATTATCAGGGCTGCCACAACCTGGGCAGCCTTGTTTTCCTACCTCAGACATTTGTAGAAGGAAGAAAAAATCAATTGTATTCCTATAGATTAGCAATAAACAAATAAATTGGAAATTTTGAAAAGTACCATTTAGAATTGCATAAGACACAGATTCCTACATTGTATAAATCTAACAAAACATGTGCAAGAGCAGTATGCTGAAAACAAAACAAAACCGATGAGAGAAACTAAAAAATATCTACATAAATGTTTATAAAGTAGAAAAATCAATATGGTTAAGTGACAAAGTCTTCCCAATGCAATCAACAGAGTTAATGCAATACCAGTCAAAATCCCATCAGGGTGCCAGGTGTGGTGGCTCACACCTGTAATCCCAGCACTTTGGGAGACCAAGGTGGGCAGATCACTTGAGGCCAGGAGTTCAAGACCAGCCAAGTGATCTGCTCTGTCGCCCAGGCTGGAGTGCAGTGGCGTATCTCAGCCACTGTAACCTCTGCTTCCCGGGTTCAAGCGATTCTCCTGCCTCATCCTCGAGTAGCTGGGATTACAGGTGCACACCATCATTCCTGGGTAATTTTTGCATTTTTAGTAGAGGCAGGGTTTCACCATGTTGACCAGGCTAGTCTTGAACTCCTGACCTCAAGTGATTTGCCTGCCTCAGTCTCCCAAAGTGCTGGGATTACAGATGTGAGCGACTGTGCCCAGCCTTAGAAGTAAATTTGTAATTTAAATAATTTAAATGCTTATGCTGCAATGGGAGGCGGATCAAGTATCAATAATCTAAGCTTCCACCTCAAGTGGTTCAAAAAAGAAAAGGAAATCAAACCCAAAGAAAGAAAAGGGAAATAATAAAGAGCAGAAATCAATGAAATAGAAAAAAACAACAATTAAAAAAAATTAATAAAACCAAAAGTTGGTGTTTTTTTGTGTTGTTTTTTGTTTTTTGAGACAGAGTCTTGCTCTGTCACCCAGGCTGGAGTGCAGTGGCGCGATCTCGGCTCACTGAAAGCTGTGCCTCCTGGGTTCACGCCATTCTCCTGCCTCAGCCTCCCGAATAGCTAGGACTACAGGCACCCGCCACCATACCCGGAAAATTTTTTTTGTATTTTTAGTAGAGAAGGGGTTTCACCATGTTAGCCAGGATGGTCTTGATCTCCTGACCTTGTGATCCACCTGCCTCGGCCTCCCAAAGTGCTAGGATTACAGGAGTGAGCCACCACACCCGGCCCTTTGTTTTTTTGTTTTGTTTGTTTCTGAGATGAAGTCTCACTCTGTCGCCAGGCTGGAGTGCAGTGGCGCAATCTCGGCTCACTGAAACCTCCGTCTCCCAGGTTCAAGTGATTCTCCTGCCTCAGCCTCCCGAGTAGCTGGGACTATAGGCATGTGCCACCATGCCCAGCTAATTTTTGTATTTTTAGTAGAGACGGGGTTTCACCATGTTGGCCAGAATGGTCTCAATCTCTTGACCTTGTGATCCGCCTGCCTCAGCTTCCCAAAGTCCCGGGATTACATGCGTGAGCCACCGCCCCCGGCCCAAAAGTTGTTTTTCTTTTTTTAATGATCAACAAAATTGACAAGCTTTAATAGAGACCAAGAAAAATACAGAGAAAACACAAATTGCCAAAATCAGCAATAAAAAAGGGGACTTCACAATAGACTATTTACCAAAAAACTACTGCTAGTAGTTAATACTTAATGGTGCAGACTGAATGTTTTTCTCCTAAGATAAGGAAAAAGGCAAGGACATTCTCTCTCCCCACTCCTATTCAACATTGCCCTGGAATTTCAAGCTGGTGAAATCAGGGAAGGAAAAGAAAACAAAGGCATGTAGGTTGGAAAATAAGTAAAAATGTCTTTAATTGCAGAAGACATGTATGTAGATAATTCTTTGAAGTGTATTTTATTTTTCTAGCGATGGGGGTCTCACTATGCTGCCCAGGCTGGTCTTGAAGTCCTGAGCTCAAGTGATCCTCCCATTTCAGCCTCCCAAAATGCTGGAATTACAGGTGTTAGCCACCACACCTGGCCCTGTGGAATGGACTTTAAGAACTAATAGAACTAATAAGCAAATGTAGCAGGGTGACAGTATGCAAGATCTATATATATGATCAAAAAACTTCTCACAAAGAAAAAATAGGGATGATTTCACTAGTGAATTTTAAAACAGTTGAAGAATGAACTCCAATTCTCCATAAAGTCTTCCAAAAATTAAAAGAGGAAAGAATACTTCAACCTATGAGGCCAGTTATTATCCTGATACCAAAACCAGAGAGACATTACAACAAAAACAGAAACAAAAATTCTACAGACCAATATCCCTTGTCAATATAGATATAGAAATCTTTAACAAAATACTATCTAACTGAATCCAGCAACATATGAATAAGATTGACCAAATGGGATTTTTCCCAAGAATGCAAGTTTGGCTGGACTTAATGAAAATGAATCAATCCAATGCACCACATTAGAGAATAAGGAAGAAAACCACAAGATCATCTCAATGATGCAGAAGAAGAATTTGACAAAATCCAACACTCTTTTATGATAAAGACACTCAGCAAACTAGGAATAGAAGGGAACTTCCTCAACCTGTTAAGGTTCACCTATGAAAAACGCAACACCAACTTCATACTTAACGGTGAAAAACTGAAACCTCCCCCTAAGATCAGGAGCCACAGAAGAATGTCCACTCTCACCACTTCTACTCAACGTTATACTGGAGATTCAACCCGGGCAGTTAGCCAGGGCAATTAAAATTTAATTTCAAATCCCACTGAAATTGGGATGGAGGAAGTAAAGCCATCTCTATTTGCGGAGCATATGATCTTGAATAGACAAAATCCTAAGGAATCCACTAAAAACAACTACTAGAACTAATGAATTCAATCAGTTTGAGGAGTATAATATCAATATATAAAAGTCAACCATATTTCTTTATGCTAGCAATGAACAATATAAAAATGAAATTAAGAAAGCAATTCTATATACAATAGCATCAAAAAGAATAAAATACTTACTGTTGGGAGAAAAGCTGACTGTTGGGAGAGAAGCTGAGCAGGGCTTGGAACATGTCCGGGGTCCAGGGTCTAAAACCCCTCGTGGCCTTTGGAATGTGTCTAGATTTGCTGGCTCCTTGCTTCTAGCACTCCCATTATCTCAAGTAGCCATATGTTTCAAAGAAAATGCTAAACAATCACAGCTGTAGCTCATTCGCTTGATACACTGCTTCCTTTCAACCTCTACATCCTCAACACCTGTTTCTTTGTTTGATCACCAATAAATAGCCTGGGCTCCCAGCACTCAGGGCCTTCCCAGCCTCCGTATCGTTGGGCCCCTGGTCCGACTTTCTCTCTTGTCTTTTCTCATTCCTTTGATTCCGCCGGACTTCGTAGCCCCCATGGCCTGGTGTTGGGTCTGATCACCCCAACAACTTCGGAATAAAATTGTTTGGCTGTATATTATGTTGTATTCTTTGAGAGTCTTTGGCCATAATTACTCAAAAATCTATTTAAAATGAGGTACCTGCGGAGAAATGAAAGTAGAAAGAGAAAAGGTTCGGATGCAAGTAAAGCTCTTAAAAGGCCCCCACGTTGAAGGTTCCCAGCATCTCAAAAGAGTCTTAGAACTCAAGAATAAAGCAGATCATGAAATAGCACACCTAATAAATAACACAGTGGCTAATAATAAAATTCTTTCTTTAAAAAAAATCATTTTGGAGGTGGCTCACACTTGTAATCCTAGCACTTGGGGAGGCTGAGGAGGGTGGATCAGTTGAGGCCAGGAGTTAAGAGACCAGCCTTAGCCAACATGGTGAAATCCTGTCTCTACTAAAAATACAAAAATTAGCCAGGTGTGGTGGCGGGCACCTGTAATCCCAGCTACTTGGGAGGCTGAGGCAGGAGAATTGCTTGAACCTGGGAGGCGGAGGTTGCAGTGAGCTGAGATTGCGCCATCACACTCCAGCCTAAGGGACAGAACAAGACTGTCTCAAAAAAAAAAAAAATCATTTTGGAGAAAGAAAATTGGGATAAAGTCATGAAGTTTAACAATCCAGGATGCCAAGATCCTGAGGACTAGAAGTTTCCCAGCTAAGAGGGATGTCCCCTCAGTGTGTCTTACCAGTGAGAGGTGACAGTCTGCTGGCAGTCCTCACAGCCCTCGCTCTCGGCGCCTCCTCTGCCTGGGCTCCCACTTTGGCGGCACTTGAGGAGCCCTTCAGCCCGCCGCTGCACTGTGGGAGTCCCTTTCTGGGCTGGCCAAGGCCAGAGCCGGCTCCCTCAGCTTGCAGGGAGGTGTGGAGGAAGAGGCGCGGGCGGGAACCGGGTTTGTGCGCGGTGCTTGCAGGCCAGCGCGAGTTCCGGCCTCAGGCAGTGAGGGGCTTAGCACCTGGGCCAGCAGCTGCTGTGCTCAATCTCTTGCCGGGCCTTAGCTGCCTTCCCGCGGGGCAGGGCTCCGGACCTGCAGCCCGCCACGCCTGAGCCTCCCCACAACTCCGTGGGCTCCTGTGCGGCCCAAGCCTCCCTGACGAGCGCCGCCCCCTGCTCCAGGGCGCCCAGTCCCATCGACCACCCAAGGGCTGAGGAGTGTGGACGCACGGCGCAGGACTGGCAGGCAGCTCCACCTGCAGCCCCCGAGCGGGATCCACTGAGTGAAGCCAGCTGGGCCTCTGAGTCTGGTGGGGACTTGGAGAAACTTTATGTCTAGCTAAGGGATTGTAAATACACCAGTCGGCACTCTGTATCTAGCTCAAGGTTTGTAAACACACCAGTCAGCAACCTGTGTCTAGCTCAGGGTTTGTGAATGCACCAATCGACACTCTGTATGTAGCTACTCTGGTGGGGACTTGGAGAACCTTTGTGTCCACGCTCTGTTGTATCTAGCTAATCTGGTGGGGAAGTGGAGAACTTTTGTGTCTAGCCCAGGGATTGTAAAGGCACCAATCAGCGCCTTGTCAAAACAGACCACTGGGCTCTACCAATCAGCAGGATGTGGGTGGGGCCAGATAAGAGAATAAAAGCAGGCTGCCCGAGCAGGCAGTGGCAACCGGGGTTCTCTTCCACACTGTCAAAGCTTTGTTCTCTCACTCTTTGCAATAGATCTTGCCACTGCTCACTCTTTAGGTCCACATTGCCTTTATGAGCTGTAACACTCACCGCGAAGATCTGCAGCTTCACTCCTGAAGCCAAGGAGACCACGAACCCACCAGGAGGAACGAACAACTCCAGACACGCCGCCTTAAAAGCTGTAACACTCAACGCAAAGGTCCACAGCTTCACTCCTGAGCCAGCGAGACCATGAACCCACCAGAAGGAAGAAACTCCAAACACATCTGAACATCAGAAGGAACAAACTCCAGACACGCCGCCTTTAAGAACTGTGACACTCACCGCGAGGGTCCATGGCTTCATTCGTGAAGTCAGTGAGACCAAGAACCCACCAATTCTGGACACCAATATGAATAAAAAGCATCCACCCTGTCACCAGGAAGTCCTCTACTCAGAAAGAACTGATCCAAGTCTGGGAGAGCAACCAATTCAAATGTGCAGGGCTGGAGCTTGTGAACACAGCCACTGTTTTCCATTGCACATCTTCATCTCAGTAGTAACATGGCCACTCCCGGGGAACTTGTGGCAGGGATCCCAAGGTGAAGCAGCACAGATGTCTACAAACTGTGTAGTGACAGTGGCTCAGAGCCTCCAGAGTCCTGCCTCTGCATGGTGGCCTCCTGCCTTCAACAACTCACTGGACCTCATGAAGATGCCTTCCATGGCTTTCCAGTTGTTGCTCCGGCTTGGCTAGGCCAGGCCATGCATCTCTTTTTGCCCACTGATGGGTCCACCATATCGTTCTCCTGTGACAGACAGCGGTTCCTCAATGGAAGAATGTTTGAACCACCCCTCACCATCTCTTACCCAGTAGGGCCCGTTACAGAGCATGGTCCAGTCATCCAGGTGACTACCTTCACCTTCCTCACCAAAAGCACCCACTTCCTCGTTTTCAGAAAGGTGTGGAGGTTTCAGCCAGTGTTGACATGTGTCAGCCGGATGGGCTGGCAGCGCTTGATGGGGGTTCCCCTGTCACCGGCTGTGGTGGTCTTACCCATATTCTCCAGTAACTG
This sequence comes from Hylobates moloch, assembly GCF_009828535.3. Taxonomy (NCBI): domain Eukaryota; kingdom Metazoa; phylum Chordata; class Mammalia; order Primates; family Hylobatidae; genus Hylobates; species Hylobates moloch. The sequence goes on from NW_026652289.1 coordinate 53,475,149, forward strand.
TTGCTGTCATCCATGGAGGTTACACCTGTCACTGCTGCCCAATACCTGACCCATAGAGCACATCTTGTGACTGCAGTTGGACACTGTAGTGCATTTCGAGCAGCTTCACCATAGAGCCACGAGTAACAGCCAGATTGGACGCGCCCACGGTGCTCCACAAACTCCCAAACAGCAGTAGTGGAACCACAGCCATCCTAGCTGGATTTGGAGCCCCAGATCTTCCAGAAATAAATTTTTTTTAAAGAAAGGCAAAACATATACTCTGAAAACTAAAACATTTGTATAAAGAACTTAAAGATCGGCTGGGCCCCGTGGCTCATGCCTGTTATCCCAGCATTTGGAGAGGCGAAGGTGGGAGGATTGTTGAGCCCAGGAGTTCAAGAACAGCCTGGGCAACATGGCGAGGCCCATCTCTACAAAAAACTAAAAAAATTAGACGAGGGTGGTGGCATACACCTGTAGTCCCACCTACTCGGGAGGCTGAAGTGGGAGGATTGCTTGAGCCTGGGAAGTCAATGCTGCAGTGGACTGTGATTGTGCCACTGCAGACCAGCCTGGGCGACAGAGTGAGACTCTGTCTCAAAAAAAAAAAAAAAAAAAAAAATGGGTAGCACAATGGCTCACACCTGTAATCCCAGCTACTCGAGAGGCTGAGGCAGGAGAATTGCTTGAACCCGGGAGGTGGAGGGTGCAGTGAGCTGAGATCACACCACTGCACTCCAGCCTGGGTGACAGAGCAAGACTCCATCTTGGGGGGAAAATATTACAAAAATTATCCAGATGTGGTGGTGCTAGTCCCAGCTCCCAGGGAGGCTGAGGCACAAAAGTCCCTTGAACCTGGGAGGTGGAGGTAAGCCGAGATCGTGCCACTGCACTCCAGCCTGGGCAAGAGAGCAAGACTCGTATCTCAAAAAAAAAAAAAAGAAAAAGAAAAAAAAAAGAGAGAGAATCTGAGCCAGGTCAGCATTAACCTCTCAACAGCAATCTTAGAAACTAGAAGTTTATGAAACAATGCCTTAAAGTTGCTGAGGGAAAATCATTACATACCCAGCCAAAGTATCAACCCAGTGTGAGGGTAGAAAATAGACATTTTCAGACAAAAAAAAAATTGTCTTCCATGAAAACTTCCTCAGGAAGGAACTGGAGGATGTGCTCCACCCTAGAAGGGCATAAACCAAGAAAGAAAAAATGGAACCCAGGAAAATCAGAGATCCATACAGGAAAGAGAAGAAATGATGTTGCAGAATGTTGGCAAAGGGAAGCCTCAGGATGACGACTATGCTGCTGATCTGGAAAGCTTCTGGCTCAGATGGAGGCAGGAGAACGGAGGGCTCCAGAAAGGGTGTCTCAAGGGAAAAAAAAATTAAGGAACTGGAACCGATAGCGAAAATCCGTATTGAGAATCATCTTACTGGGTTTTTGCAGAAGATCTCTAATCATGGGTCAAAGAAAATAAGCAAGTGAAAAAAATGAGACAATGATTAACTCTGTGGGGGAAAGGAGATTGAAAAGGATAGTATATTAGTTGTTTCAGCTATAAACACTTTTTAGTGATTGTGAATGTAACCAAGAGTTGTGGTGGTATGATATTGAAAGGAGAGGAGAAAGAGTGTAAGTGAACCTCCTCTGTCACAATAGGGAGCCCTAGAGACAGCATCTAAATTGGACCTCTCGGGAGATAACCAGAATTGAAATCAATGCTTTATTTAGAGAGTAAAAACCAGAAGAACAACTGAATAAGTTGAAATGGCTGCTTTTGGCGAGCAGGCTGACGTGGGGTAAACAGCTTGCTATTTTTGTTGTAATCCTTTAGCATTCTCTGACTAAATACTCTGTACTCATTATTTTGGGGAATAAAAACTGACCAGAAGACCTATGAGGAGAAGCCATGACAACAATAAAGCTGTTTCCTTTTGGGATTTTCCTGTCTGAAGCAATTCTCCTTTGGAAACTGAGCAAACAACCCCTCCCCATTTTTTCCGCTGTCTCATGAAGTGCATTCTCACTCCTATAAATAATCTTGGGAGGCAGGTATTGATAAGGGTTCTTGGTGCTTTGTGAAATATTAACTTGCATGTTGGTGACTCAGAGCAAGACTATCTCAAATGCAGGGCAGAAGTAAAAATTCCCACTTTTAAAAATTTTATTATTATTATTTTTCAGAGACAAGGTGGCACTCTGTCACCCAGGATGGAGCTCAGTAGCCCAATGGTAGCTCATTGCAACCTTGAATTACTGGGCGCAAGCGATGCTCTTGCTTCAGCCGTCCAAGTAGCTGGGACTACAGGCGGGCCCCACCATGCCCAGCTAACTTTTAAATTTTTTATAGAGACAGGGTCTTACTGTGTTGCCCAGGCTGGTCTCAAATCTCCTGGGCTCAATCTGTCCTCCCACCTTGGCCTCCCAAAGTGCTGGATTAACGTTGTAAGCCACTGCACCTAACTAATATTCCCTTTTGTTTTTTTGAGACAGAGTCTTGATCTGTTGCCAGGCTGGAGGGCAGTGGCATGATCTTGGCTCACTGCAACCTCCACTTCCCGGGTTCAAGTGATTCTCCTGCCTCAGCCTCCCAAGTAGCTGGGACTACAGGTGCATGCCACCACGCCCAGCTCATTTTTCTTTTCTTTTTTTTTGAGACAGAGTCTCGCTCTGTTGCCCAGGCTGGAGTACAGTGGTGCAATCTCGGCTCACTGCAAGCTCCGCCTCCCGGGTTCATGCCATTCTCCTGTCTCAGCCTCCCGAGTAGCTGGGACTACAGGCGCCCACCACCATGCCAGGCTAATTTTTGTATTTTTAATAGAGATGGGGTTTCACTGCGTTAACCGGGATGGTCTTGATCTCCTGACCTCGTGATCCTCCCACCTCGGCCTCCCAAAGTGTTGGGATTACAGGCGTGAGCCACCTTGCCCAGCCTTTAATTTTTATATTTTTAGTAGATACGGGGTTTCACCATGTTGGCCAGGATGGTCTCAATGTCTTGACCTTGTGATCTGCCTGCCTCAGCCTCCCAAAGTGCTGGGACTACAGGTGTGAGTCACCGTGCCCGGCCTAATATTCCCATTTTACGCACAAGACAACATAGACCTCAAAAAGGGAAGTAACTCTCTAAAATCACACAGCCAGTGAGTGGCAGAGCTGGAGTCCTGACTCCCGTTTCTGTTTTCACACAGCTGGCCTCAGGCCCAGGGACTGCTTGGCCTTCATGCTTCCACTTCTCACCTCTCTCCCAGCTGACCCCACCTTGCCTTCAGACACTTTCCACAATGTCCCTGGCTCTGAGCCCCACCCTGAGGGGATCCTTAATGTGAGCTATAGGCTGAGCCCATGATCTCGTCACAGACTGAGCCCTCATCCTGATCACTCACTAAGCCCTGATCTTGCCACAGAATGAGTCTTGGTCCTAGTCCTAGATAAAGCACTGAACCTGGTCATAGACTGAGCCCTGTTGCGGTCACACACTGAGTCCCAGCCCCTTGCCACCAGTTCCCTTAATAATGTATACAATTAAACACAAGTCGGGCCTGGCACAGAAGACATGGCTTGCTGGGTACCATCCCTCTCCAGTGTTGCAGAAATCCTGTCTCAGGGACAGAGCTGGTGCAGCTATGGCCTGGCTAGGTGCTCTGGCATCATTTCCCTCCAACCTCCACCAGAATTTACGCCACAGCTTGTGCCCATTCATTTCTGCCCCTCCCACTACCCTCCCTGTGCGGGTGGGGGTTTGGGCAGCCCATGGTAATAAGCATGGAGCAGGGGTTGTCTGTGATGTCATTCTTGCTCAGAACGAAGCATTCCAGCATGGACAGCACTTGTCCTGGCTCCCCTGCTATATAGAACTCACTGTTCCCCACCCTAGACCCTTACCCTCACCCCTTGCCAGGCCAGCATTCTCCAATATGATTTCCAGGAGCTTCCAGAATGCTGGCTTGTTACAGCTGCTGCCCTGCTCTTAGTGACTAGCATCTCCTTCGAGCAGTCCTCTGTGTCAGGTGGGAAGCCGGGCCGACTTCTGACCACCCTCAGCTCTTGTCAGCCCAGGAGAGGTGGAAGGTCAAGGGAGGGGCAGGGAAGGTGCTGGAGCTGGGCAACTTGGAGGAGAGAAAGCAAGGAGGCAGAAGGGGACAGGTGTCAGTGTATCACTGAGTCATAAAATGTCAACTGGCTCTCCTCTGCTCTCCCTTGCTAAACAGATGGAGAACTGAGGCCCAAGATCCTACAGTGACTTAGGAGAAGAATGGGGCCTCACGTGTGGATTCCCGGTACCAAAGAACAGCAGATCCCATAGCTCCAGAGGCCAGAGGAGGACCTTAAGGGAAGGAAGACCTTCCTAATTATCTAAGTTGCCCAGCCCAGGGACCTCCGGTTGGAGGGGCATGGGGCTGTGAGTTCCCCATCACCATAGGACTGTAGGCAGCACAGTCACAGTATGGCGGTGCAGCCCAACCCTGCCGGGGGTGGAGACTGGTTGCTTTCTTGGCCACGTTTCCTTTTGTGGGTTTGGAACCCAGATGTGCTCCCCGCATGGGATCTTGGGGTCCCAGAAGTGCCTGTTCTCCCTTCTATGTCCCCTAGATCCAGCACAGTTCCTCTGGGCAGCTCTGCCGCTGCCGCTGGCTGGCCACAAGGCACTCAGGACGTAGGAGGCATCTAGACCCACAGTCAGAGTATGTATTTGGGGAGGGAAATTGGGAGAGGGTCCAGCCGAGTGGGGGCTGCTTATTGGAGCAGACTGGGCCTGAGAAAATCATGGTAGACAGGTGGGGATCCCGCCCTTCTCCAAGCCAAGGGGGTGGGCTGTGGTTTTCAGGCGCTTGGGCCCTTGCCTTGCTGCCCTGCCCCAATGCTGAACCCCGCGGCCCACACACCCCACAAAAGCAAAGCCGGCTTTCTGGGCCCCGGTGGTTGTGTCTCCCTGGGCCTATTCTCTCCCCACCCCGGTGGTTTACGTGCCTCTGTGTCACGAGGCTGGCCACTCTTTGAAAGCCGAGGGTTGCAGGGTGGGTTCCTCAGGAAGTGGATTTGGACTCGGAGTTACTGTGAGGGATGTCTGTTAGGGAGAGCTCTTGCAGACAGCGCCTGGAGAAAGGAGCGCAAAGAGGCCAAACTGGGCAGAGGGAGAAGTCGAGCTGCAAGACAGGCCCAACCCCAACCCCAGCCTCAGCTGCCTCACTGGGAGCTCCGAATGACCTGTCACCGCCCCGCACGGGGCTTAAATAGTGGGGCCTGAATTAGTACCCAGCTGGATTAGTCCTTGGATATGAGGCTGCCCAGAGAAAGGCATGGGAGGCCGAGGCAGAGGAGGCAAATCTCTGCAGCTGAGGGCAATCCCTAGAGAGCTGAGCACCTATGACCCTCCCACCGCCAGGGCCAGTCCTTCCTGAGATACATGTAGACATCGTGTCTCTGGGTCTGCTGTCCTGGGTTTTAGTGGGCTTTTGAGAGATGCTTGTTGAATGAACGAATGCATAAATGAAATAAGCCCCTCACACATGTTGGCCTCACTCTCCTCATCTATTGAATAGGGATAATACTTTCCACACTCATGCTGTGAGGGCCAAGCTCGTTGTAAACACCAAGTGCCATGGGCCTATGAGGCCTCCCCATCTCTCCTTCAGCTGAGGCCCCGAGGTTGGGGCTAGGATACGGAGGGGTGGGGTGGGCTTGGCAGTTCGTGGTTGCTGCTTCAGGGGAAACCACAGCTGCCTCTTGCTGGGGCAGTCAGTGAGGCCCAGGGGAGGGGAAGATCGCATGCAAGGCGGGCTGTGGGCACTGAGTCACCACCCAGAGGAAAACCATGGCCTCAGGAACCCTACGCCAAAGGACAGGTGGCAGGTGAGGTGGGCCAAGAGCTAGCAGTCAGGAGCGGGTATCCAGACAGCTTCTTCACCTCAAGGTCCAGCCCTGTCCCATCCTGCACGGGAAGCATCTACTGTATGCTTCAGGAGGGGCTGGCTCAGTCACAGATCTCTGAGCAACAGGACAGAGCAAGAGCTGAGTAACCCTGGGCAAAGAGCCATCCCTCTCTAGCTCTCCCCTACCCCTGGGAAAATAGGGACAATTCTTGGGTTTGAGAAAATTCATCCATGGTGTCATCATCTGAAGATTTTGCTTATACGATGCCTTTACCTCATCATTACAGTCTAGAGTGCTGCTGTTTGTCACGTTGCATTCATCTACTGATTGCTCTAATAGCTGTGAAATGTCTTCCTCTGTCAGTTTCCTTCTCTTTCCTCTTTGTAGGAAAATGAACAATTCTGAATTCTTAACTGTGTGCAATGAAAGCTAAAAAAAAAAATACAAAGATGATATCTCTGGACTTTTTACACTTTCTTGAAAGACGGTCTAATGCTTTGGACAAGGCAATAAGAGAACTGAAAATCGGTGACGTAGCAATGACTCATGTCATTATTGAGTCATTCCTTTCAGGCAATTCCATCATTCTTCTCTTTTCTTACTATTTTAGTCTTTTTTTCAAAGCATGGTTGGGAATAATTGATGAGTAATGATGAAATAGTTCCTGAGAGAATACAATAGCAAAATGTTTTATGATATAGGAAAAATAAGATCATGAAGATCTCATAATATACTTTAGATTTACAAATGATCCAGTGGATCCATATGATAATTACAAGATAAAATAAGCTTCTTTTTTTTTTTTTTTTTTTTTTTTTGAGGCAGGGTCTCCCCTGTCATCCAGGCTGGAGTGCAGTGGCTCACTGCAACTTCTGCCTCCTGGGCTTAGTAATCCTCCCACCTCAGCCTCCCGAGTAGCTGGGAGTACAGGGGTGCACCACCAAGCCCAAATAATTTTTGTATTTTTTCATAGAGGCAGGGTTTCACCCTGTTGCCCAGGCTGGTCTCGAACTCCTGAGTTTAAGCAATCTGCCCTCCTCGGCCTCTGGAAATGCAGAAATTACAGGCATGAGCTACTACACCCAGCCCTTTGCTCTTTTTTATTTAAAAAAAAAAAAAAAAAAAGAGTGGCCGGGTGCAGTCACTCACGCCTGTAATCCCAGCACTTTGGGAGGCCGAGGCAGGAGGATAACCTGAGGTCAGGAGTTACAGACCAGTCTGCCAATATGGTGAAACACTGTCTCTACTAACAACAACAACAAAAAATTAGGTGGGCATTGTGTCAGGCACCTGTAATCCCAGTTACTCGGGAGGCTGAGATAGGAGCATCGCTTGAACCTGGGAGGTGAGTGTTGCAGTGAGCTGAGATTGTGCCATTGCACTCCAGCCTGGGCAACAAGAGTGAGACCCCATCTCAAAAAATAAATGAATAAATAAATAAATAAATAAATGTTCTCTTTGGTTTTGGGAGACCTCCGTGAAAAAATAAAAGTAATGAAATAATCCTCATAAATCGTTTGAACTGCTCAAAAAAGAAACTTCAACCAGGCATGATGGCTCATGCCTGTAATCCCAGCATTTTGGGAGGTTGAGGCAGGCAGATCACTGAGCTCAAGAGTTCAAGACCAGCCTGAGCAACATGGCAAAACCTCCTCTCTACTAAAAATAAGAATATCAAAAAATACAAAAATTAGCCAGGCGTTGTGGCACACACCTGTTGTCCTAGCTACTCGGGAGGCTGAGGCAGGAGGATGGCTTGAAACTGCGAGGCAGAGGTTGCAGTGAGCTGAGATTGTGCCACTGCACTCCAGCCTGGGAGACAGAGTGAGACCCTGTCAAAAAAAAAGAAAGAAAGAAGGAAAGGAAGGAAGGAAGGAAGAAAGGTTGGTTAAAAATTAAAATCAAAATTGAGTCTAATGGAGTCTGAAGATATATTGAGAGTTAAAATGAAATTCCCCAAAGAGGACTTAGCTGAAGGTTCACCTCTCCCTGTGCCCAAATAGGGAGGAAAAAGTAGAGACTGTGACATTAAATGAGACCCCACCAAATGACAAATTATAAGCAAAAAATGCAAATAAACGCAAGTGAAGACGATATTGAGGACCCTGGTACTCCTGGTAAACATGGAGTACAGGCTCCTTTGGGTGACTGGTATTCCAAGACAGCTGCCCCATCCTTCTTCTGGGCCTCCCCTACAGCCCCTCTGGCTGGGAGACCCATGCCTGAAGGCTGTTCTTGCTTCCTTACTCCCTTCCCCAGCACTGACAGAATTCTCCTATTGCCCACTGGAGCCCCGAGGCTTGGCACACCAGCCATTCTGCTCTCACTGCTGCAGGCAAGGGGCCCTCTGGCCACCCACGAGCCCTCTGGCCACCCACGACCTCCCTGTGAATCATCCTGGAGCAAGGTCAGTGACAGGCCCAGCACTGCTGGGCACTGGGAGCCCCAAGGGCTGTTTCCCACATGGGTTTTTGTATTTTGTTTTTTTTGAGACGGAGTCTCACTCTGTTGCCCAGGCTGGAATACTGTGGCATAATCTCAGCTCACTGCAACCTCCGTCTCCCGGGTTCAAGCGATTCTCAAGCCTCAGCCTCCCGAGTAGCTGGGACCACACGTGTGCACCATCATGCTCGGCTAATTTTTGTATTTTTAGTAGAGACGGGGTTTCACCATGTTGGCCAGGCTGGTCTCCAACTCCTGACCTCAAGTGATCCACCCGCCTCGGCCTCCCAAAGTATTGGGATTACAGGCGTGAGCCACCATGCCCAGCCTCCCACATGGGTTTATCATCAATTTACAATAGCCTCGCAAGTATTGGGGAAAACTGAGGCTCAGAGAAGGACGGTGACTTGCCTGGGGTTCCCCAGCAAATCATTAACAGAGCACGGTTCATGACCAGACCTTCTGCTACCTGTTCAGAGCCTTGTCTTCCATGTAGAGGCCCAAGGAAGCTCATGCCTTCCAAGGGTGCAGGGGACACAGGCTACTTGAGCTCATGGGTCACCTTGGGGACTTGAGTCCAGAAGGTTTTCTTTCATGAGAAGAGACTGGATTGTGCTTGTTCGTGGGAGGTAGGAGAACCTATTTGTTAAGAGCTCAGGCCAGAAGTTTACAGTATGTGGGTATTTATCCTGGCTGTACAACTTATTCCTGTGTGGCCCTCAGAAGGGAACCTAACCTCTCTGTGCCTCGGTTTCTTTACCTGTTGGGGTGGTGGGAGGTTGAGTCCTTTTGGTTGCCAGATCAGCAGGTGCCTTGGATTCCCTTGAGTCTGGGGGATTATAATCAGTAAGGGAGACAGGCCCTCATAGGACTTCAAGAGTAGGACCTGGACCTTGTCCAGGCATGGACCCTGGGGCTGGAGAGTGGTACTGGGTGTGGGCACTAGGGATTCAGGACAACAGGGCGTGGTGAATGGTCCTATGGCACTTCCCAAGCTCTCTCAGCATCCGCTCCCTTCCCTCACAAACACCCTACAACCACCCCGCATTTGTTCAGCTTTTTCTTGTCCTCCCAGCTTCCGCAAACTCATTTTTTCCATTTCCTCATCTCTCAGCTTCCTGGGCATGACCTCAGAGTCCAGACAGCTTTGTGGCCGCTCTGAAACACACCCTTTCAACTTAGCCTCAACCACTCAAACCCCTGAGGGAGAAACCTGATTCCAGCCAAGGCAGACTCATTGATCTCAGATTTACCCTACCATGGTAAACAACCATAAATACTGGGCAAAATAGAGTATCCAACAACAGTTTGTAGGCACCGGACAGCAGCCAATGCAGGGTTATGATCATTAGAGAAGGAGTGCACATGAGGGGAGCCTCACTTTTTTTTTTTTTCAGACAGGGTCTCACTCTGCCCCCAGGCTGGAGTGCAGTAGCACGATCTTGGCTCACTGCAATCTCTGCCTCCGGGATTTAAGTGATTCTCCTGACTCAGCCTCCCAAGTAGCTGGGACTACAGGCATGTGCCACCACACCCAGCTAATTATTTATTTATTTATTTATTTATTGAGACAGGAGTCTCGCTTTGTTGCCCAGGCTGGAGTGCAGTGGCGCCATCTTGGCTCACCGCAAGCTCTGCCTCCCAGGTTTATGCCATTCTCCTGCTTCAGCCTCCTGAGTAGCTGGGACTACAGGTGCCCACCACCACACCTGGATAATTTTTTGTTTTTTAGTGGAGACAGGGTTTCACCGTGTTAGCCAGGATGGTCTCGATCTCCTGACCTCGTGATCCACCCACCTCGGCCTCCCAAAGTGCTGGGATTACAGGCGTGAGCCACTGCGCCCAGCCACGCCCAGCTGATTTTTGTATTTTTAGTAGAGACGGGGTTTTGCCATGTTGGTCAGGCTGGTCTCAAACTCCTGACCTCAGGTGATCCACCTGCCTCGGCTTCCCAAAGTGCTGGGATTACAGGCATGAGCCACCTCCCTGGACAAGCCTCACATTTAAATTGCTTTCTCCACGAAGCCATTTCCCAAACTCAGGTGCAAGGAAGTGGACCAAGCAGGAAGTCACAGTCTCCATGGGCCAAGAAAATACATATCTGGCCGCGTGTGGTGGCTCATGCCTGTAATCCCAGCACTTTGGGAGGTCGAGGTGGGCGGAACACGAGGTCAGGAGTTTGAGACCAGCCTGGCCAATATGGTGAAATCCCGTCTCTACTAAAAATACAAAAATTAGCTGGGCGTGGTGGTGTGCGCCTGTACTCCCAGCTACTCAGGAGGCCGAGGCAGCAGAATCGCTTGAACCCAGGAGGCGAGGTTGCAGTGAGCCAAGATCGTGCCACTGCACTCCAGCCTGGGCGACAGAGCGAGACTCTGTCTCAAAAAAAAAAAAAAAAGCAAAAATTAGCCTGGCATGGTGGCGGGTACCTGTAATCCCAGATACTCAGGAGGCTGAGGCAGGAGAATCACTTGAAACCAGAAGGAGGAGGTTGCAGTGAGCAAAGATTGTGGCACTGCACTCCAGCCTGGGTGACACAGCGAGACTCCGTCAAAGAAAAGGAAAGGAAAGGGGAAGGGGAATGGAAGGGGAAGGGAAGGAAAGGAGAAAAGTCTGCAGTTGAATTTGGAGTGCAGGTACAAAAATCTGTTTAAAGATCCTGTCTGGTTTCTTGGCTGACTCCTAACCTCTGTGTGTTCAGGGTGCGTCTGAAAGATCCAGCAGGGAATAGGCATGGAGAAGCCCAAGAGCTGGCCATGATTTCAGCAGCCAAACAGGGCTGGAGGACTTTGGAATTCAGTCCCAGGCAAAGGGCAGAGATCTTTGTGAATACACCAGGGCTTCAGTTAGGATTTCGGAACAGCTGCATACACCCCAGGAGTAACGGCTATCCCCTAGGAGAAAGGGCAAAATTGAAATGACCCCTCTAACAAAGCCTAAAACCAAGCCTCTGTAGATACAGGTGACCCATTGGTAATTTAAATGCTCACCAAAACAAAACCTAACACTTTAACATACTTTAGAGGAAAATAACATAATTCAGAGACTCTAAAATGTAGCAACCCCAATAAAAAATTGCTAGATATGTGAAGAAGCAGGAAAAAGTGGCACATAATTGAAAGATAAAAGAGGTAACAGAAACAGATCCAGTGATGATCCAGATAGTGGATTTAATAAACAAGGGTTTAAAAATAAGTAAAATTGGCCGGGCGCTGTGGCTCACGCTTGTGATCCCAGCACTTTGGGAGGCCGAGGCGGGTGGATCACGAGGTCAGGAGATCGAGACCACGGTGAAACCCCGTCTCTACTAAAAATACAAAAAATTAGCCGGGCGTGGTGGCGGGTGCCTGTAGTCCCAGCTACTCGGAGAGGCTGAGGCAGGAGAATGGCGTGACCCCGGGAGGCGGAGCTTGCAGTGAGCCAAGATCGCGCCACTGCACTCCAGCCTGGGTGCCTGGGTGACAGAGCGAGACTCTGTCTCAAAAAAAAAAAAAAAAAAAAAAGTAAAATTAATATGTTAAGGAGACTAGAGCAAGAGATGGACAAAACATGTTAAAAGGCTGAGTACTTAAAACAGAAAATCTAATTTCTTTTTTTTTTTTTTTTTTGAGACAGGGTCTCTCTCTGTTGCTCAGGCCAGAGTGCAGTGGTGCAAATCTCACCTCATTGCAGCCTTGACCTCCCAGGCTAAAGTGATCCTCCCACCTCAGGGAGGTAGCTAGGACGACAGGCATGCACCACCACACCCAGATATTTTTTTGTATTTTTTGTAGAGATGGAGTTTTGCCATGTTGCCCAGGCTGGTCTCAAACTCCTGAGCTTAAGTGATCCACATGCCTCAGCCTCCCAAAATGCTGGGATTACAGGCATGAGTCACTGCACTCAGCCAAAAAACTGACATTTTGGACTGCAAAATATATTTGAAATTAAGAACTCACTGGATAGGTTTAGCAAGAGACTATATACAGCAGAAGGCAAGACTAGTGAACTTAAAGACCAGTCAATAGAAGTTATTCAAATTGAAGCACAAAGCAAAAACAATAATAGAAGGAAAAACAGAACTGAGTATAAGAGACGCATGGGATATGTTCAAAAGGTCTAACATATGTGTTTGGAATTCCTTAAGGAGAGAAGAGAGGGAATAGGAGAGAAGCAGTATTTGAAGAAATAATGGGCTGGGCATGGTAGCTCATGACTGTATTCCAAGCACTTTGGGAGGCTGAGGTGGGAGGATCACTTAAGCCCAGGAGTTCAAGACCAGCCTAGCCAACATGGCAAAACCCTGACTCTACAAAAAATAAAAAAATTAGCCAGGCGTGGTGTGGTGGCACACAACTGTAGTTCCAGCTACTTGAGTGGGAGGATCAGGATCACATCAGCCCAGGAGGGTGAGGCTGCAGTGAGCCATGACTGCACCACTGCACTCCAGCAGCCTGGGCAACAGAATGAGACCTTGTCCCAAAAAAAAAAAAAGAAAGAAAATAAAATAAAAAGAAGGCTGGGCATGGTGGCTCATCCCTGTAATTCCAACACTTTGGGAGGCCAAGGAGGGCGGATCACCTGAGGTCAGGAGTTCGAGACCACCCTGATCAAAATGGTGAAACTCTGTCTCTACTAAAAATACATAAATTAGCCAGGCATGGTGGCACGTGCCTGTAATCCCAGCTACTTGGGAGACTGAGGCATGAGAATCACTTGAACCCAGGAGGCAGAGGTTGCAGTGAGTCAAGATTGTGCCACTGCACTTCAGCCTGGGTGACAGAGTGAGACTCTGTCTCAACAAAAAAAAAGAGAAAAAGAAATAATGGCTGAGAATTCCACAAATATGATGAAAGGCATCAAGCCATAGATTCAAGAATATCAATGAGCTCCAAGCAGAGTAAGCATAAAGTAAACTGCACTTGGCCTCATCACAGTTAAATTGCTGAAAATCAAAGACAAAGTAGAAAGTCTTAAAAGAAACCATATTTTAAAAGAGAGAGAGAGACAGACATAACCAACAATACAATTGATGGCAGACTACGGAAGCCAGACAATAATGAAATGACATCTTTAAAATGCTAAAAAGGGTTGGGGACAGTGGCTCACGCCTGTGATCCCAACACTTTGGGAGGCCGAGGCAGGCAGATCACTTGAGGTTAGGAGTTCAAGACCAGCCTGGCCAACATGGCAAACCCCATCTCTACTAAAATTACAAAAATTAGCTGGGCATACTGGTGCATGCCTGTAATCTCAGCTACTCAGGATGCTGAGGCATAAGAATCGCTTGAATCCAGGAGGCGAGGCTGCAGTGAGCCGAGATTGTGCCACTGCACTTCAACCTGGGCAACAGAGCCAGACTCTCTTTCAAAAAAAAAAATAAAATAAAAAATAAAATAAAATAAAATGCTAAAAAAACCCTGCCAAGCTACAATTATATGCCCACTTCAAAAAATAAAGTAAAAGAAACATGTTGTCAGACAGACAAAAGCGGAAAGAATTCGCTTTGTTACTAGTGCACATCTGTACTATAAGAAATACTCGAGGAGGTTGGCACGGTGGCTCACGCGTCTAATCTCAGCACTTTGGGAGGATTGCTTGATGCCAGAAATTCAAGATCATATGAGCAACATGGTAAGACCACATCTCTACAAAAAATAAAAAATTGGCCAGGAGTGGTGGTGCACACTTGTAGTCCCAGTTACTCTGCAGGTCGAGGCTACAATGAGCTGTGATTGTGCCACTGCACTCCAACCTAGGTGACAGAGCAAGACCCAGTCTCAAAAAAAAAAGAAAAGAAAAACTAGAGAAGGTTTATTTTTGTTTCTATTTTTATTTTTTGAGACCAGGTCTCGCTCTTGCTCTGTCACCCAGGCTAGAGTGCAGTAGTGCTAGCACAGCTCACTGCATCCCTGGCCTCTCGGGCTCAGGCCATCCTGCTGCCTCAACCTCCTGAGTAGCTGAGACCACAGCCGTGCACCACCATATCCAACTAATTTTTTTAAGTATTTGTAGAGATGGGGTCTCCCTATATTGCCCAGGCTGAGGGAGTTTTTCAGGCTGATGGAAAATGATCCCTGATGGTATTGCAAGAAGGAATGAAGAGCACAAGGAAAGAGTAAAAATGTGTCCAATGAGAATCAAATATTGGCTATTTAAAACAACATCTCATAAGATTTTTCACATAAAAGTAAGTATATGAGACCCAGTGTGATGGCTCACACCTGTAATCTCAGCACTTTGGGATGCCCATGTGGAAGGATTACTTGACGCCAGGATTTTCAGACCAGCCTGGACAACATAACAAGACCCTATCTCTATAAAAAATTGTAAAAAAAATTAGCTAGGCATAGTGGTGCATGCCTGTGGTCTCAGCTACTGGAGAGTCTAAGGCGGGAGGATCGTTTGAGCCCAGGAGGTTGAGGTTCCAGTGAGCTGAGATCATGCCATTGCCCTCCAGCTTAGGCAACACAGCAAAACCTTGTCTCAACAAAAATCATAAAAGTAAATATATGACAACAATAAAACCAAAGAGGGGAGGGGACTAAATGGGAGTTAACTGTTATAAGGTTATTGCATCATTTAAGTATAAATTGTAAATGTTCTAACTTAATGTAGGTTGAAATAAATCAAGGATGCATATTATAATCTCTAAGACGACCACTAAAATAGTAGTAAAAGAAAATGCAATTAAAAAGCTAACAGTAGGCCGGGTGCGGTGGCTCGTGCCTGTAATCCCAGTGCTTTGAGAGGCTGAGGCAGGCAGATCAAGAGGTCAGGAGATTGAGACTATCCTGCCCAACATGGTGAAACCCTGTCTCTACTAAAAATACAAAAATTAGGCCAGGCATGGTGGCTCATGCCTGTAATCCCAGCACTTTGGGAGGCCAAGGCAGGTGGATCATGAGGTCAGGAGTTCAAGACCAGCCTGGCCAAAATGGTGAAACCCTGTCTCTACTAAATATACACAAATTAGCTGGGCATGGTGGCACATGCCTGTAATCTCAGCTACTCAAGAGGCTGAGGCAGAAAAATTGCTTGAACTGGACCCGGGAGGCAGAGGTAGCAGTGAGCAAGATTGTGCCACTGCACTCCAGCCTGGGCTACAGAGTGAGACTCTGTAAAAAAAAAAAAAAATTAGCTGGGTGTGGTGGTGCACCCTGTAATCCCAGCTACTCGGGAGGCTGAGGCAGGAGAATGGCTGGAACTTGTTGAACCCGGGAGGCAGAGCTTGCAGTGAGCCAAGATCGCACCACTGCACTGCAGCCTGGCGACAGAGCAAGATTCCATCAAAAAAAAAAAAAAAAAGCTAACAGTAGAACAAAATGAAATTATTTTTTAAAAATATTGATTAAGTCTGAGCGCAGTAGCTCACATCTGTAATCCCAGCACTTTGGGAGGCCAAGGCGGGTGGATCATGACGTCAGGAGATCGAGATCATCCTGGCTAACATGTTGAAACCCCATCTCTACTAAAAAAATACAAAAAAAATTAGCTGGGCATGGTGGCAGGCACCTGTAGTCCCAGCTACTCGGGAGGCTGAGGCAGGAGAATGGCATGAACATGGGAGGTGGAGCTTGCAGTGAACCAAGATCGAGCCACTGCACTCCAGCCTGGGCGAAAGAGTGAGACTCTATCTCAAAAAAAAATGTATATATATATATATATATATATCCAAAGGAAAGCAGAAAAGGAGGAATAAAGGAACAAACGATAAACAGAAAACAACATGATAAACCCTCCTATACCAGCAATTACAATTAATGTAGATAGTTTAAATATGCCAATTAAAAGACAAACATTGGCCAGGCGTGGTGGCTCATGCCTGTAATCCCAACACTTTGGGAGGTCAGGAGTTCAAGACCAGCTTGGCCAACATGATGAAACCCCATCTCTACTAAAAATACAAAAATTAGCCAGACGTACTCACTTGAACCCAGGAGGCGGAGGTTGCTGTGAGCCGAGATCATGCCACTGTACTCCACCCTGGGCAACACAGCGAGATTCTGTCTAAAACAAACAAACAAACAAATATTGTCAGATTAGATTAAAGAAGAACTCCAACTCTGCTGTTTATAGAAAACACACTTTAATATAAGGACATCAGGAGGCTGAGGCAGGAGACTCACTTGAACCAGGCAGTTAGAGGTTGCAGTGAGCCAAGATCGCACTACTGCACTTCAGCCTGGTGACAGATGGAGACTCCGTCTGAAAACAAACAAACAAACAAACAACAACAACAAAATATATATATATATACACATATAGACATAGGCTAGGCACGATGGCTCACGCCTGTAATATCAGCACTTTGGGAGGCCAAGGCGGGCGGATCACTTGAGGTCAGGCATTCGAGAACAGCCTGGCCAACATGGTGAAACCCTGTCTCTACTAAAAATACAAAAAATTAGCCAGGCATGGTGGCGGGCGCCTGTAGTCCCAGCTACTCAGGAGGCTGAGGCAGGAGAATGGTGTGAACCCAGGAGGCGGAGCTTGCAGTGAGCCGAGATGGCGCCACTGCACTCCAGCCTGGGTGACAGAGTGAGACTCCGTCTCAAAACAAACAAACAAAAAATTAATCGGGCATGGTGGCGCACACCTGTAGTCCCAGCTACTCAGGAGGCTGAGGCAGGAGAATTGCCTGGACATGGGGAGGCGGAGGTTGCTGTGAGCCAAGATTGCGCCACTGCACTCCAGCCTGGCCGACCTAGTGAGACACTGTCTCAAAAATAAATAAATAAATAATATAAATATAAATATAAGGACATAAAAAGGTGAAAGTAAAAGGTTAGAAAGCAATATTTCATGTCAACACTAATCCCAAGAAAGCTAATATGGAAATATTATACAAACTTTAAGTCAAGAAGTATTATGAGAGAAAAAGTGGAATATTTCATAATAAACTCCAAAGGAACAATCTATTTGGCCCAACTTGTCCAGCTAGTCCAGGTTACAGGCAGCTACCAGCTGTGAACCGGTGCCCAGGATGTACTGGGGCTAAGAGAGCTGCCCTTGCAGCAGCTCTGAGGGGAAGGTGTTGGTCCCTTGCCATCCTAGTCACTTTTCCTCATTTGATCCTGCCCTTCCTTGTTTGATGTCTAAACCCAAAGATGCCCAACTACACTTCCTGTATCCTAGGCAGGCTCTCAGCTGCTAGGGACTCAGCCTGAATCTGGGCTGCACAAATACTCCAACCTTGACTGTGAGCTGTAGTCCAACCTGGATTCTCATCCCAGGGCTGTGGCCTTACAGTGGGAATTGACAATTGTCCCTGGACAATCTGATTTTGTTGGCCTGAACCACCATTCCCATGGACAGTGACCACGTGAGCTCCTAACTGGTAGCTCTGCCTCTTGCCCCGTCCTAGTGGGAAGACAGGTCTTTGCCACCCACCAGTTGGGCAGGCTGGGTAGGGCAGGGCCTGCAGCTCCTGAGAGGGCTACAGTTTGCGGCTGATTCACCTTAGCCATTATCACTCAATTTCTGTGACCTCTTTACCCTGTGCCACAGAGAAAGCGGTGGGACAGGGTAGACCATGCTCTCTGTGGCCCTGGGTTCTGGCTCCTGCCTGGATTGCTAACTCTGATGTCTGGTATGCTGCTCCTGCAGACACTATTCTCTCCCTCCAGTTCCAGCCGCTCTTGCCCAGCAAGTTGGATCCCTCCCTCTGAAACAGGAGGCGAGACATCTTTCATGGTTCCCCGTCTCTGGCATCCCTCCCTTGCTATTCTGCCTGCCTTCACAGCCCTGCCACATGGCTGGACAGGCCTCAGCCACAGCTCCTGCCTCACTGGCTAATTCCAAGCCCTGCTCACCTGGGTGGGTCCTGACCCTGGGCTTGTTTGAGTGCAGCTGCCACTTGTATTCACTTTGCCCACAAGGTCCTCCCAAAACATATTACCCATCCTGTGGGAGTCTAATGCTTTCTGTCGGATTTTATCAGCTGTGGGTAGGACATGGCATGCCATGATTACAATGAATGATATTAATTGGTTTCAACCTTGTTCGGATGCTGTGGGTTGAAGAATACAGGCTCTGCAGACAGGCCTGGGCTCCCGTCCCACCTCAGCCACATATTACTCTGTGATTCTGGGCAAGTGACTTAACCTCTTTGAGCCTGAGCTTCCTTGTCTGTAAAATGGGTTAGTATCTGTCCCCTAGGAGTGTGGTGAGGGATAAATAAGATGATGTGTGTGAAGTGCTTGGCACAGCACCTGCACATGGATAGTGCTTAATACTATAGACGATGGATATTGCTATGTCTGAGGAGCTCAGCTAACTGTGTTACAAATATTCTAAACACAGCATATTTCTACTCTGCTGTGGTTAGGTTTTTCTGTTTTTAAAACATTCTGTAATATATAATAATAATAAAATTAATACCTGTATACCGGCTGGGCACAGTGGCTCATGCCTGTAATCCCAGCACTTTGGGAGGCAGAGGCAGGTGAATCACCTGAGGTCAGAAATTTGAGACAAGCCTGGCCAACATGGTGCAATCCAGTCTCTACTAAATATACAAAAAATTAGCTGGGCGTGGTGGCACACTCCTGTAACCCCAGCTACTTAGGAAGCTCAGAGAGGAGGATCGCTTCAACCTGGGAGGCAGAGGTTGCAGTAAGCCAAGATCGTGCCACTGCACTCCAGCTTGGGCAACAAAGCAAGGCTCTGTCTCAAAAAAAGAAAGAAAAAAAAAACCACCTGTATACCTACTGCTCAACTACAAAATAAAACATTCACAGTTCCTTTGAAGCCTCCTGCGTCTCCTCCCCAATCACATCCCCTCTCTCCACTCCAAGGTCACTGCCATCCTGAGAATATGGTGAAAGTGGAGGCCATGAAAGAGCAGTAAGGTGACACCCCCACCCCGCACAGCCAGTGCTGGTCTAGTGGAATCTAGAGCTCCCACACCCTCCAAAGTAAGGCACAGTGCCCCCTTCTCTAGAGTCCATGGGTACTGAGTGGGGAACCTGGACTTCCGCCTCCACCTCACAGCAATGCGGCAGCACCTCCCCTCCTGTGCTGGAGTAGCAGCATGGGAAGCAAGGTTTCAGTAAGACCCAGAGTCTCGTAATACCTAACATGTCTGGGTTTCAGTAGAAAATCAACAGTCAAGGACGGGCGCGGTGGCTCACGCCTGCAATCCCAGCACTTTGGGAGGCTGAGGCGGGCGGATCACGAGGTCAAGAGATCGAGAACAGCCTGGCTAACACAGTGAAACCCCATCTCTACTAAAAATACAAAAAATTAGCTGGGCATGGTGGCGGGCACCTGTAGTCCCAGCTACTTGGGAGGCTGAGGCAGGAGAATGGCGTGAACCTGGGAGGTGGAGCTGGCAGTGAGCCGAGATGGCGCCACTGCACTCCAGCCTGGGTGACAGAGCGAGACTCCATCTCAAAAAAAAAAAAAAAAAAAAAAAAGGAAAAAAAAAGAAAAAGAAAATCACCAGTCATGCTGAGAACCAGGAAGATCTCACACTGAATGTCAAAAGACAATGAATAGATGCCAACACCATGATATGGAGATGTTAGAATTATCTGATGAAGATGTTAAAGCAGCCATCATAAAATGCTTCCATGAGCAATTGCTAACACACTTGAAACAAAAACATAGCAAGTCTCAGCTAAGAAATAGAAGATATAGGCCAGGTGCCTGTAATCCCAGCACTTTGGGAGGCTGAGGTGGGCAGATTACTTGAACCCAGAAGTTTGAGACCAGCCTGGGCAACATGGCAAAACCCTGTCTCTACAATAAATTAGCCAGGTGTGGTGGTGCACACCTGTGGTCCCGGCTACTCAGGAGGCTGAGGTGGGAGGATCACTTGAGCCTGAGAGGTCAAGGCTGCAGTGAGCTGTGATCACACCACTGCACTCCAGCCTGTGCAACAGAGGAAGACTCTGTTTTTATTGTTTTTTTTTTTTTTTTTAAAGCATTATTGGCTGGGCACGGTGGCTCACACCTGTAATCCCAGCACTTTGGCAGGCTGAGACAGGTGGATCACGAGGTCAGGAGATCGAGACCATCCTTGCTAACATGGTGAAACCCAGTCTCTACTAAAAATACAAAAAATTAGCCAGGCGTGGTGGCAGGCGCCTGTAGTCCCAGTTACTTGGGAGGCTGAGGCAGGAGAATGGCATGAAGCCGGGAGGCAGAGCTTGCAGTGAGCCGAGATCGTGCCACTGCACTCCAGCCTGGGCAACAGAGAGAGACTCTGTCTCAAAAAAAAAAAGTATTCTTACAGGCATTGGCACAGAGGGACAGAGGGCGGAACAGAGAGAGAGAGAGAGAGAAGAACCAAATAGAAATTTTATTATTTTTGTTGACAAAAAAATTATATATTTATGGTATACAAATGATGTTTTGATATATGTAGACATTGTGAAATGGCTAAATCAAGCTAGTTAACATACGCAGTACCAAATGGAAATGCTCAAACTGAAAAAGACAGTGACTAAAATTTTAAAGCTCAGTGGATGTGCTCAACAGAAGAACGGGAGGACAGAAGAAAGAATCCGTCAACTGAAATGAAGAATAGAAATGACCCGATTGGAAGCACAGAGAAAAGAGACTGAAACTGAACCAGAGAAAAAATAGACTGCAGGGGGGAAAAAAACAGTTTCAGGGACGTGTGGGACTACAAGAAAGATGTAATATGTCACTGGCATCTCAGAAGGTGAGAAGAGCACGTGAGACAGGCTGTATGGTGGTGGCCGTCTGGAAAATATCATCAGCTACATCCATGTTAATGCATGGAACTAGAGTTTTCTGTTTCACTATGATATAGTATTCTATTGTGTGACTGAACCACAATTCATTTATTCACTCTACTGTACTGGGTATTTGGGCTGTTTTGTTTCTGATCTAATAAACAGTGCTCTGTGACTATTCCACCCATGTCTGCAGGAGTAGAACTGCTGGGTCTCAGGATGTGTGAATGTTCACTTTTAACAAATAATGTAAAACTCTTCTTCAAAGTGAGTGTTCTCACCTCTAGTCCCACTGCAGTTCAATAGTTACATTTCACCAGTGTTTTGTAAGTCTTCTAATTTTTTCCAAACTAGTGGGCATGAAATGAAAATTTGTGGTTTTATTTACATTTCCCCTTTTTACTAATGAAGGTGAGTATACTTTCATATATTTAATGGGCCATTTGTGTTTTCTGTGAAATACCTGTTTATGGTTTTGTTTTGTTTTGGTTTGGTTTGGTTTTTTGAGACAGTGTCTCACTCTGTCGCCCAGGCTGGAGTGCAGTGGTGTGATCTCAGCTCATTGCAACCTCCACCTCCTGGGTTCAAGTGATTCTCCTACCTCAGCCTCCTGAGTAACTATGATTACAGAGGCCTGTCACCACGCCCAGCTAACTTTTGAATTTTTAGTAGAGATAGGGTTTCACCATGTTGGCCAGGCTGGTCTTGAACTCTTGACCTCAAGTGATCTGCCCGCCTCGGCCTCCCAAAGTGCTGGAATTAACAGGTGTGAGCCGCCACACCCAGCACCTGTTCATATTTTTAAACATTTTTCTATTGAATTTTTTGTCCTCCTAATTGATTTATAGGATCTAGGCACTAATTTTTTTTTCTTTTTGGTGAAATGTGTGAAAATTTTTGTTATGATTTGATGGAAACAGTATTAAATCAATTTGGGGAGAAATAACAGTTTTACAGCATTGAGTCTTTCTATCCACAAACATGGTGTTGCTCACAAATTGGTTTTCTTATTGCCTTTCAGTAAGGTGCTATAATTTTCTACATAAAGATTTTACAGGCTGGGCGTGGTGGCTCACACCTGTAATCCCAGCACTTTGGGAGGCCAAGGCGGGCAGATCATGAGGTCAGGAGATCAATACCATGCTGGTTAACACGGTGAAACCCCATCTCTACTAAAAATACAAAAAATTAGCCGGGCATGGTGGCGGGTGCCTGTAGCCCCAGCTACTTGGGAGGCTGAGGCAGGAGAATGGCTGAACCTGGGAGGCAGAGCTTGCAGTGAGCCGAGATCACGACACTGTACTCCAGCCTCGGCAACAGAGAGAGACTCAGTCCCAAAAAAAAAAAAAGATTTTACAGGGCTGGGTACAGTGGCTTATGCCTGTAATCCCAGCACTTTAGGAGGCAAAGGTGGGTGGATTGCTTGAGCCCAGGAGTTCAAGACCAGCCCAGTCAATATAGCAAGACCCCATTTCTTTTAAAAAAAGGTTTTTACACATCTTTTGTTAGATTTATTTTCAATATCTTATATTTTCATTGCTATTGTAAATTTTTAAGTTACATTTTCTAAATTGATGATGTATATACATTCATTAAACTTTAATTCATTAGATATTGAATTTATATCTGGCAACTCTACTAAACTATTTTTTTTTTTGAGAAGGAGTCTCGCTCTGTCACCCAGGCTGGAGTGCAGTGGCGTGATCTCAGCTCACTGCACACTCCGCCTCCCCGGCCATTCTCCTGCCTCAGCCTCCCGAGTAGCTGGGACTACAGGCACCCACCACCATGCCCGGCTAATTTTCTGTATTTTTAGTAGAGATGGGGTTTCACCGTGTTAGCCAGGATGGTCTCGATCTCCTGACCTCGTGATCCGACCGCCTCGGCCTCCCAAAGTGCTGGGATTACAGGCCTGAGCCACCGCGCCCGGCCCTCTGCTAAACTATTTTTAAAAATTGAATAGACCAGCTTCTCCGGTGAATGGTATTTCTTAAAAAATGCAAATACAGTCATGCACTGCACAACAACGTCATGGTCAATGGTGGACCACATATACAACAGTGGTCCTATAAGATTATGATGGAGCTTAAAAATTATCATGGCATAAATAACCATTGTGTTACTATTTTCTTACACTATTCAGTACAGAAACGTGCAGTACAGGTTTTTAGCCTAGGAGCAATAAGCTGTACACATAGCCTAGGTGTGTAGTAGGCTATCCCATCTAGTTTTGTGTAAGTACACTCCAGAATATTTGCACAATGGCAAAATCACCTAAGGATACATTTCTCAGAATGTATCCTTATCATTAAGCAATGCATGAATGTAGTACTATATGGAGGTATAATTTACACACAGAAAAATACACAAATTTTGAATGTATAGCTTGATACATTTTATCATTTGCATACCCATGTAACTGACACTCAGCTCAAGATATAGAATATTTCCATCACACCAGAAAGTTTCCTTCTGCCCTTGTCCAGCTGATATTCACACAACCCAGAGCTAACCACTGTTCTAACTTTTTTTTTTTTTTTTTGAGACAGAGTCTTGCCCTGTCACCCACACTGGAATGCAGTGTTTCGATCTTGGCTCACTGCAACGTCTGCCTCCCGGGTTCAAGCAATTCTCCTGCCTCAGCCTCCCAAGTAGCTGGGGTTACAGGCGTGCACCACCACACCTGACTAATTTTTGTATTTTTAGTAGAGACGGGGTTTCACCATATTGGCCAGGCTGGTTTCGATCTCCTGACCTTAAGTGATCAGCCCATCTCAGCCTCCCAAAGTGCTGGGATTACAGGCAAGAGCCACTGCACCAGGCCCACTGTTCTAACTTTTGTCCCCATCAATTAGTTTTGCCTGTTCTTGAACTTCATAAAAATGATATTACCCTAGCACAAATTCTCCATCTGGCTTCTTCTACTTGACATAATGTGTCTGAGATGCATCCATGTTATTGCATGTATCCATAGCAGTTTGTTTTGTTACTTGCTAAGTCCTATATCATTATATGAATATATCATATTTTGTTTATTCTCCTAGATGATAGGCATTTTGATTGTTTCTTGTTTTTGGCCATTATGAATAAAGTTGCTATGAATATTCTTGTATAAGTCTTGCAGACATTATGCCCTCATTGCTCTTAAATATATACCTCAGAGCAGAATTGCTGGGCCATAAGGTAAGTGGATGCTTAACGTTATTCAAAGCTGCTAAACAGGTCTCCTGAGTGGTTGTACAGTTTTACACTCACATCAGCAGTGTATGAGAGTTCCAGTTGCTCCACAGCCTTGTCAAATGTGGAACTGTTATTAATTTTTTTCACTTTAGTCATTCTGGTAGGTGCATGGTGGTAGCTTTGTGGCTTTAATTTGCATTATCCTCATGACTAATGATGTTGAGCATCCTCTATTGTGCTTATTCGCCATTTAAGTAGCTTCTTGTGTAACAGTCCTGTTGAAGACTTTTTGCCAATTTCTAAAAATCAAGTAATAGGTCTTATTATTGATTTGTAGGCATTCTTTATATTTTCCAGATGGATTTTTTTTGGAGGGAGGGGGTCAAATATATGTTTTGCACGTTTTCTCCCAGCCTGCAGCTTGCTTTTTCAGTTTTTTTCATGGTCCCTTTCAATGAGCAATTTTGTTGAAGTCTAGCACCTTGTATCTTGCACCTTTTTTTTTCTTTTCTTTTCTTTTTTTTTTTTTTTTTTTAGATGTAGTCTTGCTCTGTCGCCCAGGCTGGAGTGCAGTGGCGCGATCTCGGCTCACTGCAAGCTCCGTCTCCTGGGTTCACACCATTCTCCTGCCTCAGCCTCCTGAGTAGCTGGGACTACAGGCGCCAGCTACTATGCCCGGCTAATTTTTTGTATTTTTAGTAGAGACGGGGTTTTGCCATGTTAGCCAGGATGGTCTTGATCTCTTGACCTCGTGATCCGCCCGCCCTGGCCTTCCAAAGTGCTGGGGTTACAAGCGTGAGCCACTGTGCCCAGCCTATTTTAGTTTATCTTTAATGGATTCAACAATAAGGAAAGTTTGGCCAGGCACGATGGCACATCCCTGTAATCCCAGCACTTTGGGAGGCTGAGGCAGGCAGATCACTTGAGGTCAGGAGTTTGAGACCAGCCTGACCAACATGGCGAAACCCTATCTCTACTAAAAACACAAAAATTAGGCCGGGCACGGTGGCTCACGCCTGTAATCCCAGCACTTTGGAAGGCCGAGGCGGGCGGATCACGAGGTCAGGAGATCGAGACCATCCTGGCTAACACGGTGAAACCCCGTCTCTACTAAAAATACAAAAAATTCGCCGGGCGAGGTGGCGGGCGCCTGTAGTCCCAGCTACGCGGGAGGCTGAGGCAGGAGAATGGGTGAACCCCGGGGGGCGGAGCCTGCAGTGAGCCGAGATTGCGCCACTGCACTCCAGCCTGGTGAAAGAGCGAGACTCCGTCTCAAAAAAAAACACACACACAAAAATTAGCCCGGTGTGGTGGCAGACGCCTGTAGTCCCAGCTACTCAGGAGGCTGTGGCAGGAGAATCACTTGGCCTCCCGCGTAGCTGGAGGCTGAGGCAGGAGAATGGCGTGAACCCCGGGGGGCGGAGCCTGCAGTGAGCCGAGATTGCGCCACTGCACTCCAGCCTGGTGAAAGAGCGAGACTCCGTCTCAAAAAAAAAAAAACACACACACACAAAAATTAGCCCGGTGTGGTGGCAGACGCCTGTAGTCCCAGCTACTCAGGAGGCTGTGGCAGGAGAATCACTTGAACCTGGGAGGCGGAGGTAGCAGTCAGTCGAGATCACACCACTGCACTCCAGCCTGGGGCAACAAGAGTGAAACTCCATCTCAAAAAAAAAAAGGAAGTTTATGAATTCATACAGCAGGAATCAAGGAGATGAGCCTGGGCAACAAGAGTGAAACTCCATCTCAAAAACAAAACAAAACAAAAAAACAGTAAGGAAAGTTTACTAATTCATACAGCAGGAAGTGGGGAGGTGAGGGCAGCTCCAGAATGGGCTAATCTGTGACTCAGCAGCAGCGTCAGGCTCAGGCTCTTCCTGTCTTTCCTCTCCCATGCGTACTGGCTTGGTCTGTCCTAGGAAGGGCTCTGCGTATTGTCTCAGGAGAGCTGCCACAGCTCCAGGCGTCATATCCAGAAACAACAATATCCGCTATGAGAGGAAGGATGCCTAGCCCTTGGAGCCCTTTTTAAGAGCAAGGAAACATTTCCCAGAAGACTCTGCTATGGTGCGAGTGTTTGCACCTCCTCCAAAATTCATGTTGAAACTCAATCCCCAGTGCAGCAGTATTAAGAGGTGGAGCCTTTAGATGATTAGGCCACCAGGGCTCTGTCCTCACTGACGGGATTAGTGTCTTACAAAAGGGCAGGAGGGGCCGGGCGCCGTGGCTCACGCTTGTAATCCCAGCACTTTGGGAGGCCGAGGCGGGCGGATCACGAGGTCAGGAGATCGAGACCACGGTGAAACCCCGTCTCTACTAAAAATACAAAAAAATTAGCCGGGCGTGGTGGCGGGCGCCTGTAGTCCCAGCTACTCGGAGAGGCTGAGGCAGAAGAATGGAGTGAACTCGGGAGGCAGAGCTTGCAGTGAGCCCGAGATTGCGCCACTGCACTCCAGCCTGGGCGACAGAGCGAGACTCCGTCTCAAAAAAAAAAAAAAAGGGCAGGAGGGAACTAGCTGGCCTTTCTTCCTTTTGCCCTTCCACCTTCTGTGCCGTGAAAAAACAGCATTCATCTGTTTTTGCCTTTTCATCTTTTGTGTTATGGGAGGACACAACATTTGTCCCCTCCAGAGGACGCAGCAACAAGGTCCCATCTTGGAAGCAGAGACTAAGCTCTCATCAGACACTGAATCTGCTGGTGCCCTGATTTTGGACTTCCAGCTTCTGTAGCTGTGAGCAATACGGTTATGCTATCTCTCAATTCTCCGGTCTAAGGTATTTTGTTACAGTGGCAGGAAAGGACTAATACAGTCTCCCTCCCCATCCTTTTCTCAAATCTCATTGATTCACATGCCAACTCCTAAACCAATCTCTGCAAAGAAGACTAGCCTACACCAATCAGGATTTACCCCTTGAGCTGGGTAGAACAGAATGATTTTCCTGAGCCCCTGGGAGGAGTGGGACACACACACAAATGGTGTCTCTGCCAGCAAGAAAGAAAGAGGTGTACAGACAGAAACTTGATCTAGACAACAGCGACTGCCTCAGAGCCAGCGGCCCCAGAGGGTTAAGACAAAGAGTCCCTATGCAGAAGGCAAAGATTTACTGTTAAGTACAATGTTACCAGGCTCCAAGGACATTTCCAAGGAAGTCAGAAGGATTGAGAGCTTCTCTCTGCCCACTTCCCATCCCCGTCTCCAAGACAACTGGGCTGGACAGGTTGGAGACCTGCAGGCTAGCACACAGCCACTCCTGGTTGGCCATGAGGTGGAAGCTAGCTCCAGAGCTGTTTATGGAGCCCATCTGAGGGCCTCCCATCCCTCCTCACATTTTAAAAATAAATTAGGACATTTTATTACATTTTCATAACTAATAAAATTAGCAGGCCGGGTGCGGTGGCTCACGCCTGGAATCCCAGCACTTTAGGAGGCCAAGGCAGGCAGATCACCTGAGGTTAGGAATTCGAGACCAGCCTGGCCAACGTGGTGAAACCCCCTCTCTACTAAAGATACAAAAAAATTAGCAGGGTGTGGTGGTGCGCACCTGTAATCCCAGCTACTCAGGAGGCTGAGGCAGGAGAATTGCTTGAACCCAAGAGGCAGAGGTTGTAGTGAGCTGAGATCGTGTCACTGCACTCCAGCCTGGGTGACAGGGCGAGACTCCGTCTCAAAAAAAAAAAAATTAGCAATAATTTATCTTTTTTTTTTTTTTTAACATGAGGTTTTGCTCTGTGGCCCAGGCTGGAGTGCAATGGCGTGATCACTCACTGTAGCCTCAACCTCCCAGGCTCAAGCAATCTTCCCACCTCAGCCTCCTGAGTAGTTGGGACTACAGGCATGTGCCACCATGCCCAGCTAATTTTTTGATATTTTTGTAGAGATGGGGTCTCATTATGTTGCTCAGGCTCGTCTCAAATTCCTGGGCTCAAGTAATCCTCTCATCTTGGCCTCCCAAAGTGCGGGATTACAGGCATGAACCGCTACACCTGGCTGCAATAATTTCTTAACATCATGTGATACCTTGTCTCATGTCACATTTCTCCAAAATTTGAGTTACAGCGGCTTTGTTAAGACCATGATCTAATCAAAGATACATATTCTTTTAAAAATAGCTCTACTGAGGTATAACTGATGTACAAGAAACTGAATTATTTAAAGTGTACACAAGTGTTCATAAGTTTTGACATAGGTGTACAAATAATCACAATCAAGGTGATGACCACATGCAGGCCAAGCACGATGGCTCAAGCCTGTAATCCCAGCACTTTGGGAGGCCAAGGCAGGTGGATCACCTAAGGTCAGGAGTTCGAGACCAGCCGCGCCGACATGGTGAAACCCTGTCTCTACTAAAAATACAAAAATTAGCCAGGCATGGTGGCAGGCGCCGGTAATCCCAGCTACTTGGAAGGCTGGGGCAGGAGAATCACTTGAGCCCAGGAGGTGGAGGTTGCAGTGAGCCGAGATTGCACCATTGCATTCCAGCCTGGGCAACAAGAGTGAAAGTCCATCTCAAAAAAAAAAAAAAAAAAGGTGACCACATCTATCAGCCCCAAAGGTGCCCTTGTACGTCTTTGTTAATTTGATTCTTCCCCTACCCTGCTCCCAGGCAACCACTGGTCAACTTTCTATCACCACAGGTTAATCTGCATTTTATAGAATGTTATCTTATATTTTTATTTATTATTATTTTTTATTTATTTTATTTTTTTTTTGAGACAGAATCGTGCTCTGTCTCCCAGGCTGGAGTGCAGTGGCGCGATCTCGGCTCACTGCAAGCTCCGCCTCCTGGGTTCACACCATTCTCCTGCCTCAGCCTCCCTAGTAGCTGGGACTACGGGTGACTGCCAGCATGCCCGGCTAATTTTTTTGTATTTTTAGTAGAGACGGGGTTTCACCGTGTTATCCAGGATGGTCTCAATCTCCTGACCTCGTGATCCACCCACCTTTGAGACTCTGTCTCAAAAAAAAAAAAAAAAAGAAAAGAAAAAAGAAAACCCCAACATCTCAGCCCAAAATCTCCTTAAGCTGATAAGCAACTTCAGCAAAGTCTCGGGATATAAAATCAATGTGCAAAAATCACAAGCCTTCCTAGACACTAATAACAGACAAACAGAGAGCCAAATCATGAGTGAACTCCCATTCACAATTGCTTCAAAGAGAATAAAATACCTAGGAATCCAACTTACAAGGGATGTGAAGGACCTCTTCAAGGAGAACTACAAACTACTGCTCAACTAAATGAAAGAGGACACAAACAAATGGAAGAACATTCCATGCTCATGGATAGGAAGAATCACTATCATGAAAATGGCCATACTGTCCAATGTAATTTATAGATTCAATGCCATCCCCATCAAGCTACCAATGACTTTCTTCACAGAATTGGAAAAAACTACTTTAAAGTTCATATGGAACCAAAAAAACCCTGCATTGCCAAGACAATCCTAAGCCAAAAGAACAAGGCAGGAGGCATCATGCTGCCTGACTTCAAACTATACTACAAGGCTACAGTAACCAAAACAGCATGGTACTGATACCAAAGCAGACTTATAGATCAATGGAACAGAACAGAACCTTCAGAAATAATACCACACATCTACAACCATCTGATCTTTGACAAACCTGACAAAAACAAGCAATGGGGAAACGATTCCCTATTTAATAAATGGTGCTGGGAAAACTGGCTAGCCATATGTAGAAAGCTGAAACTGGATCCCTTCCTTACACTTATGCAAAAATTAACTCAAGATGGATTAAAGACTTAAATGTTAGACCTAAAACCATAAAAACCGTAGAAGAAAACCTAGGCAATACCATTCAGGACATAGGCATGGGCAAGGACTTCATGACTAAAACACCAAAAGCAATGGCAACAAAAGCCAAAATTGACAAACGGCATCTAATTAAACCAAAGAGCTTCTGCATAGCAAAAGAAATTACCATCAGAGTGAACAGGCAACCTACAGAATGGGAGAAAATTTTTACCATCTACCCATCTGACAAAGGGCTAATATCCAGAATCTACAAAGAACTTAAACAAATTTACAAGAAAAAATCAAACAACCCCATCAAAAAGTGGGTGAAGGATATGAACAGACACTTTTCAAAAGAAGACATTTATGCAGCCAACAGACACATGAAAAAATGCTCATCATCACTGGCCATCAGAGAAATGCAAATCAAAACCACAATGAGATACCATCTCACACCAGTTAGAATGGCGATCATTAAAAAGTCATGAAACAACAGGTGCTGGAGAGGATGTGGAGAAATAGGAACACTTTTACACTGTTGGTGGGACTGTAAACTAGTTCAACCATTGTGGAAGACAGTGTGGCGATTCCTCAAGGATCTAGAACTAGAAATACCATTTGACCCAGCCATCCCATTACTGGGTATATACCCAAAGGATTATAAATCATGCTGCTATAAAGACATATGCACACGTATGTTTATTGTGGCACTATTCACAATGGCAAAGACTTGGAACCAACCAAAATGTCCATCAATGATAGACTGGATTAAGAAAATGTGGCACATATACACAATGGAATACTATGCAGCCATAAAAAAGGATGAGTTCATGTCCTTTGTAGGGACATGGATGAAGCTGGAAACCATCATTCTGAGCAAACTATTGCAAGGACAGAAAACCAAACACCGCATGTTCTCACTCATAGGTGGGAATTGAACAATGAGAACATTTGGACACAGGGTGGGGAACATCAAACAGTGGGGCCTGTCACGGGGAGGGATAGCATTAGGAGATATACCTAATATAAATGACGAGTTAATGGGTGCAGCACGCCAATATGGCACATGTATACATATGTAACAAATCTGCATGCTGTGCACATGTACCCTAGAACTTAAAGTATAATTTAAAAATTAATTAATTAAATTTTTAAAAAAGAGAGATTAGAGTGTTGAGGGAGGGATCTGTAATCCCCATGTGTTGAGGAAGGGAAGTGATTAGATTATGGGGGCTGTTTTGCCCATGCTGCTGTTCTCATGACAGTAAGTGAATTCTCACAGGATCTGATGGTTTTATAAATGGTGGTTTTTCCTTCACTCTCACTCTTCTCTCTCCTGCTACCATGTGAAGAAGGTTCTTGTTTCCCCTTAGCCTTCCACCATGATTATAAGTTTCCTGAGGCCTCCCCAGCCATCTGGAATTGTGAGTCAATTATACCTCTTTCCTTTATAAATTACCCGGTTTCGGGTAGTATCTTTATTGCAGTGTGAAAATGGACTAACACAGGATCTTGCCCTGTCACCCAGGCTGGAGTGCAGTGGTGTGATCATGGCTCACTGCAGCCTTGACCTCCCAGGCTCAAGCGATCCTCCTACCTCAGCCTCCTCAGTATCTGGGACCACAGGTATGTGACACCATGCCCAGCTAATATTTTTTTAAAAATTAATTGTAGAGATGGGGTCTCCCTATGTTGCCCAGACTTGTCTTGAACTTGTCTGGGTCACTTGTCAAGGTTCAAGTTAACCCCTTGTCTCAGCCTCCCATTGTGCTGGGATTACAAGCATGAGCCACCCTTCCGTGTCTATAATTAACTATTTAAAAACATACACAAATACTTCCCTACTCTGTCCCAAAGTGGTTACATTATTTTACATTCTCCCAGCAGTGTATGAGAGTTTCAGTTTCTGCACATC
Organism: Hylobates moloch; assembly: GCF_009828535.3. Classification (NCBI taxonomy): domain Eukaryota; kingdom Metazoa; phylum Chordata; class Mammalia; order Primates; family Hylobatidae; genus Hylobates; species Hylobates moloch. The sequence continues at coordinate 53,506,977 of NW_026652289.1, forward strand.
CCCAACAACATTTAGTACGGTTAACTTCTAAAATGTCAACCATCGGCCGGGCACAGTGGCTCACGCCTGTAATCCCAGCACTTTGGGAGGCCGAGGCGGGTGGAACACGAGGTCAGGAGATTGAGACCATCCTGGCTAACACGGTGAAACCCCATCTCTACTAAAAATACAAAAAATTAGCCGGGTGCGGTGGTGGGCACCTGTAGTCCCAGCTACTCGGGAGGCTGAGGCAGGAGAGTGGCGAGAACCTGGGAGACGGAGCTTGCAGTGAGTGGAGATAGCGCCACTGCACTCCCACCTGGGCGAAAGAGCGAGGCTCCGTGTCAAAATAATAATAATAATAATAATAATAATAATAATAATAATAATAATAAAATAAAATGTCAACCATTGTAGCGGGGGCATATTGGTCTGTCTCTGTGGTTTTAATTTGCATTTAGCCAATGACTTATGACATCGAGCATTTCTTAATATATTTCTTTCCCATCTGTATATCATCTTTAGCAAAATGTCTGTTTAGATCTATCTTTTGTCCTTTTTCTTTTCTTTTCTTTTTTTTTTTGAGACAAGGTCTTATTCTGTCACCCAAGCTGGGGTGTAGTTGGGCTTGTCGCCCAGGCTGGAGTGTAGTTGCACAATCATGCTCACGGCAGCCTCAACCTCCTGTGTTCAAGGATCCTCCCACCTCAGTCTCTGAGTAGCTGGGACCACAGGCATGTGCCACCATGCCCAGCTCATTTTTGGTAGAGACGGGAGTCTTACTATGTTGCTCAGGCTGCTCTTGAGCTCCTGGGCTCAAGCAATCCTCCTGTCTCCTCCCCCAGAGTGCTGAGATTATGGGTGTGAGCCACTGTCCCAGCCTCTTTTGCTCTTTTGTCCTTTTTTGGGCGGGGCAGGGGGGCGCGGACGGAGTCTCGCTCTGTCGCCTAGGCTGGAGTGCAGTGGCGCGATCTCGGCTCACTGCAAGCTCCACCTCCCGGGTTCATGCCATTCTCCTGCCTCAGCCTCCCAAGTAGCTGGGACTACAGGCGCCCACCACGACGCCCGGCTAATTTTTTGTATTTTTTAGTAGAGACGGGGTTTCACCGTTTTAGCCAGGATGGTCTCCATATCCTGACCTCGTGATCCGCCCGCCTAGGCCTCCCAAAGTGCTGGGATTTCAGGCGTGAGCCACCATGCCCGGCCCTTTTGTCCATTTTTTTATTGGGTTGTTTGAATTCTTATTATTGAGATGTAAGAGTTTTTTATATATTCTAGATACAAGTTCTTTGTTGGAGATCTGTTTTGCGAATATTTTCTCCCAGGCTGTGGGTTGCCTTTTCATTTTTGTAAATACTGTCTTTTAAAGATAATTGGGGCCAGAAGCAGTGGCTCACCCCTGTAATCTCAGCACTTTGGGAGGCCGAGGTGAGCGGATCACCTGAGATCAGGAGTTGGAGACCAGCCTGGCCAACATGGCGAAACCCCATCTCTACTAAAAATAAAAAAAAATAACTAAGCATAGTGGCAGGCACCTGTAATCCCAGCTACTCAGGAGGCTGAGGTAGGAGAATCGCTTGAACCTGGGAGTCGGAGGTTGTAGTGAGCAGAGATCGCACCATTGCACTCCAGCCTGGGCAACAAGAGCGAAACTCCACCTCAAAAAAATAAATAAATAAAAATAAAATAAAATAAAATACAGATAATTGGTTTTAAGCAATTTGATCATGATGTACCTTCATGTAGTTTTCTTCAGGTTTTTTCTGTTTGGGGTTCATTGAGCTTTTTTGTAATTATTGTTAATTTTCATCAAATTTAGAAAATTTTGTGCCATTATTTCTTTTAATGTTTAAGCCCCTTCGACTCTTCTTCTTCTGGGACTTCAATTACATATAAATTAGACTTTGATGTCCCACAGTTCATTGATCTTCTGCTCCTTTTTTATTTTTTATTTTCTCCAGTCTTTGTTCTCTCTGTATTTCATTTTGCATAGTTTCTACTGCTATGTCTTCAAATTCACTAATCTGCTCTTCAGTGCCTAGACTGCTGCTAATCCCATCCAGTGTATTTTTTTTTTTTTTTTTGAGATGGAGTTTTGCTCTTGTTGCCCAGGCTGGAGTGGTGCAATGGCGCGATCTCGGCTCACCACAACCTCCGCCTCCCGGCTTCAAGCAATTCTCCTGCCTCAGCCTCCCGAGTAGCTGGGACTACAGGCATGCACCACCATGCCCGGCTAATTTTGTATTTTCGTTAGTAGAGACAGGGTTTCTCCACGTTGGCCAGGCTGGTCTTGAACTCCTGACTTCAGGTGATCCGCCCGCCTCGGCCTCCCAAAGTGCTGGGATTACAGGTGTGAGCCACCGTGACCAGCCCATGCAGTGCATTTTTAATCTCACATATTGCAAATTCATTATCCAGTAGTTTTGAATTTGGACTTTTAGATATAGACTTCATGTTTCTTATGCTCAGGATTTGTCTACCTTGAACATACAAAGTCTATAATTTCTGTTTTAATGTCCTTGTCTACTAATTCTGCCTGTCATTTATGTCATTTCTCAGTCTGTATTGATTTATTTTTATTATCATTTTCCCACTTTTTCATATACCTGGTCATTTTCAATTGGATGCCAGATGCTGTAATTTTAAATCGTTGTATTCTGGGATTTTTCCTTTTAATTTTCAGCTTTGGTCTTGGATGCAGCTAAGTTACTTGGAAACAATTTGACCTTTTTGAGGCTTGCCTTTAAGTTTTTTAATATGGGCCCAGAGTCGCCTTTAGTCTAGGGCTCATTTGGCAATACTCTCTTTTCTCAGTCCTCTGTCTGACACCTGCTTTACTAGGAGGTCTTTCTACTCTGCTGCTGGGAACATGAAGTATTCCCAGTTCTGTATGTTCTGGTGATGACTCTGCCTGTCCTTTCCAGTGGCTCCTTCCCAGCCGTGGTAGTGTCCCCACGCATCTACATTGATCAGTGCTCAGCTGAAGACTGCAGATCACTGGAACTCTCTTTCTCTATGAAGCTTTCTCTTCTCCAGTACTCTGCCTTGAAAATTCTAGCCACCTCCCCAAATGCTTGTTTCCTCAACTCTGGTATGCACATGAAAATACAGGTTTTTTTGTGCAGTTATACATTTTCTTTTCTCATAGGTAAATACCTAGGAGTCAGACTGCTGACTCATATAGTAAGTATGTGTTTTACTTTACAAGAAACTTCTAGATTTTCTTCCAAAGAGGATGTACCATTGTACAATTCCACCCAGTAAAATGGCCACACCATTCATAATCTCACCCAGTAACATAGAAGAATTCTAGATGCTTTCCATCTTCTGAATTCTTCCTTTAGTCTTTCTAATAGTTGTGTAATGGTATCACATTGTGGTTTTATTTTTTTATTTTCCTAATGGCTAATGACACTGAACATTTTAAATGTGCTTATTGCTATCTATAATCTACTTTAGTGTTAAAATATTTGTATTTTAAAAACGAGTTGGTTTTTTGTCTAATGATTGAGAAAACAATTTAAAACAGATGTTTTAAGTTATAATTTATATACCATAAAATTCACCCATGTGGAATCATCACAATACAGTTTTAGAAAATTTCACCATCCCAGCTGGGTGTGGTGGCTCACACCTGTAATCTCATCACTTTGGGAGGCCGAGGCAGGCGGATTGCCTAAGCTCAGGAGTTTGCGACCAGCCTGGGCAACACAGTGAAACCCCATCTCTACTAAAATACAAAAAATTAGTGTAGTGGCATGCACCTGTAGTCCCAGCTACTCAGGAGGCTGAGGCAGGAGAATCGCTTGAACCTGGGAGGCAGAGGTTGCAGTACACCAAGCTCGTGCCACTGCACTCCAGCCTGGGTGACAGAGTGAGACTCTGCTCAAAAAAACAGAAAAAAAGAAAGAAAATTTTACCATCCCAAAAACTTCCCTTCTGCCCATTTGGTGTCAATGCCTACTCCTACCCAAGGCCCAGGCAACAATTGATCTGCTTTATCTCTTTATGGACTCATTATTTGAACTTGAAATAAATAAAATCATAAAATATGTAGTATTTTGTGTCAGGTGTTTTGTTTTTGTTTTTGTTTTTTTTGAGACTGAGTCTCACTGTGTCGCCCAGGCTGTAGTGCAGTGGCACAATCTCAGCTCACTGCAACCTCCGCTTCCTAGGTTCAAGCGATTCTGCCTCAGACTCCTGAGTAGCTGGGATTACAAGTGCCCGGCACTACGCCCAGCTAATTTTTTGTATTTTTAGTAGAGATGGGGTTTCACCATGTTGGCCAGGCTGGTCTCAAACTCCTGACCTAGTGATCCTCCCACCTCGGCCTCCCAAAGTGCTGGGATTACAGGCATGAGCCACCATGCCTGGCTGTGTCAGGTGTTTTTTTTAAATAATATTTTTGAGATTCTTTGGTGTTATATCATTCACGAATAGTTTTTTTTTTTTTTTTTTTTTGAGACAGAATCTCGCTCTGTCGCTCAGGCTGGAGTGCAGTGGTGCGAGCTCCACTCACTACAAGCTCCGCCTCCCGGGTTCACGCCATTCTCCTGCCTCAGACTCCTGAGTAGCTGGGGCTACAGGCGCCCGCTACCATGCCCGGCTAATTTTTTATATTTTTAGTGGAGATGGGGTTTCACCATGTTAGCCAGGATGGTCTCGATCTCCTGACCTCGTGATCCGCCCACCTCGGCCTCCCAAGGTGCTGGGATTACAGGCATGAGCCACCATGCCCGGCCATTAATAGTTCTTTTTAATTGCTGAATAGTATTACATTATAAGGATATACCACATTTTATTTATTTGTTTGTTTATTTATTTATTTTTCTGAGACAGAGTCTTGCTCTGTCTCCCAGTCTAGAGTGCAGTGGTGCAAGCTCCGCTCACTGAAACCTCCGCTGCCCGGGTTCAAGCAATTCTCGTGCCTGAGCCTCTCGAGTACCTAGGACTACAGGCACGCACCACCACACCCAGCTAATTTTTTTGTATTTTTAGTAGAGACGGGGTTTCACTGTGTTGCTCAGGCTGGTCTTGAACCCCTGAGCTCAGGCAATCTGCTCGCCTCAGCCTCCCAAAGTGCTGGGATTACAGGCATGAGCCACTGCGCCCAGCCATGTTTAACTTTTTATGAAACTTTTTTTTATGAAACTGTGGTGAAATAGCTATTTAACTTTTAGCCCATTTTAAAATTGGGTTGTTTGTTAAATTGCTGAGTTGTAAGAGCTCTTTATCTGTTCTTAATACAAGTCCCTTAGCAGAGATATGATTTGCAGATACTTTATACTAGCTTATGGTTTGTATTTTCATTTTCTTACTTGTGTCTTCTGAAGAGCAAAAGTTCTTTAAAATTTTTATGAAGTCCAGTATATGATTTTTGTCTTTTATGAATTTTGTCTTTTGTGGATCATATTTTTGCTGTCAAGCTAAGAAATATTTGATCACAATTTTCTTCTATTTTTTTCTAGATGTTTTGGTTATTAACTTTAGATCTGTGATCTATTTTGACTTATTTTGGGGGTATAGTGAGAAAGTAATAGTCCACATTTGTGGAGAATTTTTTGTTTTTTTCTTATTTATTTATTTTGGTACATGGATGAGATGTACTAATACTATTTGTTGAAAAGATTTTCTTCTACCCTATTGAATTGCCTTGGAAACTTTGCTAAAAATTAATTCAAGAGTTTATTACTGAAATCTATATTGTGTTCCATTAATCTACATGTGTATGCTTAATAATACCACATTGTCTTAATTATTGTGGCTCTATAAAAAGTTTTGTATCAGGTAGTATATGTCCTAAAACTTTACCTTTCTTATTCAAAATTGTTTTGGTTATTCTAGGTTCATTACATTTTCATGTAAATTTTAGGATCAGTTTGTCAGTTCTACCCAAAAAAAAAAAAAAAAAAAAAAAGCTTGCTGGGATTTTGAGAGCAATTGCATCAAATCTGCAGATATACCATCTTAACAATATTCAGTCTTTGAATCCATGAACATTATATGTCTCTTCATTTATTTTATTTTACTTTTTTTTTTTGAGATGGTGTCTTGTTCTGTAGGTCAGGCTGGAGTGCAGTGGTGTGGTCATAGCTCACTGCAGCCTTGAATCATTGAATTCCTCAAGCCTTGAGAAGCCTTGTTACTCCCACCTCAACCTCCCAAAGTGCTGAGATTACAGTCATGAGCCACTGCGTCCAGCCTATATCTCTCCATTTATTGGAAATTTTTAAATTTTCTCTCAGCAGTGCTTTGTAGTTTTCAGTGTACAGAAGACAGTCAACAGTATACAGATGTTATGCTATTTTTTGTTAAATTTATTCTTTATGTGCTATTATGGACAAATTTACTTTTTGAATGTTCACTATTAAATGATAGGAGTATATAGGCCAGGCGTGGTGGCTCACGCCTGTAATCCCAGCACTTTGGGAGGCCGAGGTGGGCAGATCACAAGGTCTAGGAGTTCGAGACCAGCCTGGCCAATATGGTGACATATTTAGTAGAGTGAAACCCCATCTCTACTAAAAATACAAAAATTAGCGAGGCGTGCTGCTCACGCCTGTAGTCCCAGCTACTCGGGAGGCTGAGGCAGAAGAATTGCTGGAACCCAGGAGGCGGAGGTTGCAGTGAGCCAAGATGGTGCTACTGCACCCCAGCCCGGGTGACAGAGTGAAACTCCGCCTCAAAAAAAAGAAATGTACAATTATGTATTTTTTACTATAGTCACAAAGTTGTGTAACCATCCCCACTATCTGATTCCAGAATATTTTTATTACACCAAAAGAAACCTGTATCTATTAGTAGTCAGTCTTCATTGTCTCCTATCTTCATACCCTAGCAGCCACTAATCTACTTTCAGTCTCTAGAGATTTGCCTATTCTTGGCATTTCATATAAGTGGAATTATAAAATATGTGGCCTTTTGTATTTGGCGTCTTTCACTTAGCATGATGTTTTCAAGGTTTATACAAGTTGTAGCATTATCAGTACTTCATTCATTTTCATGGGCAAATAATATTCCATTGTATGGGCCGGGCGCAGTGGCTCACGCTTGTAATCCCAGCACTTTGGGAGGCCGAGGCGGGTGGATCACGAGGTCAGGAGATCAAGACCACAGTGAAACCCCGTCTCTACTAAAAATACAAAAAATTAGCCGGGCGTGGTGGCGGGCGCCTGTAGTCCCAGCTACTCGGAGGCTGAGGCAGGAGAATGGCGTGAACCCGGGAGGCGGAGCTTGCAGTGAGCCGAGAGTGTGCCACTGCAAAAAAAAAAAAAAAAAAAAAATATATATATATATATATATACATTCCATTGTATGGGTATATCACATTTTATTTAGCCATTCATCAACTGATGAACATTGGCTTGTTTCTGCTTTTTTGCTATTATGCATAACACCGCTATGAATATTTGTGTACAAATTGTTGTGTAAATATGTTTCCATTTTGCGGAGTATATACCTAAGAATGAAATTGCTAGGTCATATGGTAACACTATATTTAGCTTTTTGAGGAGTTGCCAGACTTATCCAAAGCAGCTGCACCATTTCACATTCCCACAGCAATGTATGAGAGTTCCAATTTCTCCACATCCTTGCCAACACTTGTTATTGTCCATCTGTTTTATTATAGCCATCCTAGTATGTGTGATGTGGCATCTCCTTGTGGGTTTGACTTGCATTTCCCTGATGGATAATAATATTTACAATCTTTTCATGTGGTGTTGTCCGTTGGTGTATCTTCTTTGGAAAAATATCTGTTTAAATCCTTTGCCCAATTTTTGAGGTATTTGTGTTTTTAAGTTGTAGTTGCTATTTTATATTCTGGATACTAGTCCCTGATCATATACATAATTTGCAAATAATTTACCTCATTCTCTGTGTTGTATTTTCACTTTCTTGATAGTGTCCTTTGAAGCCAAAAGATTTCCATTTTGATGAAGTACAATTTATCTATTTCATCTTTTGTGGCTTGTGCTTTTTCTGTTGCATGTAAGAAGGCTTTGCCTAACCTAAGGTCATGAAAGTTTATGATTATGTTTTCCTCTAAGAGTTTTAGAGTTACAGCTATCATATTTAGGTATCTGAGCCATTTGCAGATCGGACTTAATTTTTGTATACGGTCTAAGAAGGGATCAACTTCATTCTTTTGCCATGTAGATATCCAGTTGTCCCAACATCAGTGATTTGATATTTTTCTCCGTTAAATTATCTTGGCACCCTTGTTAAAAAATCAATGGAATATAAACGTATGTGTTTACTTCTGGACTCTCAATTCTATTTCATTAATCTATATGTCTGTCCTTATGCCAGTACTAAACAATGCTGATTGCTGCAGCATTGCAGGAAGTTCTGAAATCAAGAAGTGTAAGCCCTTCAATATTGTTCTTCTTTTTCAAGATTGTTTTAGCAATTCTGGTGGCATGCAACTTCCCAAGTTCCAGGGCCTCCTCTCTGCTGAGAGAAGCAGACATCAGAGTGACCTGCCTGCAGAGGGGAACGACCCTCTCCAGGGCCTCCTCTCTGCTGAGAGTTGAACACTCAACAGGACGACCTGCCTACAGAGAGGAGCTACCCACTGCAGGTCTCCTCTGAGCTGTTCTGACACTTAATAAAGCTCCTCTTTGACTTGTTCACCCTTCACTTGTCTGCATTCCTCATTCTTCCTGGACACAGGACAAGAACTTGAGCAAAGGCGCCACCAACCACAGGTTTCTGGCCATAAAATCGAAACCCCAAATATCCCATAACACTAGTTTTGCTGGAAAAGACTGTTGGTTGACAGGTTATTTTCAGCAGTTTGAATGTGTAATCCCACTGCCTTCTTCCCTCCGTTTTTTCTGATGAGAAGGCGGCTGTTATTGTTATTAAGATTCCCTTGGACATGACAAATCATTTTTCTCTTGTTTTCAATGTATTCTCTTTGTCCTTAGCTTTCCAGAGTTTTAATAGAGTGTATCTGAGTGTGGCTCTCTACTACTTGGAGTTCCTTAAGATTCTTAGATGTATAGCTGAGTGGTTTTCATCAATTTTGAGAAATTTTCAGCCATTACATCTTCAAATATATGTTGTCTTCCTTTCTTTTTCTCCTCTTTCTGGTACTCCTATTATATATATTTTGGTGTATTTAATGATAGCCCACATTTCTCTAAGGCTTTGTTCATTTTTCTTCATTCCTTTTTCTCCTTGTTCTTCAGGTTGCATATTCTCTATCAGTCTATCTTTAAGTTCACTGATTCTTGCATTTGCCAGTTCAAATTGATTACTGAACTCCTCTACTGGATTTTTCATTTCAGTTATTGTAATTTTCAACTTTGGAATTTCCATTTCACTTTTTCTTATACAATTTCTATTTCTTTGTTGATATGCTCTATTTTATGAGACACTGTCATTACACTTTACTTCTTTGTCTTTTTTTTCAGACAGATTCTCACTCTGTCACTCAGGTTGGAGTGCAGTGGCATGATCTCAGCTCACTGTAACCTCCACCTCCCAGGTTCAAGTGATTCTTGTGCCTCAGCCTCTCAAGTAGCTGAGATTACAGGCATGCACCACCATGCCTGGCTAATTATTATTTTTTTATTTTAGTAGAAATGGAGTTTCACCATGTTCGGCAGGCTGGTCTCAAACTCCTGACCTTCAATGATCTGCCCGCCTTGGTATCCCAAAGTGCTTGGATTACAGGCACGAGCCACTGTGTGCACCCATAATTTTTACACTTTTAGTAGAGATAGGTTTTTGCCATGTTAGGCAAGCTGGTCTTGAACTCCTGGCCTCAAGTACTCTGCCCGCCTCAGCCTACCAAAGTGCCAGGATTATAGGAGTGAGCCACCGTGCTTAGCTTTTTTTTTTTTTTTTTTCAGACAGTGTCTCACTCTGTCACCCAGGGTGGAGTGCAATGGTGAGATCATGGCTCATAGCAGCTTCAAAATCCTTGGCTCAAGCACTCCTCTTGCCTCAGCCTCCCAAGTAGCTGAGACTACAGGCATGTGCCACCACATCTGGGTAATTTAAAAAAATTTTTTTTTTTTTTTGAGATGGAGTCTTGCTCTGTCGCCCAGGCTAGAGTGCAGTGGCACAATCTCGGTTCACTGCAAGCTCTGCCTCCCAGGTTCACACCATTCTCCTGCCTCAGCCTCCCAAGTAGCTGGGACTACAGGTGCCTGCCACCACACCCAGCTAATTTTTTGTATTTTTTAGTAGAGATGGGGTTTCACTGTGTTAGCCAGGATGGTCTCGATCTCCTGACCTCGTGATCCGCCCGTCTTGGCCTCCCAAAGTGCTGGGATTTACAGGCATGAGCCACCGTGCCCGGCCAATTTTGAAATTTTTTGTAGAGATGAGGCCTCTCTATGTAGCCCAGGCTGGTCTTGACTCCTGGCCTCAGGCAATCCTCTCAGCTCAGCCTCCCAAAGTGTTGGGATTACAGGCATGAGCCACCATGCCACCATGCCCCTCCTTCCTTTACTTCTTTTTTTTTTTTTTTTTTTGAGACAGAGTCTTGCTCTGTCGCCAGGCTGGAGTGCGGTGGTGCGATCTTGACTCACTGTGACCTCTGCCTCCTAGGTTCAAGCGATTCTCCTGTCTCAGCCACCCAAATAGCTGGGACTACAGGCACACACCACCATGCCCAGCTAACCTTTATATTTTTAGTAGAGGCAGGGTTTCACCATATTGGCTAGGATGGTCTCGATCTCTTGACCTTGTGATCCGCCCACCTCGGCCTCCCAAAGTGCTGGGATTACAGGCATGAGCCCCCACACCTGGCCTCCTTTACTTCTTTAAGTGTGGTTTCCTTTAGTTGTTTAATGGCTGCTTGGAAGTCTTTGCCTGCTAAGTCTGACATTTGGACCCTCTCAAAGGCAGCTCTGTGTATGGCTCACATGTTACTGTTTCTATGCATATCCCATAATTTTTTGTTAAAAATTGTATTTTATAATATACTTATATATAGTATATAGTTATATATTATGCTAAAATAATACATATTTATAGTATAAAATATATTAACATTCGCCAGGCATGGTGGCTTGGGCCTGTAATCCCAGCACTTTGGAAGGTCAAGGTGGGCGGATCACCTGAGGTCAGGAATTCAAGACCAGACTGGCCAACATGGTGAAACCCCATCTCTACTAAAAATACAAAAATTATCTGGGCATGGTGGCACTACTTGTAATTCCAGCTACTTGGGAGGCTGAGGCAGGAGAATTGCTTGAATCCAGGAGGTGGGGGCTGCAGTGAGCCGAGATCATGCTACTGCACCCCAGCCTAGGCAACAGAGTGAGACTTTGTTTCAAAAAAAATAAAATAAAATATATTAATGTTTCAGATAATAAATTGCAGCAACTCTGGATACTAACCACTACCCCTCTGCCACATGCACACAGCTTCTTGTTTTTGTTGTTTGCTTATTTATTTAGTGGCCTGGCTGGACTATTTTAGGGAAGTTTATTTCCCGGCTGTGTGCAGTTTCTGACGTCATGCCTAAGAAGCCACAGGCTTGTGCGTGTGTACTGTCACCCTGGAATGACCATGGCTTTAAGATGGCTTTGTGTCTGTTCTTGAGCTTTATGTTAACCTGTATATTAGTATCACACAACTGTTAGCCTCTACTAACTGCTGACTGGTTCCTCTATTGTTTTATAATCACTTGGGCATAAATTTCTCCACAGTCCGATCAAATTAAATTCAAGCCCCTTTGCTCTGTTGCCCAGGCTGGAGTTCAGTGGCACGAACGTGGCTTACTCCAGCCTCGACCTCCTGGGCTCAAGCAATCCTCCTGCCTCAGCCTCCCGTGTAGCTGGGACCACAGGTATGTGCCGCCATGTCTGGCTAATTTTTTTTTTTTTTGAGATGGGGTCTCACTTTGTTGCCCAAGTTGGTCTTAAACTCCTGGCCTCAAGTGATCCTCCCACCTTGGCCTCCCAAAGTGCTGGAATTACAGGTATGAGCCACTGCATCTGGCCAACAAATGTTTATTTGCCATATGGCCTTAAGAAAAATTCCAGAGAATGCGAATGATTGTTTTTAAAATTATTTTTCATCAGTTATAGTTGTTTTGTCTGCAGAGCTCCTCCTGCCAGCATTCCAGATGTCCTCTCCCTAAAGTCTTCTCTTTAATCCTAGTGTTCTAAGATTTCACAATGATGAGGCTTGGTGAGAGATTTTGCTTTGTTTATATACATTTATTTTGCTAGGCACTCAGTAGACTCTGAATTAAGCACTTTTGTCTTTTCTGAAAATGTTTACTGTGTTTTTAACTCTTTATCCCCTATTATCTCTGTCCTCTTTTTCAGGAAGTTGAATCAGTCATATGTTGAATCTCAGATTGATCTAATTTTCTTATTTTTTGTATCCTGTTGTTCATCTCTGAGTCTTGCTGTGTAACTTTCTGAAAGGTTTCCTTGATTTTATCTTTCTACCACTCTCTCACATTTTAAATTTCTTGTTCTCTGATTGCTCCCCCTTCTATGGCATCCAGTTCCTGTTTTGTGGATGCAATACATCTTCCAGTCTCTCTGAGATGATCAATTGCAGTTTCTTCAACATTTTCTTCTGCTCTTTGCATCATCTTTGTTTCCTCTGAGTTCCATTTGTTCTGCTGTTTTGGCCTCTCTCTTACATGTTGGAAGCTTCCCTCAAATCTTTAGAGAAGCTGAGCATGATGGCTTGTGCTTGTAATCACAGCTACTCAAGAGGCTAAGGTGGGAGGATCGCTTGAGGCCAGGAGTTCAAGACAAGCCTGGGCAACATAGCCAGACCCCATCTCAAAAAAAAAAGTCTCTGGAGAGGGACTCCTTGGTGTGGGACAGAACATCTCGCCATGAAAGCATGCTTATGGCCCCTAGAGAGTACATTCCATGGAGAAGGAGCCAGCCTTGGAGTTGGATACACCTGGCTCAAAATCCAGCTCCATATCTGCCTGCTTTTTTATTCTGATTGGATAACTCCCCTGAGCATCAATTTCCTTCTCAGTAAAATGAAGATAGTAAGACATCCTGTGGATCACACAAGAGCAAGCAAGCGCTTGTCACAGAATAGACACTCCAGAAATGTTAACTTGCCAGCCTTCCTCTTTCAGAAGTTGATCTAAGGTACTTCAGTTGATCTAAGGTACTTACCACCTGCATTGACCATTGATGTTCATTTCTCTTCCTTCTCTTTCCCTGCCTCTTTGGCCTCATATGCTCAAGGCCATGCCTCTACCAATCATGGAGGGACAGACCATCTCTGATAATAAGACTTTGCCACGATGCTGCCTTAAGCAAGTGGTTAAGAAGACATATGTTGGTGTCTGGGATCCAAGGCCTGCATCGATCACTGAAATAGCAGATGTGATGTAAAAACAAAGATTTACCTAGCAGCCCCAAGCCTGGTATGAGACCCCTATTTACTACAGTCAAAGAGGAGACAGGAACAATATGGTCTCCAGGACTCAAGAGTCCACCCAAGGGAAAGACTCCCAGTGACAACTAGGATCTGGACCCCAGAAAAGGGCTCTTTCTCTCCTCCTCAAAGATCTGGAGGGTTGTGCCTTAGAGCAAAGAAAGCATCTTCTAGTCTTCTAGCAGCCTGGAGACCTAGCTCTCCAAGACAGCTGTTGGACTTTATGCACCATACACCCACGCTGCCCTGCTTGCCCACCCACCTCCAGCCACCTGCCATCCCCATCTGGCTGCTCAAGTCTAGGCTGAGACTCTGTTCCTTTGGTGGTGTCATCTCTCTAGCTGGGCCCTGCACCAAGGAGAGGGAAGGGACAGGTTCCAGGGAAAGGGGGAAGCCAGCCAAGGAGGTCTTACCCTCTAGGTGAGAAGCTATGCATTCTGACCTCTCCCAGAGCATTCTGCACCAGGCACCTGACTTCAAAGGCTCCCCTAAGCACAGCCTGGCCCTATTCCTTCAGATCGCTGAGGCTGCCATGGTGGGCACTCAAGGCAGGTGTCTCTGGGTCTGGGGTGGGAGTTTAGGCACAGCTATGCTGCAGCCTGTGTCCTCTGGGCAGGGCGTCCATACAAGGAGCTCCACACTCCTGAGCCCTCTGCTGAGAATGTCTGCCTCCAGGCCTGTGCATATAATCCCTGGGGTGGCAGGTCACCTGAGCAGAACCAGCACACTGGGTGCTCAGGGATCCTGTGCGCTCTGGTGACCTCATCCTCCATCTGTGTCGCCTCTCCCACATTTCTGAGGGACAACTGGGCACAGATTCTGGAACACTCTGAGCGAACTCTAAACCTCTCCATCTAATGGGCCTCAGGGGCACTTCCTACGAGCATTGCACCATGCTAGGTTGGCAGGGTGAAACAAAAACAGCGAACAGGAGGGGTCCCAGCCCTCCAGCTAGTTGGAATGTAAGGCAACTTCTGCCAAGTATCCCACAGTAAAGCTGTGGGAGCCTAGAGGACGGAGTTTTTTGGGAGAATGGGCCCGAAAAAGTTCTCAAGCTTGATCTGGGTGGTGGTTCACAGGTGTGTGCACCTCTAAAAATCCATCATGCAGACCAGCCAGGTGTGGTGGCTCTCACCTGTAATTCCAGCACTTTGGGAGGCTGAGGTGGGCAGATCTCTTGAGCCCAGAAGTTCGAGACAAGCCTGGGTAACATGACAAAACCCTGTCTCTACAAAAATTAGCTGGGCATGGTGGCACAATCCTGTATCCTAGCTACTCAGGAGGCTGAGATGGGAGGATCGCCTGAGCCCAGGAGGTCGAGGCTGGGTTGCAGCAAGCAGTGATTGCACCACTACACTCCAGCCTGGGTGACAGAGACTCTTTCTCAAAAAAAAAAAAAAAAAAATCCATCATGCTGTACACTTAAGATGTGTGCACTTTACCATATGTGTTATACTTCAATGTTGTTTTTTTTAAACTGTAACTGGCCCTGGTCTCAGAACTCAGCAGAGAGTAGACAGGCCAAGCAGGGAGTGGAAGGTGGGTGGCAGGACCTCCGGGGAAGCCAGGTCTGGAGGCCCGGTGATGGCAGTTGGAAGGAGCCATGTGCATGGCTTGGAGCCATTACCAAGAAAGAAGGTGAAGGCCTGGGGACTAACATAAGGTCAGAGACAGAGGCAGCCAAGAGTGAGAGGTCTGGGGTATGAGAGCCAGGGCAGCCTTCTGTTTGGGGAACACCCAGAGACAACTGGGAAGTCCCAGTATGCACACAGTTGAAGGGGAAGTGGAGGAGGGATGTGTTGACTTCTCTTAGGTTTTGAATAGGTGAGGACTGTATGGCTGACAGCTGGAGGGTCCAGGGCACCAGAACACACTCAGGACTCTGAAAGTCAGGACCTGGGAGATAACTTCAGAGGGTGACTAGCAGCAGCCAGCCCATGGGCCTGAGACCACCACCATCCCCAATCCCTGGTTTCCCCCAAAGCAGTCTGAGCAGAAAAAAGACCTGAGTCCACCCCAGACTAGCCTGGGTCAGCCCCACCATTTGTGAGGTCCAAAATCCTGTGTTTGGGGGACATGTGTGGTAAGTCTTCAGCCCGAAGGTGGAAGGGAGGGAGCACACAGTAGATGCTCGAGCAATGGCAAGGACTGATTCTAGGCCACCCATGAAGCTAAGCAGGGGCCCTCTTCACACCTCTGGTCCTCCAGTGTCTCCTCAAACATCCCCAGAGCAGGAGTCTCACTCCCTCAGTCACTCCCTCCATTTCCATAAGCTCTAGGAGCCAGGACATTTTCCTTCTCTGGGGCTGAACTTTGCCTCCAGGACATTTCTCAGAGTTCTAGGATAGACTCTTGTCCCCTGAGGCTGCTCTTCCCTGCTCATACAGCCTGGCTTTTGCAAAGCCTTCAGCATGCTGGCTTTTCTCCTGCAGATGTTGGGCAGCAGGGGCCCCAAAAGGACCGCAATCCTTCAGATGCAGTCTGAGCTAGAAGGAGGAAAAATCACTTCCTTTGACCTGCATGCTATACCACTATTAATGCAGCCCAAGCTATTAGCTACGGAGGTAGCTACAGGCAGTGTGTGGTTATAATTTAGCTGATGGGAAAAAGAGGGAGTTCTTGTTTCACAAGTACCACCTTGGCTTCCCAGAGCCTCTCTATGATCCCTACCCAGTCCCTGCCTCTTTGGGCCCCTACCCAATCTGCCTTCCTTCACCCACTGCACTCTGCCCCACTCACAAAACTTTTATGTGCCCCAGCCAGCTCTTCCCCTTCTCCCACGTTTGCACATGTAATAGCCTGGGTCTGAAATGCTCTGGTTCATCTTCCCCTGGCTAACTTCTGGTCACTCATCTTACTTCCACTCACCTCCTCCAGGAAGTCTTTCCTGAAAACCCCTGCCCTTGCCTAAATTAGGCTCCAAGGTTATCCCCTCTCAGTACCCCGTACTTTTCCCCCATGGTGCTTATCGGGGTGTCTACTCTTCCTTACCTGTGGGCAGCTATCTCAGAAAGGCCCCTGAGGGCAGGGAACATGTGGATTCTGTTCCTCACTGTGTCCCCAGCACTGGGCACAGTGCCTAGCACAGAGCACATGTACATACAGTAAAGATGGACTGAGTGGACCTGTAAATGAGGCATCCTTGTTGATCTGGTTATGCAAAGCCCTCGACTGCCACACCACTCCATCCTCCCCAGGCTGAACGAGAGGATGCAGTGCCAACAGTGTGTGCTTTGGGGCCGGGCATGGCAGCTCACGCCTGTAATCCCAGCACTTTGGGAGGCCGAGGCGGGCGGATCACCAGGTCAGGAGATCGAGACCATCCTGGCTAACACGGTGAAATCCCGTCTCTACTAAAAATACAAAAAATTAGCCGGGCGTGGTGGCGGGCGCCTGTAGTCCCAGCTACTCGGGAGGCTGAGGCAGGAGAATGGCGTCAACCCGGGAGGCAGAGGTTGCAGTGAGCCGAGATTGCGCCATTGCACTCCAGCCTGGGCAACAGAGCGAGACTCCGACTCAAAAAAAAAAAAAAAAAAATCTGGGCCTACGTTGCAGCATGGCCGCTTACCAGCGTGCACCTGTAGTGACTTCGTGTCTCGGAACCTCAGTCTACTCACCGGTAAAATGGAGATGGTGACAGTACCCACCTCACGGAATGATGGATGTGATACAGTCGCGCATGCAAGGGCCCAGCATGAGGTGCTCAGGACAGGAGTCTCCTTTACAGGGCACTTGCGAGCAGGGTGTGTGTGTGTCCCAGCCACCTTGAACAAGCAGGGCAGGGCAGGGCTTGCTCTGCTGCAGATCTAGAGCAGCGGGGTGGTGACCAGGCTCACCTCTCAGGCGTGGCTTGCTCTTGGGATACTCCCTTCTCAAGCTGGGCCATCCTTGTTCTCTCTAGTGGCTTCAGAGCCCCATCATCTTTGTCCCTCTGTAAGAGCCACAGGGAAAGGGCACCTTTACTGTCTTCATGTTCTGACTGATCAAGCAGAGGCCTAAGCCCCAGCTGCACAGGCTCCCAGTTCCTGGCCCCCGTCTACCCCGGGCCTGGCTACTGCCCCTCCCAGGGGGCTCAGGAGGCCAGATGAGTCTGGTCTGCCACAGACTTGCTGAGGAGAGGGTTCCAAGTCCCTGGCCTCCCGTGCTCAGTCTATTAGGAAAGAGTTGCTTTTTCTCATTCCCTCTTTCCTGGAACCACCTCTAGGGATAAATAAGAAAACTTGACATAACCCGAGAAATCCCTCTAGGCCCAAACCCCACACCCTGGTGGACGGACCTCAGCTACTTCTCTGTGGCATGTGAGACTGTTGGCCAAGGCCGTTTCTGAGCAGAAGGGGAGGGGGTGTCAGCCCTTGGCCCATCAGAAAAATGACCCCATTCTCAAGGGGCTGACACTTGAGGCATCAATGAAAACCCCTGGAGCATCTTCAGGACAAATGTAAAGCCACAAATGGCACAATCCAGTGCCCCAGCCACCTCAGTCCCTTTCAAGGGCCAATACAGGCCCCACCCCTTTGGGAAGCTTCCCAGATCCCCACCATGCCTGCTGTGGCCCATCTGGACCCTTCCCCCCTCAAACTGAACCCTTCAGCTTTGGGCTCTGTAAGATATGGCTATCACTGCCTCCACCTACTGATAGCCTAAAGCCAGACCGAGAATCTGGATCGGGCATGCTATCTGGTCCCCAGGGCTTTGCACACCTGGCACCCCACTCCCGCCCTCATCACCCTCTTTGCTAACGCCTACACCTCCCTTAGAATTCAGCCCAGGCAAAACTTCCTCTGCATTCCCTCTGCCTCCCCTCTGCATTCCCCAGGCCTCACCTGCAGGCTGGAGGGTGCCCTGCAGGGCTCAGCACCCTGGTCTAACCTGGGCTTACTCATCTCTGTTGAGGTATCCCCCACCCCCAAGCTGGTGTATCTGCTTGTCTGCCTACTTCACTGAACTAGAAGCGCCTTGAGGGCAGGGCTGGCCTTGGTCCAGAACGGTGTCTGGAACAGAGTTTGAAAAATGAATGAATGAGACGGTAAGAAACACGCTCACCCATCCAAATCCAAACAATGGACTTAGCAGCATGAAGAACAGCAAAAGTGAGACTTTTAATAGTGGTCTTGCAAGGTCAGGTGTCTAGCAGGCAGGCACACCCAGGACAGTCACAGCAGGTAATTTATCTCCTAGCACGCAAGTGCCTCCCCCAGTTCCTCACTGGTTGAGTACTATGGAGTTACAATCTTTCCGGACATCACCTAAGTTTCATTATCCCCCTTATAAGGTTATACCGTGTCCCTTTCCCTACTTAAGTTTCAATTTCCCAATAACGAAACTTGCTTCCCTTTTATGGGCTGACCCCTCCTCTACATTCTGTTTGCTTATTGTGACCTTCTGGGTGCATGGCCCATGCAGCTTGTTACATTTGCAGGCTGGCTGCCAATACTTAGATTTATCATGCCTTGAAAATGGACCATGTAAAATGTTTTTTCACAAATTCCCTCCTCTTTTCTATTGACTTCCTTTGGTCTCATTTTCATTTAAACCCTTTTGGTCTTTGAATTGCTCTAGAAGTTGTTTACTTTTTTTCTTCCTTATAGGAGAGTGAGTTTAATTTGGTTTCTAATAGTAGCAGGTTATTTTGCCGGTAAGTCATGGGCATTTGCTTATTAATAGCTGTTTCAATTCATCTCTGTGCTAGTCCCCTCACACAAGGGATAATACAATATCTCACTGCTGTTAAGACTCCTGCACAATTATGAGAGATGGAAGGATTGAAGCTACCATGCCTTCCCATTTTCCAAACCAACCTTCTAGCTAACTTATAAATGGGTCATTAATTCCAGCATTTTTTGCCAGTTCATTGGCCAGAGTTGTTAGTCCTTATAAAGCTTTTGCGATGGTCCCATCTGGGGCAGTATTGCTGGACATGAAAGTACATTTCCCACCCATCGTAACATATACACCCCCTTTTTCTGCTAGTATCATGTTTAGCGCAAGCCTGTTTTCTCAGACCATTCAGCTGGCGGCAACTAACTGGCTAGCCACTCCTTTGAGGGCGTCCCGAGTATAATTGATGAATGTCTGCTGATTATAATAGATGTAGTTAATCTAATTCACATTCTTATTATTGGGTGACCACCAGAAAAGTGCTGACTCAAACCCAGCAACTATTTGGTTTCGGGCCTTAGATTTATTAGGCACCCCCCTAGGGACTCCTATTGAGTTAACTTATATATTGAGATTAAAAGAATTTGTCAAATATCTCTGGTTTTGGTGGCCATGTGCATTTTCGGGTATTTTATGGAATCCCAGGCTGAAGGGAATGGCCAGTTGGACTAAAGCACAAGTCCCAGTCCAGTTGGACAGTAACAGGTTACGGAGGTTCCTTTTCCCATAATACTGCCAGATATTAGCCTGGGTATATGGAGAGCTGAGTAACTGCCACTGCTTGACTCACCAGTGATGTTTAGGGTGTGGGTACAAGTTGAGAGTTCTCTCACAGGCTTATTGAACCCTGCCCCCTGCATAGAGAGGCAAGAGGAGTGGTTCATATTCCCTATAGAGAATGAGGGGACTGCTCTGGGATCTGACCTCCACAATGCAGGAAAGAGCAATGACAGACTCCTACAAGTCTCATTTCCTCATGCATCCTTGTCCTGATATAGAGCCAACAAGCAACACATTCCTTTAGGATCAGTATTCCGTTTTAGGGGAAACAGACCCACCTGAACCTGAGGTCGTCCCACAGTACACGCATAGCAGTTACTCTTGTTGAGGGCTTGTACCAAAAATTTGACCCATTTGACTCAGGCATTTATATCCTCGTACCCTGTCTCAATTTCTAAGGTTTGCCTTAAATCTTTTACTTCAATTATTTTTACCCTTTTAGGGTTATTATTTGATGGACTAAAGTGTTTTATTAGGGTCTGGGGTTGGAATAGTCCCAAGCAAATGGGAAGGTGGGTTCTTGATTAGTTTGGGAACAAATCATCCTAGGGGTCTTTCCCTGTGATCTCTGTCCCTAACCCATATACCCCAGATGCTGCTTTTGGTTTTTGGTGTAGAAAGGCTGGATTGTAAATGACGATGAGTATAGGATTGCATTTTTTTTTTTTTTTTTGAGATGGAGTCTTGCTCTGCCGCCCAGGCTGGAGTGCAGTGGCGTGATCTCAGCTCACTGCAAGCTCCGCGCCCCCCCAGGTTCATGCCATTCTCCTGCCTCAGCCTCCCGAGTAGCTGGGACTGCTGGCGCCCGCCACCACACCCAGCTAATTTTTTGTATTTTTAGTAGAGATGGGTTTTACCATGTTAGCCAGGATGGTCTCGATCTCCTGACCTCGTGATCCACCCGCCTCAGCCTCCCAAAGTGCTGGGATTACAGGCATGAACCACGGCGCCTGGCCTAGGATTGCATTTTAAATTCTGTCAGTTATGGCCAGGCATGGTGGCTCACTCCTGTAATCCCAGCACTTTGGGAGGCTGAGGCGGGCAGATCATGAGGTCAGGAGATCTAGACCATCCTGGGTAACATGGTGAAACCCCATCTCTACTAAAAAATACAAAAAATTAGCCGGGCGTGGTGGCAGATGCCTGTAGTCCCAGCTACTCAGGAGGCTGAGGCAGGAGAATGGTATGAACCTGAGGGGCAGAGCTTGAGTGAGCCAAGATCAGCCACTGCACTCCCGACTGGGCGACAAAGGGAGACTCCAGCTCAAAAAAAAAGAAAAAAAAATTCTGGCAGTTATTTGGCAGGGAGCCCTTGGACAGATGTAGTTTATTCTTTAGGGGTCTCCAGCTTGGAGTTACCCACGCCATGTTTACTGTCCAACCCTGAAATTGGATAGTCCACCACATATTATCCCAGCTGGGGTAGGGTGATGCCCTACTGTAACCTGTATTTGGTTTAGGGCAAAGATATTTATCTGCCTGTGAGATCTGTCTCTGATTTTTTAAATTGCCACAAGGTAAAACCTGGCAGGCATTAAATCTTATAGTCCGAGGTGCTACCATCTTGGTCACATTAATCACCAACCTGACTGGGTAGAGAGGAGTCCCCTGCCAGTTTCCATTTTGATCTTCTGCTCTTTGTATATTAGCCCATCCCAGCCATGTTAATTTCCAGAAATGAGGCCAGCTCATGTTTTCTTTTTAGATTTTTCTTAAGAGTTAACTTTAAGGATTCCTTAAAGTTAAGAGTTAAAGTTAGACTCAGGCACTTTCCACTGGTCTTTTTCCCTCCCTTCCAGGGTCTCTTACCAGTCCCTTGACTCGAATATAGTGGGTCCACCTCCATTCACCTGTTTGCAGGGCCATCTCAGTGGTCAGGAGCACTTGATAGGGACCTTCCCAGCTTGGGTGGAGCTTGTCTTATTTCCAAGTCTTAATCAGCATCAAGTCACAAGGCTGGAAGTGGTGAACCACAAACTTAAGAGGTGGAGTTCGAGTTAGAAGTCTTTTTAACTTAAGGGATGACAGGGTGGAGGATATGGCCAGTATATAATTTCTTAAGAATTGAAGGCCAGGCGCGGTGGCTCATGCTTGTAATCCCAGCACTTTGGGAGGCCGAGGCAGCGGATCACGAGGTCAGGAGATCGAGACCATGGTGAAACCCCGTCTCTACTAAAAATACAAAAAATTAGCCGGGTGTGGTGGCGGGCGCCTGTAGTCCCAGCTACTCGGAGAGGCTGAGGCAGGAGAATGGCGTGAACCCGGGAGGCGGAGCTTGCAGTGAGCCGAGATCGCGCCACTGCACTCCAGCCTGGGTGACAGAGCGAGACTCCGTCTCAAAAAAAAAAAAAAAAAAAAAAAGAATTGATCCTTGGTTTCCATAGTAGGGAGATCTGTAGCTCTGCCTAAATACAGGAGCCCATATAATAACTTGTAAGGGAACAATCCCAAGTCTTTTATTGGAGCTGTCCTAATCCTGCAGAGTGCTATTGGGAGACATTTGGTCCAAAGCATTTTAGTTTCTAAGATTAGTTTGGTGATATGCATTTTTTGAGAGTTTGATTCATTCTTTCTACCTTTCTAGAGGAAGGGGGATGCCAAGGGGTGTGATAATCCCATCTAATTTGTAAACCTTCCATAATTCCCCTTAACACCTTTGAGGTAAAGTAGCTCTCATTGTCTGAATGAATATTTTTCATTAGGCCAAATCTAAGTGCAATCTGTTCTAATATTATTTTGACCATATACCTGGTGGTGGCTGTTGGGAGGGAAAAGGCTTCCTTCCACCCAGCTGGAAAGGTAATCTACGATCACCAGTAAATACCTTCATCTTTCTACTTTGAGCATTTTTGTAAAATATACTTGAATGCTTTGAAATGGTCTTAGTCTGGGAGGTCTTCCTCCTGTGGCCTGTTTTCTAATTACCTTTTGGTTTATCCTTTGACAAGTTACACAATTTCCACATACTTGTTTAGCGAGGGTATCAGTCAGTCCCTATACACCTATAATTCCTAATGTTATAGGAGGCAGAAAGAAATTTAGGGTAAAGTGAGTCCCTGGCAGAAAACTTTCCTTCTAACAAAAAGCAGCTCAGAAATAGCTCCCTTTCTAACCTCATGCAGTTCAAAGAAATTACTTCTCTTCTAACAAAGGGCAGCCCGAAAGCTCAGCCTGTAAATCACAGATAAAGAGCTCAAGCACAGAAGGAGGGGGGTTGGGGGGCGGGTTGAGATTGGGGGGAAGTCTCCTGGGTAATCACCAAACTTCACACTCATACAATGGGCCCCAGTAAAAACAGTGGGCCTTAATAAGCACATTCCTTTCCCTTTAGGCACACTAAGATAGGGAAGCTAAAAGTGGACTGGGGTGTGGGGGTGGGTGCCTGAAGCTGCAAGATGCCTGGAACAGACACAGACACTCTCCCTCCCAGATAAGTGACACAATTGGGTAAAGGCTGATAGAAACTCTGCGCTAAACAGATAGCACACCTGGTCACAACTAAATCATCAGGCCCTAGGAGGATAAGACATCTCCTCCTCACTAGCCCCCTCCTCACTAGTCCATTTATGAAAACTCAAACATTTTTATTGCAACTTGGCAACCTGCTCAGGAACCCCCCTTCAATGCAGAACTGCTCCCTCCCTCTGGCCACCAAATTCCTGCTCCAAACCCACTCCACCTGTGCAACCCTGATCTCCCCAGCTGCAGGACCAAGAATGCTGGCTTCCACCCCAGCCAACAAGGCTGCCTCACTAAGTATTGCATTACACAGAGGCCGGGGTCCCCAGTGACTCCCTTTGTGTACTATAGACATTAGTTCTTTTATCAGGGATTTACTCACACTAGCTCTCTCACACTGTCCACCTTTATTTCAGCTGTCTGCTCCTGCTCTGCGACTCCTGCCACCCCTACACCTGCAGCTGCACTTCCTGGCCCACAAGGCCAGCTCTTAGTTACAAAGTTAACTTTTAAAAGGCTTTGCCTTACTGGGTTCTCTGTACTTAATCTGGAGTATCTTTTTTTTTCCATCTGATCTCTGGCCTCTGCAGGAATGCAGAGGGAGTTTTCTCTTTTTCTTGTTGAATCTTGAATGCCTTTGAGACATTTTGTGTCCTAGGAGTGGATTCTTTGACCCCTTTAACTATCAGTTATCTGAGGTCCTGCATTTGGGCCTGGTCCCTGGGATCATTATTATCCCATTTGGGATTGACATTTGGAAGTTTTTTGTTCGACTGTCAAGACTTCTTGCCTGGGAGGGTGTTGCCTCTCCCAGATAGTCATGGCCACTCTCCTAATCATTCCCCTTTCTTCTCCTATGAACAGGATATTTAAGATAGACATCATTTCTGCCCAGGTGTAAAAGCTGGGTCCTATGAATTTGTCCAGCTGGTCTGCTAAACCGAAGGGATCTTCTAGGAGCGGTTTCATTTCCTTCTTGAAATTCCTAACATTAGTACTTGTAAGAGGAGATTTACAAAGCCAATCTCTCCCTGTCCCATGAGAACTTCCCTAAAAGGGAACATGCTAGATGCCTGCTGTGCAGAAGGGATAGGGAAGTTCTCAATATCCCTCTTATACTGTTCTAATTCTTTTTTTAAATTTGGATAAGGATTTAAAGAAGCATTTGGTTCAGCTTCCCCATGGTCTCCAGGTCTTTCTTCCTGTAACCCTCCTGCTGCCCCTTGATCTTCCTGTCCCCTATTTTGTGAGACGTATGGAGGGGGCACGCATGATAGGGGGTCCCAGGGCTTTTCCCTGGGTGAGGGCTTTTTACTAGGCTCTTTTTCTTCTTCTTTGAAGGGGAATATGGGGGCTAATTCCTTGATCCAGCAGAGAGCATAACATCTCTTCTTGTGAGGATGGGGTTTTAACATTCACATAGAGAATTAAAACTTGGCACACCCAATCCTCATCTGAGCCAAACTTGGGCCAAAAGACTGAAGGCTTACAAATGGGGTCTTTGGGCCAGATAAAACAGCAATGCTTTATTATATTTTGCTTTTCCTTGTCTCTGGTTCAAGGGTTGTCCCTCCAAACCTGCCACATTCTCCCCAAAGGACTATCTGGGGCAATGTCAGAGGAGTCTCTTTGGCTCCCTCTTTCCTTTGTCCTCTAGGCCTAGAATTCCTGTTTCTCATTTTCAGTCAGTCTCTGTGTCTGAGTTTCCCTGTGTCCTCAACCCCCCCTTACTGGAGGTTTCTTGCACACCCCGAGAATTGCTTCATCCGTGTCCAGCCATTTCCCTCTCGGGAGAACAGAACCACGGATTGGGAATCCGCACTCACTTGTATCTAAGATACGTCTCAGTCACACACACACACTCAACCGCCGAAAATGCCAAACCACCAAGGCAGTACTTATAGTCCAATTTTCCACCTTGGCTCACGCACAAGGTTGCCTTGTTGCCACGGTGCCTACTTTTCTCCCTGTGTCATCTCAACTGTCTCTTGAATAAGTCTTGGGTTTGTCTATGGCTTCTGTGGGGAGCTGGGATGCCACCTAAATTGAGTAGGACATGTCTCCCCTCTTGGCCAGAGTCCCACTCTATGCAGGCACAGAGATCCCGGACAGGCCCCCAGGTTATGAGAAACATGCTCACCTGTCCAAACCCAAAGAATGGACTTAGAAGCATGAAGAACAGTGAAAGTGAGACTTTTAATAGTGGTCTTGCAAGATCAGGTGTCTTGCAGGCAGGCACGCCCGGGACAGTCACAGCAGGTAATTTATCCCTTAGCACAGAGGTCCCTTCCCCAGTTCCTTATTGGTTGAGTACGATGGGGTTACAATCTTCCCAGATATTGCCTACGTTTTCTTATCCCCCTTATGAGATTATACCCCATCCCCTTCCCCACTTAAGTTTAGATTTCCCAATAATGAAACTTTTTTCCCTTTTATGAGCTGACCCCTCCTCTACATTCTGTTCGTTCATTGTGACCTTCTAGATGCATGAGCCCTGCGGTTTGTTACATTTTCAGGCTGGCTGCCAGTACTTAGATTTATCATGCCTTGAAAACTGACCACTTGAAATGTTTTCTCACAGGCCAAGCATGGTGGCTCATGCCTGTAATCCCAGCACTTTGGAAGGCCAAGTTGGATCGTCTGAACTCAGGAGTTCGAGACCAGATTGGGCAACATGGCAAAACCCTGTCTCTACCAAAAACACAAAAAAATTAGCTGGGCATGGTGGGAGGCACCTGTGGTCCCAGCTACGGGGGAGGCTGGGGTGGGAGGATCACTTGAGCCTGGGAGGCGAAGGTTGCAGTGAGCCAAGATCGCACCACTGCACTCCACCCTGGGTGACAGAGTGAGATCCCATCTCAAAAAAAGAAAAAAAAAAATGAATGAATGAAAGGAGGTTGTGGATGTGTGGGGACAGTGGGATATGGAAACTTCCTGTACTTTCCACTCAGTTTTGCCGTGAACCTAAAACTACTTCAAATAACTTTACTAATTAAAAAAATTAATAAATGAACGAAGACATATGATCAGCCCTTGCTTATGCAACTTTGGCTTGCAGAGGCCTCAGGCCATTGTGCTTGTCTGAAGTACCGCAGGCAGACTTGTCCCCAAGAGCCAGCACTGGCCCAGGCCCGGGTGCGAGGAGATGCTGTGATCCACCTGACTGGATGACTGGTGGCCTATTTCCTACCCATCTGCCTGTGATGTCATAAGTCAAGGTGATTCCAAAGGCCATCTGAGCTTTGGCCTGTGCCCTCCATTTTCTATGCTGTGGCCACTGGTCCACCCTGGAGGGTCAGGCTGGCTTGTGAACGGAGCAAGAACCCCTGAGGCTTACAAATTCTGCATGCATGCATATGCTTGCACACCTTCTGCTGCTAATCTGGAGTATTCCTGCATCCCAGACCACCATGATTCTCTCAGAGTTCCAGAGAGACTGAGCCAGGGCCATGGCAGAATCTATAGACCAGAGGGGACACTCCTGGCTCCAGGATACCTGCAATTCGATGTATCAGTGTTTCTGTTCTCCAATCATAAAAATGGGGCAACTCAGGGCATGACTTCTTTCCTAGAAAATTCCCAGGCAAGCCTCTGCCTTGATCACACCTTCCTGGAAGCCCAGGATGATCCTTGTGGAAGTCTGGGGGGCCTCTAAACCCCCACTACACACTACACACTCACCTTCTCTTGCAAGCCAGCCCTGGGAGAGGCCATACAGAGACTTTAGGGATGGCCTGGTGACTGGCCTGTCACCCTCCAAGACCCAAGCTTTGTTCTCTCCAGCTGGCCTCCTCCTCTGGTCTTCCTCCAATGGCCCTGGGCCTTGGAGGCAACATGACTCACAGAAAGAGCAAGGGCTTGGAGCCTGCCAGAGCTTCCTCACTTACTAGCTATGGGACCTTGAGAAAGTTAAGTAACCAGTTGGGCGTGGTGGCTCACGCCTGTAATCCCAGCATTTTGGGAGGCCAAGGCAGGCGGTTCACGAGGTCAGGAGTTCGAGACGAGCCTGGTCAACATGGTGAAACCCCATCTCTACTAAAACTACAAAAAATTAGCTGGGCGTGGTGGTGTGCACCTGTAGTCCCAGCTACTCAGGAGGCTGAGGCAGGAGAATCACTTGAACCCGTGAGGTAGAGGCTGCAGTAAGCCAAGACTGCACCCCCAGCCTGGGCAACAGAGGGAGACTGTGTCTCAAAAAAAAGGAAGTTAAGTAACTTATTTGAACCTCAGCGTCCTCATTTGTCAAATTCTTGCTCTCAGGAGAAATAGCCAGGGGACAATATCCACCTTAGGATTGCTGTGAGAATTAAATTGTAAATGGTGGCCATTGCTTCACAGAACATGGCTTCCTTCTGGTGCTCTGTGAGTAGTGACTATACATGCTGGTTTGCCCAGAACAGTCCAGTTGATGCCTGCTGTCCTAGCATGTTAATTGCCCCTTTTCACTCTCAGAAGCACCCAGTTTAGACAAAATACAGTCAGCCTATCTGTATTTCTTTCTATTCCTAGCTCAGGTCCAGCCTGTGTTAGCAGCACCACTATTTCTACTTTCCCCTCTAAGAGGCCATGTTTGGATTGTGGTTAGGTTACTGACACACCAGGGGTTTGGTCTAGGTCCTGCTGTTGGTCACACAAAAAGCCAATGACTGAGACACAGAGGATTGCCAAGGAAGAAGGCTTTAATCGAGTGCTGTGGCCAAGGAGATGGGAGCTCAGTCTCAAATCCAAATCCATCTCCCTGGCTAAAATTAGGGGTTTGTACAGCAGGGAAGAAACGTAACAATGTAAGGGAAAACAGGAACTCCTGAGGGGTAAGGAAGCAATTATGATAATGAGGGGCCTGGGTCTCATTGTCTGGATGCTATGCTCTGTGAGTTTCAGTTCTTTCATACTTTTTGAGAGGCCTGGTATCTCACTGTCTGAATCTGGTGAGTTTCAAGCTTTAAGACCAGATGTGTCCATTTCTGTTTATCAGGAAAAACTGTGTATGAGATTCTTTGATACATTTTGAGAGACCTGGTATCTCATTGTCTGAATCTGGTGAGTTTCCAGCTTTAAGACAAGATGTGTCAATTTCTGTTTATCAGGAAAAGCTGTCTATGGAAGTATTGGGTCAATTTCAGTTACATTCTTCTTTCTGGGCCTCAGGTTCCTCTTATTATTATCATTTTTTAGAGATAGGGTCTCCCTACGTTGCCTAAGCTGGGGAGTCAGTGGCTATTCACAGGCGCAATCATGGCACACTATAGACTCGAACTCCTGGGCTAAAGCGATTTTCCTGCCTGAGCCTCTGAGTAGCCAGGATTGCCAGTGCACACCACCACACCTAGCACAGGTTCTTATTTCTTTTTTTTTTTTTTTTTTTTTTTTTTTTTTTGAGACAGAGTCTCGCTCTGTCATCCAGGATGGAGTGCAGTGGCGTGATCTCAGTTCACTGCAACCTCCACCTCCTGGGTTCAAGCGATTCTCCGGCCTCAGCCTCCTGAGTAGCTGGGATTACAGGTGCATGCCACCACACCTGGCTAATCTTTGTATTTTTAGTAGAGACGGGGTTTCACCATGTTGGTCAGGCTGGTCTCGAACTCCTGACCTTGTGATCCACCCACCTCAGCCTCCCAAAGTGCTGGGATTACAGGCGTGAGTCACTGTGCCCGGCCGCTTCTTTCTTTTTTTTTTTTTTTGAGATGGAGTCTCGCTCTGTCACCCAGGATAGAGTGCAGTGGCAGGATCTCCACTTACTGCAAGCTCCACCTCCCCGGTTCACGCCATTCTCCTGCCTCAGCCTCCCGAGTAGCTGGGACTACAGGCGCGCCCGCCACCACACCCAGCTAACTTTTTGTATTTTTAGTAGAGACGGGGTTTCACCATGTTCGCCAGGATGGTCTCAATCTCCTGACCTCGTGATCTGCCCGCCTTGGCCTCCCAAAGTGCTGGGATTACAGGCGTGAGCCACTGCGCCCAGCTGCCCAGCCTCTTATTTCTTAAATAGGAATAACAATGCCCATCTCGAAGGATGTTTAGGAGGCTTAAATGCAGGGTCTGGCACAGGCCAGGAGCCAGATAAACCTGAGTTCCCTTCCATGGCCTTCTCTCTCTTCCCTCCATCATGCCAATTTCCCCCAAGCATCGCACACCAGAACTCAACTTCTCCCCTGCCAGGAGAGCAATTTCCAGAAGTTTCAGGTGACATATCAGCTCCCAAGCCAGGGCCAGGCCATGGTCTCTTCTGAGAGCAGGAAATCTTCAGGGTCAGGAGCGGTGGCTTACACCTGTAATCCCAGCAATTTTAGAGGCTGAGGCAGGAAGATTGCTTGGGCGTGGTGGCTCTCACCTGTGGTCCTGGCTACTCCTCTGGTGGCTGAGGTGCGAGGAACACCTGAGCCCAGGGAAGTCGAGGCTGCAGTGAGCCATGATCACACCACTGCACTCCAACCTGGATGACAGAGTAAGACCCTGTCTCTTAAAAAAATTTTATTTACTTTTTTTTTTTTTGAGATGGAGTCTCTGTCGCCCAGGCTAGAATGCAGTGGCATGATCTCGGCTCACTGCAACCTCTGCCTCCCAGGTTCAAGCAATTATCTGCCTCAGCCTCCTAAGTAGCTGGGATTACAGGCACTCGCCACCACGCCCAGCTAATTTTTTATTTTTAGTAGAGACGGGGTTTTGCCATCTTGGCCAGGTGGGTCTTGAACTCCTGACCTCGTGATTCACCTGCCTCAGCCTCCCAAAGTACTGGGATTACAGGTGTGAGCCACCACGCCTGACCAAAAACATTTTTTAATTAAAAAATTTGTATGTATGGTCAGGACCTAGTTAAAGTTAAAAAAAAATTTTTTTTTTAAATTTTAAAGAGAGGGCCAGGTGCAGTGGCTCATGCCTGTAATCCCAGCACTTTGGGAGGCCGAGGCAGGCGGATCACGAGGTCAGGAGATTGCAGTGAGCCGAGATAGCACCACTGTACTCCAGCCTGGGTGACAGAGCGAGACTCCGTCTCAAAAAAAAAAAAAAAAAAGAAAAGAAAAGAAAATATAAAGAGAATCTTCAGCATCCATGTGTTCATGTTCAACCCATGTTGGCTGCTTCCAAGTCCATTGCTATGGCTGGTAACATTGTTTTGCCTACACAGATGGAAGGCACCTTTGAACTCACCTTTGAATGCTCCTTCCTCTTCCAGGAATCCAGAGGCCTGAAAGGGAGTCTGCTGGGCCTCCAGTCCCTAAGTGAGAGGTGACAGCATGCTGGCAGTCCTCACAGCCCTCGCTCGCTCTCGGGGCCTCCTCTGCCTGGGCTCCCACTTTGGCGGCACTTGAGGAGCCCTTCAGCCCATCGCTGCACTGTAGGAGCCCCTTTCTGGGCTGGCCAAGGCTAGAGCGGCCTCCCTCAGCTTGCAGGGAGGTGTGGAGGGAAAGGCGCGAGCAGGAACCGGGGCTGCGCGCGGCGCTTGCGGGCCAGCTGGAGTTCCGGGTGGGCGTGGGCTTGGCGGGCCCTGCACTCCGAGCAGCCGGCCGGCCCTGGCAATTAGGGGCTTAGCCACCTGGACCAGCGGCTGTGGAGGGTGTACTGGGTCTCCCAGTAGTGCTGGCCCACCGGCACTGCACTCGATTTCTCGCCGGGCCTTAGCTGTCTTCCCGCTGGGCAGGGCTCAGGACCTGCAGCCCGCCATGCCTGAGCCTCCCACCCCCTCCGTGGGCTCCTGTGCCGGCGGGAGCCTCCCCGACAAGCGCCGCCCCCTGCTCCACGGCGCCCAGTCCCATCGACCACCCAAGGGCTGAGGAGTGCGAGCGCACGGCGCGGGACTGGCAAGCAGCTCCACCTGCAGCGCCTGTGCGGGATCCACTGGGTGAAGCCAGCTGGGCTCCTGAGTCTGGTGGGGAGGTGGAGAACCTTTATGTCTAGCTCAGGGATTGTAAATACACCAAAGCACCCTGTGTCTAGCTCAGGGTCTGTGAATGCACCAATCGACACTCTGTATCTAGCTACTCTGGTGGGGCCTTGGAGAACCTTTATGTGTAGCTCAAGGATTGTAAATACACCAATCGGCACTCTGTATCTAGCTCAAGGTTTGTAAACACACAGATCAGCACCCTGTGTCTAGCTCAGGGTTTGTGAATGCACCAATCAACACTCCGTATCTAGCTACTCTGGTGGGGCCTTGGAGAACCTTTATGTCTAGCTCAGGGATTGTAAATACACCAATCGGAGCCCTGTCAAAACAGACCACTGGGCTCTACTAATCAGCAGGATGTGGGTAGGGCCAGATAAGAGAATAAAAGCAGGCTGCCAGAGCCAGCAGTGGCAACCCTCTAGGGTCCTGTTCCACCCTGTGGAAGCTCTGTTCTTTCGCTCTTTGCAGTAAATCTTGCTGCTGCTCACTCTTTGGGTCCACACTGCCTTTATGAGCTGTAACACTCACTGCGAAGGTCCGCAGCTTCACTCCTGAGCCGGCGAGACCACGAACCCACCAGAAGGAAGAAACTCCGAACACATCTGAACACCAGAAGGAATACTCTGGACACGCCGCCTTTAAGAATTGTAACACTCACTGAGAGGGTCCAAGGCTTCATTCTTGAAGTCAGTGAGACCAAGAACCCACCAATTCCGGACACGTAAGGACCTGCTGTCTGGGCTAGCAGGCAAAGGGTCACCATGTAATCTCAGCAGATAAAGCCACCATGAGATAAGCCCATTGCAGCAAGGGAATAACATAACTCCCAGATTCCACCTGGATTAGCTGCATGTCCTCCAAAAGCCCTGAAGCTCACATATCTGCCTCTTGCCCTCACACCCACCCACTCCCCACATTCCTTTGCTATGAGACAACTGGTAGTTCTTCTGGCCTGATCATTCCCATTGCCTTGCCGCAGGGGGTACCAAACCTGGCTTAAATATTGTAGAATATTTGGTTCCACCAGGAAGCTCTCAGTGTAAACGACTTGTCAGTTATTGGGGTTCTTTGCTCAGAGGCAGTTGCATGACACTTAGGATTTTCATCCTGCCCTAGAAACCACAATACTGAAGGAAGGAAGCCATGAGAAGAAAAAGGTAATGAAGGAGCTGTCCAGTTGGGACTGAAAGCACAGGGATCTGGGGGTGTTGACGCGTGGTGGAAGGGGTGTTTCAACTGACCCCAAGGAGGTAAATGCAAATGAGGGTAGAAGTCCTGTGCAGGAGCCTGTTTGCAGGTAGCTGTAGGGCAGAAAGAGAAAACCCTAGCACACTGCACTGGCTGTGTGGCCCTCAGTTTCTTGTCTATAAAACAGCTACATATGCTAATTGACTCCATCGTGAAGCTGTTATGTGAGGAGGGTGAAATGAGATCAAAGAAAGACTTGGCAATATGGAGCACATGTAACACGTAACCATAACCCAAGTCTTATCTAGGGCTCCACATAGTTCCGTCCTGCTCAGCTGCACTCAGAATCACACATTGCAAACGGCTTTAAAAAGAACCTCGATCTTGTTGCAGTGAGCTGAGATCAAGCCACTGCACTCCAGCCTGGCGACAGTGCAAGATTCCATTTCAAAAAAAAAAAAACAAAAAACCTTGGCGGGGTGCGGTGGCTCACGCCTGTAATCCTAGCACTTTGAGAGGCTGAGGTGGGCAGATCACAAGGTCAGGAAATCGAGACCATCTTGGTTAACACGGTGAAACCCCATCTCTACTAAAAATACCAAAAATTAGCTGGGTGTGGTGGTGGGTGCCTGTAGTCCCAGCTACTCGGGAGGCTGAGACAGGAGAATGGTGTGAACCCGGGAGGCGGAGCTTGCAGTGAGCCGAGATCACGCCCCTGCACTCCAGCCTGGGCGACAGAGCAAGACTCCGGCTCAAAAAAAAAAAAAAAAAGGCTCCTTCACTCCTCCGTTTGTTCCCATCTTCCCAGTTCTGTATCTCAATCTGTTTTTCTTTTTTGTGTGTTTGTTTGAGATGGAGTCTTGCTCTTGTCATCCAGGCTGGAGTGCAATGGCACGATCTCGGTTCACTGTAACCTCTGCCTCCCAAGTTCAGGTGATTCTCCTGCCTCGGCCTCCTGAGTAGCTGGGATTACAGGCGCCTGCCACCACCCAGCTAATTTTTGTATTTTTTAAGTAGAGACAGGGTTTTGCCCTGTTGGCCAGGCTGGTTTCAAACTCCTGACGTCATGATCCACCCGCCTCAGCCTCCCAAAGTGCTGGGATTACAGGCGTGAGCCACCGCTAATCTGTTCTTCTAATCCCACACCACAAAGTGCCCAGGAACCACAGGACAGATTGTTTTTGTTTTTGTTTTGTTTTTTTTTGAGATGAAGTCTCATTCTGCCACCTAGGCCAGAGTGCAGTGGTGCGATCTCAGCTCACTGCAACCTCTTCTTCCCAGGTTCAAGCAATTCTGCTGCCTTAGCCTCCTGAGTAGCTGGGATTATAGGCATGCACCACCACACCTGGCTAATTTTGTATTTTTAGTAGAGACAGTTTCACCATGTTGGCCAGGCTGGTCTTGAACTCCTGACCTTAACTGATCTGCCCACCTTGGCCTCCCAAAGTGCTGGGATTACAGGCATGAGCCACTACGTCTGACCACAAAGACAGATTGAACAATACTGTTGTGTCCGGAATTAGTGGGTTCTTGGTCTCACTGACTTCAAGAATGAAGCCACGGCCCCTCGTGGTGAGTGTTACAGTTCTTAAAGGCAGCGTGTCCGGAGTTTGTTCCTTCTGATGCTCAGATGTGTTTGGAGTTTCTTCCTTCTGGTGGGTTCGTGGTCTCGCTGGCTCAGGAGTGAAGCTGCAGACCTTCGCAGTGAGTGTTACAGCTCTTAAGGCGGCGCGTCTGGAGTTGTTCGTTCCTCCCGGTGGACTCGTGGGCTCGCTGGCTTCGGGAGTGAAGCTGCAGACCTTCGTGGTGAGTGTTACAGCTCATAAAAGCAGTGTGGACCCAAAGAGTGAGCAGTAGCAACATTTATTGCAAAGAGTGAAAGAACAAAGCTTCCACAGTGTGGAAGGGGACCCCAGCGGGTTGCCACTGCTGGCTCGGGCAGCCTGCTTTTATTCTCATCTCTGGCCCCACCCACGTCCTGCTGATTGGTAGAGCTGAGTGGTCTGTTTTGACAGGAAGCTGATTGATGCGTTTACAATCCCTGAGCTAGATATAAAGGTTCTCCACGTCCCCATCAGATCAGTTAGATACAGAGTATCGACACAGAGGTTCTCCAAGGCCCCACCAGAGCAGCCAGACACAGTGTCGATTGGTGCACTCACAAACCCTGAGCTAGACACAGGGTGCTGATTGGTGTGTTTGCAAACCTTGAGCTAGATACAGAGTGCTGATTGGTGTATTTACAATCCTTGAGCTAGACATAAAGGTTCTCCAAGGCCCCACCAGAGCAGCTAGATACACAGTGTCGATTGGTGCATTCACAGACCCTGAGCTAGACACAGGGTGCTTCGGTGTATTTACAATCCCTGAGCTAGACATAAAGGTTCTCCACATCTCCACCAGACTCAGGAGCCCAGCTGGCTTCACCCAGTGGATCCTGCACCGGGGCTGCAGGTGGAGCTGCCTGCCAGTCCCGTGCCGTGCGCTCGCACTCCTCAGCCCTTGGGTGGTCGATGGGACTGGGCGTCGTGGAGCAGGGGGTGGCGCTCGTCGGGGAGGCTCAGGCCACACAGGAGCCCACGGAGGGGGTGGGAGGCTCAGGCATGGCGGGCTGCAGGTCCCGAGCCCTGCCCCGCGGGAAGGCAGCTAAGGCCCGGTGAGAAATTGAGTGCAGTGCCGGTGGGCTGGCACTGCTGGGAGACCCAGTACACCCTCCGCAGCCGCGGGCCCGCGTGCTAAGCCCCTCATTGCCCGGGGCCAGCAGGGCCGGCCGGCTGCTCCGAGTGCAGGGCCCGCCAAGCCCATGCCCACCTGGAACTCCAGCTGGCCCGCAAGCGCCGCATGCAGCCCCGGTTCCCGCTCGCACCTCTCCCTCCACACGTCCCTGCAAGCTGAGGGAGCCGGCTCCCACCTTGGCCAGCCCAGAAAGGGGCTCCCACAGTGCAGTGGTGGGCTGAAGGGCTCCTCAAGTGCTGCCGAAGTGGGAGCCCAGGCAGGAGGCGCGGAGAGCGAGTGAGGGCTGTGAGGACTGCCAGCACGCTGTCACCTCTCACTGTGAGGTCAGGAGAGAGAAAAAAACTATACTATAATAAGCAAAGCAAAATTATTTTTCACGGGTGGGGCTGAAGATTGCTATAAATCTTGTACCAACACACGCATACAGTGTCATTTAGTCTCCCTCCCTCCACTGGCCACAAGGACAGTGGGTTGTTTTTTTGTTTGTTGGATATTTTTTGTTTTGTTTTGTTTTTAGTACACACCACCTTTGGAAAAGACTGTGGTTTCTACAGTTTTTAATGGTGTTGATTTTTCTTCACATTGTTACTCACTTTTGTCACCCCTTTTCCAGAATTAGGGGTGTGGTCAAGGCCTTCAGCACAACCTAGATTCCCCTTCTCAGCATCCTGGCTTCCTCCTAGACTCCAGCTTCTCAATCCAGACCCAATCTGTTCTGCACATACAGCCTGGCTGATCTTCACCGCATGCCACACTCACCATGTGCCTCCCCTACTGAACAGCTCCCAACCTTCCCAGCACGTGGAGCCTGAGTTCCTCCCTGGGTGTCCTACATCAAGCACATGGCAGCATGTCTTCACCCTTTGTATCCTTGGTCCTCCTGTAAGCCCCAGCCCAAGTTCTGGTCTGTCCAGGGGACCCATCCTGACTGCTCAATTCTGAAGTAGAGTCCATGCCACACAGTCTCACTTTCACTGTTTGCTGTTATTTGATCACTGTGAGTCTTTCTCCCATAAGAACATAAGCTCCTTGAGATCAGGGATTTCAAAGGTTTATTAAAAGCACACAAGGATACTCAAAATTCATTTTCATCTGTTAGCTTGTGACAAGAAAAGCAGACCCATTTCTACTCCAAAGGCCTTGATGAATATCTTCAAGTCAGGCACCGTGGCTCATGCCTGTAATCACAGCACTTTGGGAGGCCAAGGCAGGAGCATCACTTGAGTCCAGGAGTTCATGACCAACCTGGGCAACATGGTAAAACCCCATCTCTGCAAAAAATAAAAAATTAGCCAGGCATGGTGGCATGTGCCTGTAGTCTCAGCTACTGGGGAGGCTAAAGTGGGAGGATCGATTGAGCCCTGGAGTTCAAGGCTACAGTGAGCTGTGATTGTGCCGCTGCACTGCAGTCAGCCCAGGTAACAGTGAAACCCAGTCTCAAAAACAAAAAGAAAATTTCCAGATGCCTCTGCCAAGTCTTTGTGTTTGTTTCTTTGCAATAACTCCCTGCCATCATTTTTAAGAACTTCCAGATAAAGAACAGAAAGAAGCCAGGCTCACACCGGTAATCCCAGCACTTTGGGAGGCTGAGGCAGGCGGATCACTTGAGGCCAGGAGTTCAAGACTAGCCTGGCCAATATGGTGAAACCCCGTATCTACCAAAAATACAAAAATTAGCTGGGCCATGGTGGCAGGTGCCTGCAGTCCCAGTTACTCGGGAGTCTAAGATGGGAGGATCACTTGAGCCCCCGAAAGTCAAGGCTGCAGTGAGCTGTGATTGTGCCACTACACTCCAGCCTGGATGACAGAGTGAGGCCCGGTCTCAAAAAACAAACAAAAAGAGCAGAAAAATCTCTTTTTATATTTTTATTTATTATTATTAAATTTTTTAGAGAGAGTCTCACTCCTCACCCAGGCTGGAGTGCACTGGCATGACCATAGCTCACTGCAGCCTTGGACTCCTGGGCTCAAGCAATCCTCCCACCTCAGCCTCCTAAGTAGCTGGGAATACAGGTGTGTGCCACCATGTCCAGTTAGTTGTGTTTCTTTTGGTAGAGATGGAGTCTCACTATGTTGCCTAGGCCTGTCTCAAACTTCTGGTCTTAAACTGATCCCTCTGCCTTGGCCTCCCAAAGTGTTGGGATTACAGGTGTGAGCCACTGTGCCTGACCAGAAGGAACTCTTTTTAAAATGTATTTATTGATTTTGTGGTAGATAGTATATTCATCTGGCCCAACAATTAAAAATGAAGTCACCTCCTATCTTTTTTTTTTTTTTGAGACAGAGTCCTGGCCTGCCTCCTATCTTTGTTTCTCAACCACTCAGTTAGTTCCCCTGCCAAGAGAAAAAACAATAGACAATGTTTTTTCTCTGTTTATCTTTTTAAAGGCATTTGATGCATACACAAGCCAGTAAGAATATATCCTCCTTTTCTTTCCCCACCCTCATTTTTTCTACACAAGCGTGCATGTGACACACATTCTTCTGCACCTTGCTTTTTCTGTTTAACAATGTACCTCAGAAATCTTCCCAAATCAGCTTCCTCAACACTTTGTTTTATGGTTGTGTAGAGTTCCAGTGTATGAAGAACACTAATTTATTTACCCAATCTCCTGGCTGTTAGATAGTGAGGGTGTTTCCGGTCTTTTAGTACCATATATGAGGCTGCAATAAATCTCCTGTTCAGACATAATGTCATACAACTGAGTGTATCTGTGGGACAAATCCCTAGAAGCAGAATTGCTAGGTCAAAGAGTAAGGTGCATATGTAATTTTTTTTTTTTTTTTTTTTTTTTGAGACAGAGTCTTGCTCTGTCGCCTAGGTTGAAGTGCAGTGGTGCAATCTTGGCTCACTGCAACCTCCGCCTCCCGGGTTGAAGCGATTCTCCTGCCTCAGCCTCCCAAGTAGCTGGGATTACAGGCGTGCACCATCACACCTGACTTTTTGTATTTTTAGTAGAGACGGGGTTTCGCCACGTTGCCAGGCTCGTCTCGAACTCCTGAGCTCAGCCAATCTGCCCGCCTTGGCCTCCCAAAATGCTGGGATTACAGGCATGAGCCACCATGCCAGGCCTGGTCTTTTAGTACCATATACAAGGCTGCAATAAATCTGTTTAGACATAATGTCATAGAAGTGAGTGCATCTGTGGGACAAATCCCTAGAAGTAGAATTGCTGGGTCAAAGAGTAAGGTGCATACGTAGTTTTGATAGATACTCCCAGATTGTTCTCTAGTGAAGTTGCCATCAATTTACGCTCCTACTAGCAATGCATGAGGGCACCAATTCCCCACACCCCTGCCAGTCTAACAGGCAAAAGCTTTAGGTCTAGCTTGATTTGCACCACTCTCCTCATGAATGTGGCTGAGCAGCTGTTTAAGGGCCCTTTGTGTGACTGAGTTTTTTGGTTTTGTTTTTTGTTTTTCATGTGAATTCTTTGTATCTTCTGCTCACTTTTTAATGCGTGTTCTTGGTTCTTTTTTTCTTTTTCTTTTCTTTTTTTTTTTTTTTTTGAGACGGAGTCTTGCTCTGTCACCCAGGCTGGAGTTCAGTGGCATGATCTCAGCTTATTGCAAACTCCGCCTCCCGGGTTCAAGCAATTCTCCTGCCTGAGCCTCCCGAGTAGCTGGCACTACAGGCATGCACCACCATGTCTGGCTAGTTTTTTGTATTTTAGTAGAGACGGTGTTTCACCAGGTTGGCCAGGCTGGTCTCAAACTCCTTGAGCTCAGACAATCTACCCACCTCGGCCTCCCAAAGGGCTAGGATTACAGGTGTGAGCTACTGTGCCCGGCCCTTGGTCTTTTTGTCATCAATGCATAGGAGCTTTTTATATATTAGGAGAATCAACCCTTTGTTTATGAGCTGCAGATAATTTCCCCAGCATGTTGTCCTTTGACCTTGACTTTGGGTTGTTGCTCAGTGAACCTATTTTTCTATAGTCAAATTTGTCAATCTTTGCTTTTGTGGTTCCTAAATTTTGTCTCTTGCACAGAAAGGAGCAGGAACCAATAGCCCCAACACGCACACTTTTTTGGTCGGCACAAGCTTGGAGTGACTTGCTGGGTTCTGTAAGGAACAGGACAACTCCTGCTCTCCAAGAGAACCCAATGTTAGGAGGACACAAAGTAAACTGACAATTACAATTCTGTTGTAATAAACAGTAGTGGCCGGACACGGTGGCTTAATCCTGTAATTCCAGCACTTTGGGAGGCTGAGGCAGGAAGATCATAAGGTCAGGAGTTCGAGACCAGCCTGGCCAACATGGTCTCTATTAAAAATACAAAAAAAAAAAAAAATCAGGCCGGGCATAGTGGCTCACGCCTGTAATCCTAGCACTTTGGGAGGCCAAGGCGGGTGAATCACGAGGTCAGGAGATTGAGACCATCCTGGCTAACACGGTGAAACTCCGTCTCTACTAAAAACACAAAAAAAATTAGCCAGGCGTGGTGGCGGGCGCCTGTAGTCCCAGCTACTCGGGAGGCTGAGGCAGGAGAATGGCGTGAACCAGGGAGGCAGAGCTTGCAGTGAGCCAAGATCCCGCCACTGCACTCCAGCCTGGGCGACAAGTAAGATGCCGTCTAAAAATTTTAAAAAAGAAAAAAAAAAGCTGGGCGTGGTGATGCACACCTGTAATCCCAGCTTTTCAGGAGGCTGAGGCAGGAGAATTGCTTGAACCTGGGAAGCAGAGGTTACAGTGAGCCGAGATTGTACTACTGCACTCCAGTCTGGCCACAGAATGAGACTCCATCTCAAAAAATAAAAAATAAAAAATAAGTGGGAAGCACCATGGCAACCTGGGCAAGGAGTTTGCAGTTGGCCAGGGAAGGCTTTCCAAAGGAGGTAGCACCCAGGTACATCCACAGGCATGTGTGGGAGTCAGTCTTGTCCCAGTAAAAGCAGCAGCATGTATACAGGCAAGAGGCCTCGCCAGTTCAAGGTTGTCCAGTCTGGCAAGAGAATAGGGAG
This sequence comes from Hylobates moloch, assembly GCF_009828535.3. Taxonomy (NCBI): domain Eukaryota; kingdom Metazoa; phylum Chordata; class Mammalia; order Primates; family Hylobatidae; genus Hylobates; species Hylobates moloch. The sequence goes on from NW_026652289.1 coordinate 53,547,011, forward strand.
CCCTTTAGGGTTGGCATGTGGTAAAGGGCAGGGCTAGAAGGGTAGGCAGAAGCCAGATCACAAAGGGCCAGGTGTGTACTGCCCAGGAGTCTGGGCCTGATCTGAGGCAGTGAGGAGGCAGCAGCGGGACCTGACCAGCGGGGTGCAGGAAGAGCTGGAGGCGGCCCAGGGCGGAAGCTGGGCCTTGGTTTGGAGGCTTCTGCCTCCCACCCAGCAGCATCCACAGCAGCCTTGAAGGGCTCATGGCTGCCACAAAAGAGTACACATTTCAGACCCAAATGTTCTATTCTCTGAAACTTCCAGAATTCTAGAAAAAATCATCAGGGAGGCTAGAATCTTCTCTGAGAAACATTTCTCCCCAAGATGAAGGTAACTTCAAGTGCTTGGACCCCTCGTGGGGAAAGCAGTGATTGTCACTCCCCACTCAGCACCTCCTTGGCAGATGGGGCCAGCTAAATGCAGCACCTGCTCCTCTTAGCTCCAGTCTGGCTCAGGGAACAGCTGGGCTCTTTAGGCCCAGCCCAGACCCATTCATCCAGAACCCCCCTTCAAAATGGGCAGCAGGGATGCAGGACTGCTGTGGGTGGGAGATGGAGAGGCGAACCCCCAGGGACAGGGGCCTCCAGCTGGCCTGAGTCCACAGGGATATATGTTCCCTTCTAGCCAACAAGGCGCAGTCCTGCTGAGCAGCCACAGCTGTTTTCAGAACTCTGGGACAGTGGCCTATGAACTTCCCTGCTCCCATGGCCTTTTCACACAGGCACTTTGTGGTTGATCTCCCTGGGTGACTGCCTTCCCTAAAATGCCTGGCATAGATCCTCACACACGATGAATACTCAGAAAGTGGTATCAGTTTCTGTTAAAATTGGGAATCGGCTGGACATGGTGGCTCACGCCTGTAATCCCAGCACTTTGGAAGGCCATGGCCAGTGGATCACTTGAGGTCAGGAGTTCGACATCAGTCTGACCAACATGGCAAAACCCATCTCTACAAATAATACAAAAATAAGCTGGGCGTGGTGGTGGGCACCTGTAATCCCAGCTACTCAGGAGGCTGAGGAGGGAGAATGGCTTGAGCCGTGATCACACCACTGCACTCCAGCCTTGGGGGCAGAGTGAGACTCCGTCTCAAAAAATAAATAAAAATAAAATTGGGAAGCCTCACCATTTACTAGTGGGTTGCTGAGGGAGAGGAAGGGCAATGTGGACAAGAAGGAAGCTGGAAACCCTGGAAATGGACTTTTGGGACTGTCTCCGGGTTTCAGTTACCCAGGTTCTCCCCATGCCTCATCCCGAAACCAGCCAAAGAAGTTGGTTCTTGATGCTACCATTTTAGTTATAGTTTATTTTGTGCCCTAAGGCAATTTTATCCCAAAGGGTCACCTGGTGAAGTCAAGTGCTGTTGAGATAAAGGCTGTGGAGGCTGCTGGAGCATTGATTCCAGCCAGCAGGCTTCATGGTCCCCTCAAGGCACCTCTACTCTCAGTGCTCTCAGAGCCCACATGGGATGTCCCTCACACCTGGCCTGGAAGCCAGACGGCAGGAAGCCAGCCTCAGCCTCAGCTCCAAATACGCAGACAAGCCCTCCCCGCTGCAGCCACACCAAATGGCAATTAGGTCAAAAGCTGGGTAGCAGAGGGTTTCTGGGCCAGAGTGCATGGTGTCCCTGGATCTACTTCCCTTGCTCATGTGTACTGGGGGTTGGGGAGGCACAGACACCCAGGCCCCTGCCTCAGGTCCAGCAAAGCTGAAAGGATGAGAACAGAGAAAACCAAGAAGCAGGCAAGAGGCCTGGGACCCAGGGCAGGGTCAACCCTCCTGGCTGCTTACCTGTCACTTGCATAAAGGGACGTGTCAACTTAGCATCCAGGATTTCCTTTTTCCCAAAATGAGACGGGGCATTGCAGCAAATGCTAGGAAAGCTCTCTGGCATATATGCATGCCTAGTTTTAACTTCCATTGATTTGACATTTACTATGTTCCAGGCACTCAGTGGCATGGGTATTTTGCACACATAATTTCACTGAATCCTCTCAACAACTCCCTGAGGGTAGGATAAAAAGATAGCTGAGGAAAGTGAAAGTCAGGAAGGCTAAGTCCTGAACCAAACTGCCATTGCTAGTAAGCGGCAAAGCCGGGATTGGAACTAGGGGCTGTCTGGCTTCAGATCTTTATCCTTAACCACCATGTTATACAGGGACTAAACAGCGCCGGTGAGTTGTCAACCCAGACCCTTCCCTAGCCATACCTGGCAACACCCCCTGATCTCTGGGACCACAGTTGGGTTGTAGGGAAAGAATGGAGTCTCCTAAATGGTGATTTTTCTTTATTTCCCCACACCTTCAATCTCATGGCATGGTCTGCAGGAAACCTCAGAGTCCTGCCAACTCGCAGGCTTCGCTGATCGCATGGCACCTGGGCACCCCGCCAAAGAGCTGAAACTCCCAAGGCTCAGCCAGGATTCTCCAGCTGTGGTGTTTCTAAAAGTCGTTCTGGGTGAGATGTAGAGCCGAGTTTTCCCAGTCACTCAGTCCTCCTCCCGTGAGGACAACACTGCTTGCTCTCCTGGCTTGCTTCGCCCATCCAGGAAAAGGTGGGGAGGGGCTCTAGGCAGCGGCCTCTCCTGGTTGAAAGAAGCTGAGACCTGGGCCTTCCGTCCAGTTTACCGTCCAGTTTAACCTGGAGCAGGACCGGCCCCTGGGCAGGCTCAGAGCAGGCCCCCTATTCAGCAAATGAGGGTATCCTCCTATTTTGCCAACATCCATCTTCACCGACTTGGCCTGAACCCATTCTGAGTACAGAGGGACACCCATGGCAGAAATCCCAGGTCAACTCTGCTGGAAGCCACTATGCTGGAAGAGGACTTCTTTCACTTTGTCCACGATGGTCCCCACTTCAGCCATGGCACCCAGACCTGGGAGCAAAATTCCGCTGTGGCCAGAAAGGCCAACAGTGCCTGTAGCCCTGCAGACCCCTGCCCATTGCTCCCTGAGTGCTCCACCCAGAGCCCAAGGCCTGAGAGGGCAAGGTCTGTCTTTGCCTGAGCCAGACACATCATATCTCTCCCAAGACCCCTGGCGAGACCCTGGGAATCGTTCCAGTAGCCATCCTTAACTGCATGTGGGCTGCATGCCAGGGACTCTACCAGGTACTTTACACATTCCATCCCATTTTACCCTACCCATCTGGAGGCAGGAATTATGATTCCCATTTTCCAGCTGAGAAAGCTAAGCTCAGAGAATGGTTTGCTAAGGTCATAACAGGCCAGGAACTGAACTGAGATGTGACCCCAAAGCTAAGCCCTTTCTACAGCCCTGGGCTATAAGCCTGGCAAGACACCCACCTTCGTCTCCGCACACCAGCTTCTTGGCCACACAGGGGATCTCAACATAGCCGAAGGCCTTGAGCTGGTCTACCTGCTGCCCTGTGATCGGGTGCTCCCACATGGCGGTGTTCATGGCCGGGCAGAAGAGCAGGGGCTTGCTGCAGTCCCAGGCCCGGATGATGCAGGTCTGTGAAGAAGGCCAGGGTCTTGCTACTCTGTCTGCCACCCTCCCCGCCACCCTCCAGACCCTGCAGCCAGCAGCCCAGCCGTAGGCTTGAGATGACTGGGCACAGCCTGCCTGCAGGGAGCTGTCTCATCCCTCAGGGGTGGGGGCTGTGTCTCCTCGCCTCTCTCCACCTCCCCACAGGCTCTGGCACAGGATCCTACAAACAGGAGGTACTCAACCAACGCTCAGACCTCCAGCAGGTATCCCTGTACCTAAGCCTCCCCCAGGTAGGCTCACACCTCCTGGGAAAGGCAACCCTAGGGAGCAGAAGGCAGGCTTTTTTGGTTACACCAGAAAGCAAAGGACCAGGCTGCTCCTCAGGTGGGGCCCATCTACCTGACATCAGCTCTCCGAGGCCAACTAAAGTCTGGCAATGAAAACATCTGCCGTTACCAAAACCTTCTCACGTATAGGATCTCATTAACCCTCACTGAGACCTTATAAAGAAGGTACTGTCCCATTTCACAGAGTGGGAGCTGCTCCCTGAAAGGTAAGCAGTCATTCAAGCCCACACCCGGACAATGGGCGCCACCCAGGCAATGTTCCACTGCACAGCCTCACCATCTCCCAAATCCAGGCCACCCCACCCAGCTCACAGAGTCCTTTGTGCCACAGACTTTGAAATTACGTAGCCCTGAGTTCAAATCCTGGCTGTGCTCTGTATTACTAGCTGTTTGAGAACCTGGACATGGGACTGAAGGCCAGGGCCTGGCTTCCTCTCTAGAAAGGTCCCTCCCTGGGCAGCTGTGAGGACTGAGGTGAGAATGGCTACAAAGCTCTGAGTGCAGGGCCAGGCACAAAGCACAAGCTCCAGGGTAGTGACTCCTGGGCTTCCCACAGGCGTAGGCTCCCTGGGCTGGGGGCTGCCTGGAGGACAGAGAAGCTCCCAGTGCTCTGACTGCTCCAGACACCTCTTCCAGGGCTGTGAGCCCCTCAGGGTAACAGGCTGGAAACCCCTCCCCTGAAGGGAAGCTCATCTGGGAAAAGAGCAAAGGAGTCCAGAGAACAATGCCCCGACAGGCTAGGACCAGCACCTCCCCCATGTCCCAGGGACAGGGAGGAAGCAGGACAGCAAACAGCCCTGGGACCTGGCTGCTTGCATCAGCCACCAGCATTAGTTTCCCACCAAGCCCTCTCAATACGACAGCTGGGCTATGAGTGGACAGTTTCAGTCACACTTCCTCTTGGCTCCATGCCACCTGCTGCTTCTGCAGAAATCAAGAGCATACCTAGAAGAGTCGCTCCACTGTGTGCAGGGCGGGAGCAAGGGCTGGGCTGGGCTGGGCTTTCTAAGTGCCCTCAAAGCAAAGCACACCAACCAGGGTGAAAACCAGCACTCCACCTCCTCTCAGACAAGCCTCAGCTCCTCTGAACCCACGAAAGCAGGCAGGAGGAGAAGAGGGCCTCGGTTCCCACGGTGACATCTCTTTGGCCAGTGCTGTGTTCAACATTTCAGGCTCTGCCGCTGGGAATTCACGTGGGCAGGGGAGAAGGCCTGGATCCCAGTCAGGAGACCGGCTCCTAGCCAGACTGGTGACCCAGAGAGATTGTCTGTTTTTTCTAGGTCTGACTGCCTGTTTAGCACAAATAGGCCAGGGCCTTAGTGGGCTAGAGGACAGAGGGAGATGGGCCTGGAGGCCAGAAGCACGGTCACACCTAGCATGCTGCCCTCACAGCACTCCATGCCCTGGGCGCTGGAAAAGGAGGTCTGTGGAGGGAGGAGCAGGCTCAACTTCTTTTCAGGGATGTAGGGAGAAAATAGCTAGAGAGAGAGGACACAGCCACAGGCCACCAATGCCCACACTTCAAACTTTGTAAAATTTGAGATTCCTTGAAACGTTTGTGACTTCGAGGGAAAACCTTTGAGGCAAATGATCTGGGGGCTGGTCTTGGGAACATGTTTCACTTCCCAGCCAACTCTGGAGGAGGGAAGCCCAGGGATTTCATGACATGATGGCAGCTTAGAAGGAAAAGGGGAAGCAGAGCTTGCAGGAAGGAGGAAAGCGCCCTTGCAGAGCTGGCCCAGGCCGGGGCTTAGCTCCCAGAGGCCAGTACGTTGTCACATCAGCTGCTGCTGACCCGCCAGCGGGGAGCCTGGAGATTTGGTGAGATGGTGCTGGCCACACACAACTCTGACCCAATTTGATGAGAGCAGCCAGGAAACTCAACTGTTCTAGCTGCAGCTGCCATGTCAGTTGTGGCACCAGTGCTGCTGGTAAGCCTTTTTGTTTGTTTGTTTGAGACAGCGTCTCACCTCTGTAGCACAGGCTGGAGTACACTGGCACAATCACAGCTCACTGCAGCCTTGACCTCCTGGGCTCAAGCAATCCTCCCACCTCAGCCTCCCAAGTAGCTGGGAACCACAGGCATGCACTACCACACCTGACTAATTTTTTTGTATGTTTTATAGAGATGGAGTTTCACCATGTTGCTCAGGCTGGTCTCAAACTCCTGGGCTCAAGCAATTTTCTTGCCTCAGCCTCCCAAAGTGCTGGGGTTATAGGCATGAGCCACCACACCTGGCCTTTTCCTTTTTTTTTTTTTTTTTTTTTTTAAATAGAGACAGGGTCTTGCTATGTTGCCCAGGCTGGAGCACACTGGCTATTCTGGCTACTCACAGGCATGATCAAGGGGCACTGCAGCCTAGAACTCCTGGGCTTAAGCGACCCTCCCACCTTGGCCTCCCAAGTAGCTGGGACTATAGGGAAAGCCTGCTTGATGACATTGCGCCCAGGCTCTCTCTTCTCTGCACTCCCTAGCCCTGCTCCTGGCCATGCAAGTTGTTCTTCTGCTCACCCTGTGCTCTTATTCAAATTATGCTTAAATCACTGGCAGATTCTTTGAGGAGTGCCTTAGGAGCCCATTGACAAGTATACAAGAACACTAATCTGTGACCCCAAAAAACATCCTGTCCCAGCTTCATCATCCACCTTCTTCACCACATGAAACTCTGAAAAACTCCCAGCTACTCGCAAAAGTAAAACTGCTAGTTACCGCATACATGCAGTAAGTATTTATTGGATGTCTATCTACCACAGGCCCAGGACTATGCAAGGTGGTGACTCCATAGTCAAAGTACTGACTGGGGTCATTCAGGACTGTACCCCTCACCAGAGGATACTCCCTTCCCAACGGCATGGGTGATCAAGCCTGGCACTCCCTGTGTTCTGTGAGGCTCTCAGCATACACCCAGTATGTGGTAGGCGAAAGCTCAATAAATGAGGTGGGGGGTGGCAATTAGGGAGAGGGAGGAGAGAAATCACACCCAAATCTTCCTAGGACAATCATATAAACAAAGGCAGCTCCCCTTTAATGGCAACAGCTCCCTGGAGGCATCTTAGGCCTAGGACAGTGCCCACTTTGGACAGCTGGACTTCCATTTCTCCCTACCACCCATCGGCCCTCGCCACTGCCCTGTCTTTCTCCCCTCTTCCCCTCTAAGCTTCCCCTAATATATAGGAAAGCTACAAGGGTGATAAAGTGTATATGAGCCATCTATGAAGAAGTGAACCCCCAATCACATTGCCCAGATCTGCGGAGTAGGCAGAGCTGAAGCAGGCGGCGATGGGGCTGAGCAGGGACAGTGGAAGAGCACACCAGGCAGCCCACAGGGAGGGACAAAGAGCAAGGAACAAGGGTCCACCTGTGGGCACCTGGCTGGGTGCCAAGGGCAGGGGAGAGGGATATACTCCTGGGGAGCAGTGGCAGGTCACGCTGACCCATCAGGACCAGAGCTGTGCCCATGTGCTAGAGAGAAGGTGAGAGCACTGGGGGCGATGGGGGGAATGGCGGAGCACGATCTCCCTGGGCAGACCGGGGCCCCACAGCAGCAGGTCTCCTTGTACAAGGATATCTGCAGCTCAGCAAACTGGGTGTGAGGCCCAGGGAGGGACGAGGGCCCCAGGACATCACTCACAAGCAAGTTGTCACAGATGCCACTGGCCACCTTCCCCAGAGTGTTGGCATCAAGAGGAGCCACCAGCAGGAGGTCTGCCCACCTCCGCAGGTCAATGTGCAGAACTGGGTCAGAGCGGCTCTTCCACATCTGGCAGAGGGAAGAAAAAGGGGTCAGTGTGGAGGAAGTGGGATGCATCACCAAGGCAGGCCAGGTATGGTAAGTCAGGAGACTAAGGAGCCCACTGACCTGCCCTGCCCAGGCCAACCTCCGTTCCCTCCTGCAGCTAAGCTGGCGAGCGCTAGCCATGGAGCCAGCAGCCGAGAGAACCAGGCCTGAGGAAACAAGTGCCCCTTGTCTCTCTGAGCTATTCCCTTCATGGTTTGGCTTTCAAGAGAACTGACATCTGGCAGGGAGCTCCCGGCCTGTCTGCTTGAGGCGGATGCTTGGGTTGTCCAAGCCAGTGGAAGGCTCCGGGGCAGTGAGAAATGGAGGGGGTGGGGGCGGGGAAGACAGGCCAGCCGGAAATGTTCTAGGCTGAGAATGTTTGAAAATGCCTGGCAGGGAACCCCTGTGAGGCCCACACTCAGTGTCTGGTGAATCAGCCAGTGCCCACCCATCCGCAGGGGAGATGCAGCAGAGCCTGGTGGCCGTGGGAAGTGAGGCGTTCTCTTCAGCCCTGACGCCAGGAGCCACGTGGACAAGGGTGGTGGGAACAGAGCTCCTCTGTGGTTTCATCAGCCCAGATAAGTACAAGGACACTCAACCTCAGGCACCAGGCCAAAGCCCAGCTCCGCCTGGGCCGGGAGGAGACTAAGGCCTCCTGCAGGCCAGAAGCTAGACAGATGTTTTCTTCATTGCCTCTGCCCAGAGGGCCCTGACCACGGACTTGAGCCCAGCCTGTCTGTTCCAGCTGCCAGACACAGACCGCAGGAAGGACTGCTCTGTCCTGCTGGTGGAAACTCAATGGAACTCAGCCCAGGGGGCCCCAGCACTGACCTCCCATTCATCAGCGTCACTGTAGAGGGTGACAGGAATGTCCTGGGGGCTGTAGAAATGTTTGGCTCTCTCAGTTGTGACCACTGCTACTTCCAGCTGTCACCAAGAAAAAGGGGGTGGCGGGGAGGGAGGAAGAAACTGTTACCAGAGCCACAGGCCTGGAGGCCACAGGAGGGTCAGGGCAGGCAAGTGCTGTCTTCACAGGCTGGCTTTAGAGAGGACTTCCCTCCTTAGCTGCAAGCCCCATGTCTGCTTAGCTACTTCTGCTGTCACCCAAAGGTCAGGCCCTACCAGGTGTGGCTGTTTCACTTCCCTATCTGAGGGGCTGCTGAGGAATGAGTCACCAACTGCCCATATATACAAAGCTGCAAGCTTCTGCCACTTGGGCAGAGGTAGGCCCAGTGGCAGAGGCATGGAAGCGACGGGAAAGGAAGTCAAGGCCAGGGCCGCAGAGGCCACAGCAGGCAGGAGGGGCCACCCAAGGAGGCTCATAGGTCCTGAGTTCTGTGCCACACAGCAGCTCTGCCCTCTGCAGGCCACGGCGCTGGGGGCTGGGGTGCGGCATGTCCTCTGTGCATGCATGCCTCCAAGAGAAAGCAGACAGTATCCTTTCACGTACTTCTAGGAACAAGGCCTCGTGGGCACAGGCTGCAGACAGGCTCCTGGAAAACCCAGCCTGTGCGTGCCCTACACTCATGGGGTGAGAATGAAGTTTACCCGCACACTACCCATTCACTAAGAAATTACTAATGCAAACCAGGGCTGCCTGCAATCTGCTTAACAGAACACACGGCTGTGAGAAACAGCACCCAGGAGTGTGAAGGGCACTAGATGGGTTGGCTATCATTTGTAAAACAAGATTTTTTTTTTTTTTTTTTTGAGATGGAGTCTCACTCTGTTGCCCAGGCTGGAGTGCAGTGGTATGATCTCGGCTCACCGCAACCTCCGCCTCCCAGGTTCAAGCAATTCTCCTGCCTCAGCCTCCCAAGTAGCTGGGATTACGGGTGCACGCCACCACACCTGGCTAATTTTTGTGTTTTTAGTAGAGACGAGGTTTTTCACCATGTTGGCCAAGCTGGTCTCAAACTCCTGACCTCAGGTGATCCACCCACCCCAGTCTCCCAAAGTGCTAGGATTACAGGTGTGAGCCACCGCACCCAGCCTGTAAAACAAGATTTTAGACTAACAAACTGGCAAAGTACAGGGGCCCAGAGGAAGTAGCTGGTGGGGAGAGGGGGGTGTAGGGAACCACATCTTTGGGGGAAACCAGTGAGTCAGGAGAGGACATTTGTTTCTCTGGACATTTATCCAGAAGAAAGAAAAGTCAAGGGTGACAAGGACAGAACCATCAACCAGCCAGAGCAATAGTCATGGGCCATGTCTAGGCCAGATCCAGCCTATAGACACGCTGTTTGGCCTACACAAGATTATTAACATTCTTGAGCCAACATGTGCAAGTTGGAAGATTTCACATAGAAAATTCAATTTTCTGAGTTCTTGTGAAACGCTGAAGGCTCGGTGCTGCTGGACACACATTCCTACGTGACAGCGACATGGTGCCCTAAGGCCTGCCTCTCACTCTGTAGGACGTGCCCATGCCAATTCCACCTTGTCCTCATTCCTCCCTACTGTCTCTCTGAGGCACCCCCTCCTCGCTTGCTTCCTGCATATTGTACAGGGCAGAGTGGGTGACACAGCAGCACAGCACCTAGGAACAAAGCTAGGACCAAGGAGTAGAAGTCTCAGAGAAGAAGACTGAGGAAGAACTTCAGAAAGTCTGGGGTTCCGAGTTCTATTGACTTGTCCATTCTCCATCTCACTCCCCCTTAGGATCTACCATGCCCAGAACCTGCTAAAAAACCTCAGGGACCTTTTCAGAGGTCCGTCACTTATTTATTTATTTACAGACAAGGTCTTACTCCATTGCCCAGGATAGAGTGCAGTTGCATGATCATGGCTCATTGCAGCCTCAATCTCCCTGGGCTCAGGTGATCCTCCCATCTCAGCCTCTTCAGTAGCTGGGACTACAGGTGCATGTCACCATGCCCAGCTAATTTTTTGTATTTTCGGTAGAGACAGTGTTTGACCATGTTGCCCAGAATTATCTCAAACTCCTAGGCTCAAGCAGTCCACTCACCTTGGCCTCTCAAAGTGCTAGGATTACAAGCATGAACCACCATGCCCGGCCTAGAGGTCATTTAAACCAAACCCCCACTGAATGCTGGAGTCTCCCTAGGATGGCCCTGAATAAGCCTTGCCCCGTTCTGAGTAAGATGGCAAATGAGCAGGGCTGCATTATCCCTCCCCAGAACCCAGTCCTGGAGATGCCACTGGGCCAGCACAGGTTGGGAGAGCAGGGCAGGGTGGGGCCATGCTGAAGGCCCTGTCTCTTTCGTGGGGAAGACACAAGATAGTGATAAGGTAAAGGAGAGGGCATAATAAGTTAGGGTAACCATAAGAAGAATAACCTTTACCTTTCAAACCCACAGAAGGAAATTCAATCTACACATAAAGGATAGGAAAGGAGAAAAAGAAGCAGAGAGAACATATGATAAAGCATTTGCCCTGGAGCAGTAATGGGATTACGCACATGCCTGTAATCCCAGCACTTTGGAAGGCAGAGACAGGCAGACTGCTTGAGCCCAGGAGTTCAACACCAGCCTGGGCAACATGGTGAGACCCCCATCTCTACAAAAAATACAAAAATTAGCCAGGCACGGTGGTGTGCACCTGTAGTCCCAGCTACACTGGGGAAGCTGAAGTGGGCAGAGCCCTTGAGCCCGGGAAGGCAGAGGCTGCAGTGAGCAGAGATCAAGTTACTGCACTCCAGCCTGGGTGACAGGGTGAGACCCTATCTCCAAAAAAAGATAAAAAAATAAAAAGCAAGCAAGCATTAAATAAGACAGCATAGGTAAATCCTAATATAATAATAATTATAGTAAATATATAACAGGCTCATCTTCTTGATTAAAATTCAGATTCTCATCTTGGATGTTGTTTAACCCATCAATATGTTGTATAAAAAGATACATTTAAAGCAAAAGAACATATAAAGATTAAATAGAAGAAAAAGCTTTTAGTTAAATAAGGTAAACTCTGCTCCCTCCCAGAAGCCCACTAAAATAAAAGTAAAGTAATTTTTTTTAAAAAGATCTAAACTCAGTGGCTGACGCCTGTAATCCCAGCACTTTGGGAGACTGAGGCAGGCAGATTGCTTGAGGCCAGGAGTTCAAGACCAGCCTGGGCAACATGGTGAAACCACATCTCTAATACAAAAAAATTAGCTGGCATCGTGGCGCACACCTATAGTCCCAGCTACTCTGGAGTCCAAGGTGGGAGGATCAGTTGAGCCCAGGAAGTCAAGGCTGCAGTGAGCCAAGATCACGCCACTGCACTCCAGCCTGGGTGACAAAGTGAGACCTTGTCAGAGAAGAGAAGAGAAGGGAAGAGAAGAGAAGAGCCGGGCACGGTGTCTCACGCCTGTAATCCCACTTTGGGAGGCCGAGGTGGGCAGATCACCTGAGGTGGGGAGGTCGAGATCAGCCTGACCAACAAGGAGAAACTCCATCTCTACTAAAAATACAAAATTAGCCGGGTGTGGTGGCGCATGCCTGTAATCCCAGCTACTCGGGGGGCTGAGGCAGGAGAATCACTTGAACCTGGGAGGTGGAGGTTGCAGTGAGCTGAGATTGCACCATTGCACTCTGGCCTGGGCAACAAAAGTGAAACTCCATCTCAAAAAAAAAAGAAAGAAAAAAAGAAAGAAAAGAAGTAAATTCTCAAGAACAAAAAGAAGAGGAACAACCACCAACAGCAGTTAAGACGTGCCAATGCGCTTTCAGAAGATGGAAGCGAAAGGAAGCACTAGCAGAGAGGATCCTGCAAGATCAGATTAGATTAGATGAGAAAAGAAAATATCCAAAGCCTACACAGTAACTGAGACACAAGCCAATTAGAGCCCAGGAGCCTAGGACTTGAGGCAGTGAGTACCACAAAGGTGAGCGTGAGGCAGACAGCTGAATACAGGAGGACTGGTTCCTGACCTGTAGAAGGAACAGCTAAAGTCCCCCCAGGTCTTCTTCCCACCCCAGGCAGCCAGACATACTACCCTTGCAGAGTTAGCACAACAGAAGTCAAAGGAGTCCTGGAGCAGAAGTGAGTATCTACAGACCAAACAGAGAGACCCAGGCCTGCTTCCCCTACTTGACCCTAAGAACGCAAGGTCAACCAGGCAGGAGACTACTGATAGGGTCTTTCTGGAAAAACCAAATAACCCTGGGAGTAGGGAGATGTGGTAGGGAAGGAAACCTTCAGATATGGAATTCAGAGGTCCACCAACAAAACATTTCAGTACCAGATGAGTACCAAGTCCCTGGCAGTGAAGACAGAGTTTCCAATCAGCTTTTGGCACCCAAATAAGAACAGCCAAGGAGTATCAGATATTTGAGGAGAGTCCTCTAGCAAGAAAGAGATTACACAAACAAACAGAAAATAGAAACCCAGTGGCAATGGAGGGAGAAGAAAACTTAAAGACGAGAGATTACACCCAAGAAACAAGAACATAACACTTCTTAAAATGAGTATTCAAGGAACAAAAAAGAACTCTTAGAAATTAACATTATAAACAGTGAAATAAAAAATTCAACACAAGTTTAAATCTTCCAGAAACGAGAAAAAAAAAAGATAAAGAAATGGATAATAGTAGAAAAAGATGAGAAAATCGAATCAATTCAGTAAGTTAAAAAATCTGACGATTAAAGAGTTCCAGAGAGAACAGAAAAATAGAGAGGAGAAAACTACAAAAAAAAAATTAAATTTCCCAGAAGTGAAGAACCCACAGGTGAGAGCCATTTACTCTGCCTCCAGGGGTCGGAGAAGGCATCCCCACTGTTAGTTTCATGAAGAAACCAGAGCATCATGTCTATCGGTGCAGCCTGAGCCCATAGCAGCTCTTCTGGTGGCCACATCCCTCTGCTGATGTATGGAGTTTGCAATCAGCAAAAACTCAAAAAAATTCTTCTCATTCATGCTGCTACTAAGCCACAAGCGCCAGGCTGTATCTGAGTAGTTATTTTTCTGGTCCCAAATGCAGTCCCTCACATGTCCCTGGTAAACTTCCCCTCACCAGAGTTGGTCTGCTGTTTGCTCAGCCTACGGAGAACTCCTGAGAGCTCAATCCTGTTGCTCCTCCTCTCAGCCAGCACCACCATCAGTAGCCCCCAGAGACACTAATCCAAATTATGAACAGAACAAAGTCAAGGGCAGAGGTCACCCACAAGGTCCACAGGCGTGGGTGTGGCAGCAGAGCAAGGGGTGAGAAAGAACCAAGAAGAAACTCTTTCCAAGTTGGATCTTTCACTGGTTATAACATGCTGACAACATCCCCAGGTGGTCTAGGGAGAGGTCCTAGGATTCCATCAAAGGCCTCATCTAAATCGAAAAATACTTTGTCTACTATCCAAAACATGAACTAAAATCAATATGCCTTGTTCCTAGTTATCCCAATCTAGCTTTTCTTAGCACTTACAAGCCTCATCTGTAGCAATTTGTGGAGCTCACCTCCTTTACCTTTTTGATCAATGGACATTAGCCATCTCCTGCCCCTGGCCCCTTTGACATTTCCCACAATTCCTGTAGGTCACCAACCACAGTACCCTAGCGCCCCAGGAGAGAACTTTCTCAGGACAGGAGATGAATCACCCAGCCTCGGTTCAGGTCCCTCCTACCACCACAAGCTCCAAAGAGAAGATGAACAAAATGAGATCAAAGAATCCCCCCATTTCTTTGTTAAAAAAAAAAAAAAAAAAACAGAGTCTCACTTTGTCATCTAGCCTGGAGTGCAGTAGTACAATCTCGGCTCACTGCAATCTCCCAGGTTCAAGGGATTCTCCTGCTTCAGCCTCCCAAGTAGCTGGGATTACAGGCATGCACCACCATGCCCGAATAATTTTTGTATTTTTACTAGAGACAGGATTTCACCATGTTGGCCATGCTGGTCTCGAACTCCTGAGCTAGGGCAATCCACATGCCTGGGATTACAGGCATGAGCCAGCACGTCCAGGCCCTCCCATTTCTTCTTATCCTCTGCTATTGTTACCACTGGCCTCCAGCACCAGACACTGCTTCATTGTTTCATCTCTGGTTACATGTCCTCCCTTCCATTTAAGTGTTTTCCAGCTCCTTCAACAGAAGGCTTCAGGTAGCCAGAGACCACATCTCTGCTGATACACTGCCTACTTCTGCTCATGGGACCACCATCTTTCATTTCTAAGAGCTTCCCAACCATCCTGAACCATTTGCTACTTAAGAATGTCCCAGGTTCGAAGTGAGGAGTGCCTCTGCCCGGCCGCCCCATCTGGGAAGTGATCATCTGGAAGTGAGAGGCCTCACTGCCGCCGCCCCGTCTGGAAGTGAGGGCCTCTGCCCGTCGCCCGTCTGGAATAGTGAGCTTTCTGATCCTTTATCCCACTTTTTCTTCCTCTTCCTTCTCCTTCTTCTTTGTCAAATAGAGGATTGAGTTATTATCATTGATCCATACAAAGTCCCTCTCTCATTCATTTTAATTCCCACTCCCCATTTCTATTCCCCGCCTTCCCATGTGCAACCTTCCTAATATGTTTGATATGCATCTTTTTGTTTGTATGCATTTTTAGAAAATGTTTATTGTTTTGTGTGCAAAAAAAATTAATTAAAAAAAAAAAAAAAAAAAGAATGTCCCAGGTTCATCGCCTCTATTCTGAAATTTGGAAAGCTACTTCCTGAAGGTCTAGGTCCTCCACTCTCCCCAGCTCCCAAAACCATCTCCCAGTTTGCAAAGCGGAGGACCTTGCCTAGTGCTGGCCTTCAGAATCAGCCCCAAATTGGGCGCCAGGCATGGTGGCTCATGCCTGTCATCCCAGCCCTTTAGGAGGTAGAGATGGGCGGATTGCTTGAGCTCAGAAGTTTGGGATGAGCCTGGGCAACAGGGCAAAACTCCTCTACAAACAAAAATAATCAATCAATCATCAATCAATAAAAAAATAAAAAGAATTGTCCCCAAATTGGTAATGCCCTTGACTCAGGGGTTCTCTCCTCCCTCTCAGCTCTACTCTTTCTTCCTTCCCTACACCGTTACTCAAGGTCTCAGAGCCTTTAGGCCCCCACTGTCCCCTGGGGAGCTCCAACCGGGGTCCTGTTAAGCCTCTCACCCTGCTTGAGATCTTCCCTCTAAGCTCTCTGCCTAACCTCTCAGAGGCTCCACTCTCTAGCCACCCTCCCAGGTTACAGTCACATTGTTAGGGAGCCTCCTGGGGTCAAGGTCTTCACTAAGGAGTAATGCAAAGAGTATGTGATAGGCAGGTCCTTCCTGATGCCCCACCTCTGACCCACTGAAGCAGCTGACTCTCCTTGGAGGTGACCCTGACTGACCCTAGTGCTGTCTAGCAGGCCCAGACTAGTTTTTCTGGTTTTAGAGGGATGTCACTTGATGTGATTCATCAGCCCTATGGGCTTTGTTCTTTTATTTTCATTCACTCCACCAAAAGGTCGTGGGAGCCAAGGGCTGGGCCCTGGGTCTGTACACATTAAAAAAAAAAAAAAAAAAAAAAGCATCTGTTATCTTCTGTGATACTAAATAATTCTGACCATTTACTCATTTACCTTGACCTTTTCCCAGCAAATGCCAAGGAGCCCTGGCAGGGCAGAAACTCCCTGAGGGCAGGAGCCTTCCTTGGCTTTCTCTTACACCTTTGTGGGTTGGTAGAAGCAGCGCTGGGCATTAAAAAAGAATTTCCCATATGCTACAGAATTCCTGAAAGGCAGCTCCCGGCTAGGCTTGGTCCCCTGCTGACACCACTTAGAAAATAATTTTTTTCCTTTTTTTTTTTTTTTTTTTCTTGAGACAGAGTCTTGCTCTGTTGCCCAGGCTGGAGTGCAATGGCACTATCTCGGCTCACTGCAGCCTTCACCTCCTGGGTTCCAGAGATTCTCCTGCCTTAGCCTCCAGAGTAGCTGGGATTACAGTTGTGCGCCACCATGCCCAGCTAATTTTTGTATTTCTAGTAGAAACAGTGCTTCACCATGTTGGCCAGGCTGGTCTCAAAGTCCTGGCCTCAGGTGATCCGCCCACCTCAGCCTCCCAAAGTGCTGGGATTACAGGTGTGAACCACCACGCTCGGCCTACCTGAGAAAAGTTTTTACAGCTAATATTTTTAAGCTGAATCTCTTTGTGTATGTGACTGAGGCATGGACAGACCCCATTACATAAGCTGCCTGCATTTTATCTAGCATGTATAGAGATTCCTTCCTGAAACCAGTTGGCAAGTCTAGTTTCCTTTTCTTTGCTGAAGAGACATCAGGAATCCTGATTTGGGTCTGGTCAGGAAAAATGGAATCAGGACTTAGAGTGATACCTCCCGTTTCTACTTCAGGCCCCTAGTGTGGCCAGGCTACTTCTGGGGCAGATTATCAAAGGAACCCGTGAAGAGGCACTTCGCAGCCACAAGATGAAACAAATCCCATGGTCTGGGTCTCCACTGCCAAGCCCATTCCTGGCCTCTACCTACCAGAACCAAGAGCCAGTAGCACCACCACCCCTAAGTTAGGACAACCAAAAACGTCTCTGGACATTATCCAATGTCCCCTGGGAGGGAAAATCGCCCCCGTTGAGAACCACAACTCTACAGCATTATCCGTGAAGAGCATTTCCATCTCTGCAATGATAGGAACGGCCCTATCTGTGCCGTAGGGTGTGGCAGCACTGGCCACATGTGGCCACTGAGCATCTGAGGTGTGACTGCTGTGACTGAAGAACTGAATTTTTTATTAAATTCTAATTAATTTAAATTTAAATTTGAATGTGGCAAGCGACTGCCACATGCAAATTTACATTTATCAGATAGCACAGCTCTGGAATATACAAGAAAATTTAAATATATCAGATAGCACAGCTCTGGCATATAGAAGAAAAGGTGAAGAGCCCAGCTGGAACTAGCAGCTAAGTGGCTGGAGAGGAGGTGTTTCTAGCAGGGCGTGATGATGCCTCCACTGGAGACCAAGGAGGATTCTAAAGAGGAAGTGGTAGCCCCACACTTAACCTGTGACAAGACAAGGAACCCAGGGCTTTGGTGGCCCAGTCCTCTGGGCCAGGACGCACAGTAGAGGACCCTGACATTGGGTCTACCAGTGTTGACGCTGGCATGCTCCAGATCTGTGCCCAGGTCCTAGCGGCCAGCTAAGAAGCTGACACTAACTTGAGCAGGGGAGTGGTGGGTACATTCTAGGACAAAGGATTCTTGGGGCCCAGTGCGGTTGGCACATGAGGCGCAGGAGCTATGAAGGAGGTGGCCTCCTTAACAAAACCCCCAAGGGAGTTCCGGTTGGCTCAGTGGGTTCCATGGCTCATGATGATGCCTCTATTCGGCAAACATTTACTAAGCCTCTTACATGGTCGGGGCACGGCTGATAAGATCCAAGCTCTGCCCTCTGCTAGGGCTCAGTCTAACAGATAGGTGGGGTACAGGTAACCCCTAACTGCAAGGCAGACCAAGATAGGAATCCACAAATTCCACCATCCTCAAGCACTGGTGAGCTTGAGCAGAGAATGAGCTCCAGGTCTGAGCTCTTCAATTCACTCACTGATAGGACCCAGGAAACCTGGCCTCAAGCCCCCAGTTCTGCTAACTCACTCACTCCCTGGAAGGCCGTGGGCGAGCCCCTCTTCCTCTGTCCCTGGTTTCCCCGTATGACCCATGCATGGGCCATTCAGACCACATGGTAGGGGTCCATCCAGCTCACCGTGCCACCCCAGCCCTTCTGTGACCCTGACCCTTTCCCACCTGGCTCTGCAGGAAACAGTCGCGCTCTCATCTGCCCCTGGGGGAGCTGGTGTTCGGTTGTGTCAGCTCCTTATGCCAACCCTTCTGTGTGCTTCCCCAACTTCAGAAAATTCTCAAGAAGGAAACCAGGGAGGTGGTCTATGGAGGCTCTGCACAGGAACATTGTTCTGGGCAATCAGGGAAGGACCCTGGGGTGCGGGACCCTCTGACCAGGGGCCGATAGAGCTCTGTCCCTAGGGGAGCAGGCAACAGGGCTGCAGGCCAGAGGAGGAAGGGGCCAGCCAAGCAGGCAGAGGCACAAATAAAGGTCTCAGAGTCTCCACATCAGGACACAGAATGGGCAGGTGGCCCCCACCCAGAAAAAAAAGGAAATCTTCAAACCAGGCCTTATGTCTTCTGCTCTTTCCTCAGTGAGCACTTCAAAAAAAAAAACAACAAAAAAAACACAAAGTTACCAAGAATGTTCCACAATATTCCCACCAAAAGCCCTACTGACTTAAAAAAAAAAAATACAAATATACACATAGGTTAGAAAATTAAAACTGAACAGAATGATACAAAAATGAAAAACGCAAGTTTCCCTTCCTCCACCGGTCCCTCCACCACCAGACGAAAAAACTGCGCACAGTAACTCAGTATAAGAACACACAGAAGGAATCAGACTGCATACCAGGGGTCAGCAAACCTTCTCTATAAAGGGCCAGATGATATTTTGTGCTTTGTCGTAATGATTCAACTCTGTAGTAGCACAAATGCAGCCATAGGCAATACGTAAATGAATGGGTATGGCTGTGTTCCAATAAATCGTCTTGGATCTGAAATCTGAATTTCATATCACTTTTTTTATGAGTGACAAAATACTATTTTTCTTTTGATTTAACCATTTAAAAATGTAAACATCAAGCCAGGCACAGTGGCACATGCTTGTAATCCCAGCACTTTGGGAGGTGGAGGTAGACAGATCACTTGAGCCCAGGAGTTTGAGACCAGCCTGGGCAACATAGCGAAATCCTGTATCTACAAAAAAAAATGCAAAAAAATTAGCAGAGTGTGATGGCACGCCTGCAGTCCCAGCTATTTGGGAGGCTGAGGTGGGAGGACTGCTTAAGCCTGGGAGGTCGAGGCTGCAGTGAGCGGTGATCACACCACTGCACTCCAGCCTGAGCAACAGAACAAGACCCTGTCTCAAAAATAAATAATAAAAATTAAAATGTAAAAATCATTCTTAGCTGTAGGCTATACAAAAACAGGCACTGAGCCGAATTTGGCCTGGGGGGTCCAGTTTGCTAGCTCCTAAACCTTGCTTATTCTGCTTCCATCTTGATGACTGCTCCCTTCCGCACAGAGAGAGCCACCCCATTTTTCTGAATCATTGCCAAGTAATCCACTGAGAGATTGTCCCATAAATCCTAAGGGCACCACAGCTCTCTACTGCTGGATATTTTGTTTGCTTCCAGTTGTGCTTTGAAATTATAAATAATGTTATAGTGGACATCCTTTTACTTTGTAAATACACCCCACAGAGTTTAATCCTGTGGGTAAATCAAGGGCTATGAACATGTTTTAATTTCTCTGAGTATTGTCAAGTGGTCCTCCAGAAAGTCAGAATTTACTCCACACTACATATGAGCAGAGCCTTCTTTTCCTCACCCTCGACAGACCTGGATGTCCTGATGGACACCCTAGAAATGTATCCTTATCTGAGCCCGAGGCCTGCTGACTCCTTGAGTCGGGGGTTTTCTCTATCTTTAGAAATCCCCTTTTGGCTCTGAATTCTGCTGACACCTGTCCTGGCAAAAGCTAGGGCGATGTCTGTCTTCTCCTCCCAAGTTTGAAGGGTGTGGATAAAGGAGTTCAGGAAATGCCACCCCATAATATGCGGCTTTGGTATGCTGATTATTTCAAACCTGAAGGCACTGGGGAAAAAACAAATGCAGGGAGGAACTTTCTCTGAACTTCTCTTATCTGCGTAAAGAGGGATTCCGCTTGTCCTGAGTCCCCCACCCTGAGAAAGGAAGGCTGAGTTACTGACAATCTGCTGAGGCATCTTTTATTATCTGAGAAGTTTTAATCTGCCTAACAAGACAACGTTTATTCACCGTATAATTCCTCCCCTCACCCTCCCATAACTTGTGTCGCCACCACCCCCAGAAGCCCCAAGCCCCTATTTCCTTCTGTAGCTCAGGCTGCTATACAGGCTTCAGCCATCTCACCCTTCTGGGAATCTCATATTTTGTGGTACACCCACGTGCAGATATGTAACTAAATATGGTTTTCTCCTGTTGATCTTGTTTTTTGTTGTTGTTATTGTTCTGAGATGGAGTCTTGCTCTGTGACCCAGACTGGAGTGCAGTGGCACGATCTCAGCTCACTGCAACCTCTGCCTTCCCGGTTCAAGCGATTCTCATGCCTCCGCCTCCTGAGTAGCTGGGATTACAGGCGCCCACCACACCCGGGTAATTTTTGTATTTTTAGTAGAGCTGGGGTTTTACCATGTTGGCTAGGCTGGTCTCGAACTGGCCTCAAGTGATCTGCCCGCCTCAGCCTCCCAAAGTGAGCCACCGTGCCCAGCCCTGTTAATTTTGTTTATAAGTCAGTTGAACTCATAGCCCAGCCAAGCAGCCTAGCAAGATGGAGGAAAGCCATTTTTGCTCCCCTGCATGGGCCAGGCTGCCAACCCCAGGGAAGAAATTGCCTGAGCTGACAACCCGGATTTTACTGCCACTCAATTACATGACAACTATGGAACTACAAAACCCCCTGGCTCCCTGAAGCTCCTGAGCCCCAGGACCTTCTCTCAGACTGCCTTTGGGTCCTAGTCCTTTTTGCCCTCACATCTAGAATCTTCTAACACCAGTACCAGAAGAGGCCCTGGAGATGGATCATTTGAGAACCTGCCCCTCCTTCACTGTGTGGATAAGAAAATTATGGCCAAAAAGAACTGACTTGCCCAGGGTCCCAGCATCAGAAATGTGCTCAGCTGCCTCTCTTGTGACACGGTTGCCCACCTGCCCCAACATACTCAAGGTCATCTCTGCTAGTGACTATTCTCCCCGACTGCTGGTGTGTGTGGCTTGTGGCTAATCCATGTCTCTCTACCACCCCTCACAGTCTCCCTGATTTGGCTACCTTGATGTTAGCGGCTTTCCTGGGATGTCTGGACATACTGGTCAATCAGGAACAGTGACGGGCCAGATCTGTAGAATCCCCCAGCTCCCTGCAGCTCACACCCCAGCTGTTCATGTGCTAGACAAAATCTGGATGTACCTAAGGAAGTTCCGGAAAGCCTTGAGCCCATGAACCCACGACTCAGCAGGCGGAGAGCTGAAAGTGACTGCTGCAAGGGACAATGATGCTCCTGCAGGAGATCCAGCAGGAGGCAATGCGGAGATCAGGGCCATCAGGGAGTGAAGGGGAGTGTGCAGGGATAGACGCCACCACTGAGGCCAACACAAGGCAATCCAGGGATTACCTTTGGATCCCAACACCTCACGAGGACCCTAATAAGCAAGGCCAGGCTTGGAGAGCTGTCTCCCTGCAAATGAAAGGCATGGGCCCCCTACAAGAGCAGGTGAACTGTGGCGTCCATGGCTCTTCCCAGTGGGGTTGCCCCACACCATGTGGCTGGCCCAAAGGACATGAACAAGGGGAAAGGACAGGGTGATGGCCAGGAAACACACACAACCGAGTGCTTCAACATGCCAGGCTCTGTGCTGAGTCACTGGCACAAGACCATTTTCATCTGTGACCCCTCCCACCCGAGCCAACATCTCAGGGAGCCTGACAAGAGTCTGGGGGATGGGCAGCAGGAATCAGCCGTATTTTCAAATGGGAAAGGCAGGCTCCAAGAGGCTGAGTTGGGGAGCCCTCCCTCCCAGTTCAGTGCCCTCTGGCTGCCTCACTTTTGGCATCAACTCCAACCAGAGAGGGGAAGCCAAGTCCTGTTCCAGACATGGCCTGCCATCCCATGAGGCCCAGGCTAAAAGGCCTTGGGGTGGGCTGGAACGCCTGCCTGCTCCAGGCAACCCTTTCCTCACCCCCTGCCCCCACCCCTGCCAAACGCTGGCTGCGTGGGATGGGAGGAAGCGGTAGGGTTGCCATTTCCCTCCGCTCTGAGGCTGCCCATCTGTTTCCTGGGATAGGACTCCCCGCCCCTATCCACCCCTAGTCCGGAAACTCACTTGCTCTGGGGCTATGGGAAAAGGGAACTGCATGGCTCCCTCCCTCCCCAGGGGGTGGTGGCAGAGGCCTCCCACCCTCATGGCTCTAGCTGGCCAGCTCCTACCAATGCTTCTGGGTACACAGTGGGTGGCTGGGCCTAAACAGCACTGCCGTAAAAGTCTAGCACCCAGTCTCAGAGTGCCACGAGACTCTCCCCCCTCCCCCACTCCGGCCTGGCTGTCATCCCTAGCTGGCAGCTTCATGGCTTATCCCAGCCCTGGGGGTGGGGTGATGGGGTGACTTTCTGGGTGGAAGTTGGTGGAAAGTAAAAAAGTGAAACACTTCCCAGCCCAGCCCCAGCTGATGGGACCACGTGGTCATCTGTGAGTAAGCACCGCCCCCTGCTGGACATGCCAGATACGGCTGCCGGGGCCACCGCACCTTGGGTGCTCAGCTGATACAAGAGAGGCAAAATCCAGGCCTGGGGCCCAGCAACTTCACAAGACCCCACCAAAACTAGGGGCCAGTAACACCAGCAGTGTCTAAGGCAACCTATAGTTCTATGTCAAATAAGTTTAAAAGAAGGGGCCAAAACCATAGGGGCTGGGCTGGGGCAGACAGGGAAGGTTTTGCACAGAATGTGAAAAGGCAAGAGAGGAGCAGAGAGGACAGCCAGCCCAGCAGGGCCCAGCCACGCAAAGACCAAGGGGGATAAGACAGACCAACAAAGGGCCCCGGAGGCGGAACTAGGAAGTGGGGCCACTGCCTGTTAGATTTCAGGCTGTTTAAAGCCTTGAACTTCTGCACCAGAACCCCAATATAGAAAATAGATCTAAGTTGATGATCTGGCCAAGGATGGGGGCTATAGTCCCTGACCCCAGCACACAGTCAGGGGCCCCTGGGGCGGCTCTGAATACCTGAAGAAGCAAAGTTTGAACCTAGAGCTTCAGGCAATGGGGCTTCAGAGCATTTGACTGACAAGATAACCATGGGGTCTCACGAGGAGGGAGAACACAGCCGCAGTGTTCAAGGTGGAATGAAAGCAGGGGTATGGGAGCCCAAGGCAGGAGGGGGTACTGAGAACTTGCTGCACTTCTCCAGCCAGCCCTCCTCCCACACAGGACTTCACAGATTCTCAGGGTCAATGTATGGGAGCCCAAACCCTCCATTCACCGGGTCCTTTCCCAGCCTCCCCTCATGCTCTGTCTGTACTATCTAATCTAGCCTCTGGTTACACTGGGCACTGGTCTCTGTCTCCTGAATCCTCCACAGAGCACCACACACACAGGACCTCCACAAGCATGACTAACATGATAAAGAAAAAGAAAATTGCATGTACTGCAGAGCAATGGGCCGTCCCCGGGAGCACTGGACTCCCATGCCAGAGGCTGCCATGCTTATCTGGTGAGGATACTCACCCCAGGAATGTCCAAAAGCTTTGACAACAGAAGAGGCAACTTCAGGGCTGCGACACTCCCTGTGACACCCACAAGAACATGGAATTTTCTCTCCATCAAGGGTGCAGCAGCCGGACAGGAGGCCTTTGGTTCCATGTGGGGTCTGGTGGCTTCAAGTTCTGGGAGCCTGCCAGGCCTGGGCTCCATAAAGCTGTCGGGATTTAGGATCTAAAAGCAGAACAAGGGCCACCTCCTTCATTCATACAGTCGACCAGAATGTATGGAGCACCATGTATTAGGCCCCAGGCCAGAGGCTGAGGCAGCGGAAGGGATCAGCAGTCCTGGCTTCAGGGAGCACACAGTTTGATAAGAAAGTGAGACACCTTCCCTACACACGGGCCAGTCACAAGATAATGATGCAGTGCTGTGGGGAAGGGCTGTACCGGGTGCGTGGCTGATCAGCGTGACCATCTCTAGAAGTTAGAGACTGCATCCCAGAAAAGATGACGTTGGGGTTGAGTCCTGAAGGACGAGTTAGTTTTTCAGAGACAGGAAGAAATCACTTCAAAGGAAGGAACAATCTTGCAAAGGTGAAGGTCCTGAAGGAGGGTGGCAGGTTGGGGAACAGGGAGTGGCTTACTAGTGAAGCCAGAGTGTGATGGGGGGTAGTGGAGGGGCAGGAAGTGAGGCTGAAAGTCAGGGTGAGGCCAGAATGCCATGGGCAGCGAGGGCCAGGGTGAGGAGTTTTGGTTTTAGAAAGATGGTGCTGACACCTGGTGATAGTGTCAAAGGGACCCTGCTAGTGGAGAGACTGGAGGGCGAGAGGAGCTGCTGCGGTGGACTGGGCTGACTGGTGAAAGGAAGTGGCAGGAAGGGATGGGTTCCAAAGATGCTCGTGAGGTGGAACCCTGGGCAACAAGGAGGTTTGGGTGCTCCAGGGAGCCAAGAGATTTGCCTCTCTGTCCCTGTCCCTGTTAATCAAGATGGGCACCACCGTACAAATCAAAGCCCCGGAAGAAACCAGCATGAAGGGGATGCGGGCCACCCCAGATTAACTGGTTTGCTTCTTCCTCTGGCTCTCAGACGTTGCTAGAAGTGAGTGCTCGTGATAATATGGCTGATGGACACCAAACCCTACATGTGCCGGGTTGGGCCAGCAGAACGTGCTTCATCAGCAACCATCGCTGAGGACCGATCACATTGAACACCATGCAAAGGAATTGTGGAAAACACAGTAGCTGCCTCTGGGGAATCTGTAGGTTGAGTTTGAGAAGACAGGAATGACACCTGTCTGAAATTATTTGAGATCAGTCCTTCCCTGGGATGTACCTTTTTGGTGATCACAGACTCAATTAACACATCAGTTTCCTTGCCTCTCCCTCCACCAGCAAGCTCCCTGAATGTGTGACCGGGTCCAATGGCCAACCAGCAGTCCACTAGCCGGCGGTCCTGAACATGTGCTGAATGAATAACTATACCCTCCAAAGCAGCGTGGGGCAGAAGACAGATACCCAGCCTGTGAATCAGAAGCCCTGGGCCCTGACCATGGTGTGCTCCTGACCTGGAGTGACCTTGGTCCAGGGTCATTCCCTCCCTGGACCTGTCCCTTCATCTGAAAAATGCAGAGGTAGGACCAGATGATTTCTGAAGCTCCTTCCAGCAGAAACTTTGAGTCAATACATGAAAGAGAGCAGCAAGGGGCTCTCCGTACAAGACAGAAGGTCCTAGAAGATGCACTCAAAAAACAATCAGCAGGGCAAGGGAAACTCAGGCAGCTGCCCAGGAAGCAGTGCTGGTGAGTCATCCAATGGCTACCTCCATGGCTGAACATCCACAGGGGCCTGTCTCCTCTTCACTCACAGGCCCCCTGGCTCTCTAGCCTCTCTGCCCAGGATTTGACTTCAGCACTTGGGCACAACCCACGTGGGCTGAGGATCATGTTTGGCTGCATTATCCCACTTCTCAGCAGGGGTTAAGCACAGGCTGGTTCCCTAGGGCAAGATCACCTAAAGTTTGATTTGCCAGTAATCTCAATGTCTGCTCCACTGCAGGGCCCCAACCAGGGCAATGCTTGGCCAGAGTTGGAGAACTGAGTTTATCCCAGGGAGTGGGGAGCCCTGTTAGAATCTGACAAGGTACAGAGGGCCTACTAGCCAGCTTCTTCCCAGAACACATCATCAGTAGGTGATGGAGGCACATTATTTATTCTCCAGGGAAACCTACCTGCCAGATCTCAAACCCTGACCCTATCCCACCCTAGCCAACTGGTGCTAGGATAGGTAGATTCCTGCAAAACCAGAAGCCAAATTTTATCTCTGAGGCCCCTGAACCTCCTCCACATCAAGCTGATCTCATTCCTAGGAAACAGGTTACAGAAAGCGATCAGTTAAACTTGGGGCAGGAATCTGTATTAGTGACTTCAACTGCTTCCCCACAGCAGGCACTATAGTCCGAAATACAGTACTTAGCCTGCTTAGCAAAGCTGTGCTAAGGATCAAACTTACCTACCTTCCTAAAAAAGAGGGTGTGTGTGTGTATGTGTGTGCTTAATATACTTGAGGAATAGAAAGTGGATCATTTAACCAACATTTGGAGGCGAGGTCCAATCAGTTCAACCTGAGAATTCCAGGAAGGGTGACAGCTGGCAGGATTCCTTTGTTTGCTTGCAAAGAGGATCAAATTCCAAACCAGTAAGTCTATTACTCTAACCAGAACCTGTTGGAGTCACCTATTTGCACAAGAAGGGTAGCTGCAGACAGTACCTGACTTCCCCGGGCTCTGCTGAACTCACAGGAACTCCTGAGCAGCAAAAAGAGTTGGCAAGCAGGCAGGTTATAGGGCTACAGGCTTTGATTACTGAGCCTCAAGATCCCAGGGCACTAGCCAAGCAGGTAAGCCACAGCCAGAAAAATGGCAGCTTCTCTATCCTCTAGAAAGACAAGGACAGACAGAGCAAAGAGCCTCAGCTTGTGATGTTTAAGTCTCCTCTGATGAGTTTAATTCAGGGCAGAGTTTTAGGTTTCAGGGATACCTGCCAGTCCCTATATGGGCAAAGGTGGAGCTGGCACAGAACCAGACTAAAGACAGAGCAAGGAAAGCAAGGCCAGACAGGGTATCGGTTCAAACTCAATACAGGAAAGATGAGAACTGACCTAAGACAAAGCAGAACCAAACAAGGGAAGTGTGTGGTGGGTAGGCAGGGATCCAAGATCCATTATGAGCCTGAATCCTTTAGCCTAACATCAAATCCCCTCATTACTGGCCACCCAGGCTTCTGCTCCAGCTTACACTTGTAATCCCAGCAATTTAAGAGGGCAAGGTGGGAGGATTGCGTGAGCCCAGGCACTCGATACCAGCCTGGGCAACATAGCAAGACCCCAGCTCTACAAAAAATTTAAAAATTAGTCAGGTGTGGTGGCACATGCCTGTGGTCTCAGCTACTTGGGAGGCTGAGGCAGAAGGATCGCTTGAGCCTAGAAGGCTGCAGTGAGCCATGTTTGTGCCACTGCACTCCAGCCTAGGTGACAGAGAGAGACCATTTCAAAATATAATAATAGTACCACAATAAAAAAAAAAGTGTATAACTATTTACATAGCATTTACACTGTATCAGGTTTTATAAGTAATCTAGAGATTATTTAAATTATACAGAGGGCGTGGTGGCACGTGCCTGCAGTCCCAGCTACTTGGGAGGCTGAGGTGGGAGGATTATCTGAGCCCAGGAAGTTCGAGGATGCAGTGAGCTATGATTGCACCACTACACTCCAGCCTGGGAGACACAGTGAGACCCTGACTCAAAAAAAAAAAAAAAAAGAAAGAAAAGAAAAGAAAAACGATATACGGGAGGGCTGATGTGGTAGCTCACACCAGTAATCCCAGCATTTTGAGAGGCCGAGGAAGGATTGCTTAAGCCAGGAGTTTGAGACCAGCCTGGGCAACATGGTGAGACCCTGGCTCTACAAAAATAAAATAAAATAAAAACTAGCCGGGTGTGGTGGCTTATGCCTATGGTTCCAGCTAGACAGGAGGCTGAGACGGGAGGATACCTTGAGCCCAGGAGGTCGAGGCTGCAGTGAGCCATGTTCCTACCACTGCACTCCAGCCTGGGTCACAGAATGAGACCTTGTCTCAAAAAAAAAAAAAAAGTATACAGCAATCCCCTGCGGATAGAGGGATGCATGTATCTAACACACACTCACACACGTGGGCTACTAGAAAGGCAGTGACTGCGTATTGCTACTTCCCAGCCACTGTGAGAGATGTGGAAACCCCTGCTCCAGGACACCCACCACTTCCCCAACTTGGCAATCTCTCCTGCTCACCATCTAGCACCTGCTTCCAAATACTTCAAGGACAGCAGGAAGTTCTTTTCTGACAAGATTTGGCCTAATTTTTAAATATCACTCAGCACTTTTTGGCAGGCCTAGGGCTACCTCCAACATCCCATGGCTTTCCTTTTTTAATTTTACCAACTTTTTAAATACACTTTGTACTTTAGGCAGCCCGGGTAAGCGCTCAGTGTGAGAAGCTGACACGGCCATCATTTAAACTAGATTAAACGACACTGGACAAATAATCGCAGAGCAGCACAAAGTCGGGCTGGACGGGCAGAGATGCAAACCCTCCACTCAGGACTCGGAGGTCCCTCCTGCTCCAGGCGGCCCCACCCGTACAGCCGGGAAAGTGAGGTCGCACAAATGCACGGCCGCCTACCCACGCACAGTCTCAAGCAGAGCATCATGGGCACAGAGGGGAAAGTAAGGACACACACAGACAGCCGCGGACCCACGCTCGCAGACACAACTCCCCGAACCTCCCCTCCCTCGCCGCCGCGAGAACCCAGCTTCCCAGCCCCCTTCCACTGCTCACCCGCGCCAGGCGCGTCTCGGGGCCGCTCCCAAATATCGCGGTATCTCTGCCGCCCTCCCGCGGAATCTGACTGGCACGCCTCACGAGAGCACCTGGCTGGCTGTGTGCCGCGCAGCCTTCTGGGAGCTGTAGTCCACTTCTCTGCCTTCCGGGAGTCGTAGTCCACTGGCGAAATCCTGGAGCAAACCCTGGCTCCCTGTTCTTTGTATTGCTGGGACTCTCGATAGGCGCTGGCATAACTGTCCGACCTCTTCTCCTCACTCCTATCAGCCCCACACACACTGCTCGTTGCTTGAGGTTTTTTTTTTTTTGCTATTGTCCTAGGTTTATTGAAAATATTACAGTATCTCAAAAAGATTCAAACAGCTTCCACGTGGCGTTTTGAAATTCATCCCCACTGTCGACTGAGTGACCTGCAGGTTGGACAGACCGCCAAAGTCCAAAAACGTCAGCCTTAATGTCAGGATCTGTTAATACTTCAATGATCTCCTGATCCAGGGCTGAGACCTCAGGAACATGATTATCTCTCCTTTCTCTCTTCTCCTCCTGCAACTTGATGGAGATACCTTTCACTGAGCGCTTCAAATCAGCTTCATCACATGCATGTTGTAGCCTGCTATCTTGTTGGGGAGTTTTTTTGTGTGTTTGTTTGTTTGTTTGTTTTTTGAGACAGGGTCTGGCTCTGTCACCCAGACTGGAGTGTGCAGTGGTGCTATCCCCACTCACTGCAACCTCCAATTTTTGGGCTCAAGCCATCCTCCTATCTCAGCCTATGGAGTAGCCGGGACTACAGGAGTGCGCCATCATGCCAGACTAATGTTTGTTTGTTTTTTTTTTTTTTTTTTTTTTTTTTGAGACGTAGTCTCGCTCTGTCGCCCAGGCTGGAGTGCAGTGGCGCAATCTCGGCTCACTGCAAGCTCCGCCTCCCGGGTTCACGCCATTCTCCTGCCTCTCAGCCTCTCCGAGTAGCTGGGACTACAGGCGCCCGCCACCACGCCCGGCTAATTTTTTTTTTTGTATTTTTTAGTAGAGACGGGGTTTCACTGTGGTCTCGATCTCCTGACCTCGTGATCCGCCCGCCTCGGCCTCCCAAAGTGCTGGGATTACAAGCGTGAGCCACCGCGCCCGGCCTAATGTTTGTATTTTTTGTAGAGACAGGTTCTCACTGTATTGCCCAGGCTGGTCTCAAACTCCTAGGCTCAAGCAACCCGCCCACCTTGGCCTCCCAAGTCCTGGGATCACAGGAGTGAGCCACCACGCCCGGCCCTGGGGAGTTTTTGCTGGAAATAATGGTGATCTCCTTGCACATGTGCTTGTTTGTGTGGAAGTTGTTGCCCAGATGAGTGTAGTACTTTTTTATGACGAAGTATAGAAAAGGGCTATCTTCATAGTATTAGTGCGAATGGGGCCCATGTTGGCAGGTCCTTAGTAAAAGAGGGCTCGGGGCACTTAATACTTAATATTTACCAAGCCTCTTCTATTTTAGGTGCACAGGATACAGAGATAAATCAGATGGGTCCCTGTTCTTGAGACAAACAGGGACACAGAAAATGACAGGGTAAGATCCTCCATGAGGAAGCAACACCTCTAGGCAGGAAAGCCTTCTTGAAGGAGTGACTTGAAATGAATCTTGAAGGACAGCGAGGAGGTTAGATACAGGATCCCAATAGTGATCCAGGTGGAGAGCATCAAATGGGCAAAGGGAAGGCAGCAGGAGAACACACTGGCATGCTTCCCTGCCCCCTTCATTTTCTAGCCTTCACAGGCCCCAGGAACCTCTGTATTCATTGAGGTGGCTGAACCAGCTGCGGGTCCCCTGCCCTGAGCTGAGGTGGGGCCTCTGCTCTACCCCTGCCCTTGGCCGCAGCGGACCATCTGGGCCAAACCATCCCTTACGCAGGGATCCAACCTGTGTCTTTTCTTTTTTTAGATGGAGTCTTGCTGTGTCACCCAGGCTGGAGTGCAGTGGCGCGATCTTGCCTCACTGCAAGCTCCGCCTCCTGTGTTCATGCCATTCTCCCGCCTCAGCCTCCCAAGTAGCTGGGACTACAGGCGCCTGTCATTCGCCTGGCTAATTTTTTGTATTTTTAGTAGAGACGGGGTTTCACCGTGTTAGCCAGGATGGTCTCAATCTCCTGACCTCATGATCCGCCTGCCTTGGCCTCCCAAAGTGCTGGGATTACAGGCGTGAGCCACTGCGCCCGGCCGATCCAGCCTGTTTCTTCCACTTCCTCCTCCCAAGGCAGGGGGCCTAGGTGGCAATTTCACCACCTACTGCCTCAGAGAAAGAGCCACACAGGGTCGTATGGCTCTAGGTCTCGGGGAATGACAGACCACAGATCCACCCAACCCCCATACTTTCATGCCCCTGCCCCACAGCCCGCTGTGAGGCTCCACGCAAGCCCACAGGAAGACACATACACAGCAGAACACACAGGGCCAAATGTTCCCCTTTATTATGGTTCACTCAGTTACCAAAGACAGACATATTGGCTCAGGCAGCTCAACTGCCAGCTGGGGAACGTCCAGCTCTGGAAATAGGGAGCAGCAGCGGCACCAGGAGAATGGCAAAGCAGGTCACTGGGACCCCAGAACTGACCTGGGCCCTCCTTCACCCGACCCCAAGCCAGACCTTCCTACGAAGATGAATGTGTGCCCTGCCCCCGCTTCTCATACTGGTTCTCTCCCCAGGAAAGTGCATAGTTGCCTGGAGATGCAGCATCCCAGGGCCTGAACAAGCTGGACCACACACTGACATCAGGGTAGAGCCAGAGCGTGGCCATATAGGTCCGAGCCAAAGAGGCAGGTAGGACAGGAAACTGATTGGAGGTAACATCCAACAGGTCATGGGTGCTAGGCAGGGAGCTGGATCACAGGCCTCCTGGAGCTACCAGAGAGAGAAGGGAAAGGGAGCCAAAGGTCTGGGGTAGGGGAGAGGAAGAGAAAGGGAAGAAGGGCCTAGACCTAGGTACCTTTTCAGGTACCAGGGACTGTGACCATTGCTCCCTAGAGGGAAAATGGGAGAGGGGAGAGGCAATTATATTTTGTGCCCAAACCTAAAGGACCATCAGGAAGAGAACTTCCAGAGGCCCCTGGCTCAGGATGGCCTGGAAGCCTAGGTATTGTGTTCCAAGCTGAAGCCAGGCCAGAGTAGCCAAGTGGGGTTTGGATTTTTGTCCAAACAGCTCAGGCAAGCTTCTGGTGGGAGAAGGGAAGGTGGGAAATGGGCAGATGCTCTTTGGGGGAGAACCCACTCCCCTTCAGGCCCCGCAACAGCTAGAGCCTCTACCAGTCATGTTCTCACACCACTTGGAACAGAACAGCCCCACGGGCCTAAAACCACTCTCCTGAAAGTGGTAGGGAGCTCCGACTGGGTGAGGACAAGCCAAGACCAAGGTCTGTAGGCAGAAGGGAGCAAGTTACCTTGATTTGGAAAACAAAACAAAACTAAAGCCAGAGAGCCTCCCCTCCCACCTGCCTAACCTGAAATCCCATTCAGGCTATTGTGCTTGCAGCCAGGACTGGGCCTGTGCTTCTGCTTGGGCCCTGAGTTCAAGTGCCCAGAACTGCCCTGTGACCAAAAGCAAGCCAGGGTGGGAGAAGGCGTGCTCCCCTCTCACTGGGCCCTGCCTGCCTTCTCCTCCGACCTTCCCTCCGTGCCTAGCCCTCTGAGCCCTGTCCCTTCTACCAGATCCAAACAGAACAGCTACTGCTCCCAGGAATCCAATGGTCACCGAGAGATACCTAGATGCCCCAGTGTGCTGGAGCCAGCCAGACCTCCCCCAGGGACCAATCATTACTGACATGCCCTCTGCTCCAGCTGTGCCTTTACATCTGACAACTGCCCAGCATGTCCCAACTCCTCAGGGAAGGCAGTAAGGCAGATGCCACCTGGCACATGGTGGGGTCAGGGTAGGAGAATCAAGCCACAGCAGCTGGGGGCATGGGGAGGAGGCAGAGAGACATAGGCAGAGGGGCTCAAGGGGGCTCTGGGGAGAGAAGGAGGAGAAGGCAGGGGAGAGAAAAGACGAGCCTGCCCCTGCAGATCAAACTCTCAGGCCCAAGCAGACTCACCCCTGCATTTTCATCCCCTGGGGGTCAGGTACCCAGGTGGGCTCTGCACCCCTAGCTGTGTGCCCCTCCTACATCAGGGGTAAGGCCCAGCTCCCCATCAGCTTCCTTGAACTGTAAATCTGATTAGATTTGGGGATCTGGGCTCAGTCTCAGGAGCAGATAAAACTGGGACACTCAGCCTTGGGGAAGACAAAGAAAAGCCACATAGGAAAGAGACAGACAGACCATGGGCAAGGGAAGATAGCACAGGGAATGTGACATCAGGGAACAGATGAGGGAGGAGGAGGCTGAAGGAGGGGAGGCCTGGAGGGATGAAAAGAGCAAGGGAATATCCCTGGCCTGTACCCACCCTCCCACCCACCACCAAGAGTGCTAAGTACTGTTACTTCCCAGGAAGACTGAAAGTAGAAACAGTTCCAGCTCATAACCCTAAGAAGGGGCCAGTCTTTCTGCTAAGCATCCCCTGGCCCCGTGAGGGGTCCCTGGGCCAGGGTCAGAGGGGCCAGAGGCAAGAGGGGCAGGTGCAGGGTGGGGGTGGGGGCTGGTTTAGCTCTAAACACACATCTAGCACCACAACAAGAGACCTCCACTGCACACTATTTCATGAGGGGACACAAACACAGCCACTACCGCACGGGACAGCTCCATGTGCAGCCCACAGCTGAGTGCCAAGAGCAGAATCTGAAAGGTGGGGGCTGGGGACAGACATATACATATATATATATATATATAACTCTGGTCCTTTGTACAAAGTAGGGAAGGAGAAAAGGGAAGGGGGAACCCTGCTTGGTAACCACAAATGATGATGTGGCTTGAGCCCCCTCTCCCAATGGCCCCAGCTCTGCCACCTGGTAGGTGTGGCTGGTTCACATCTCATTGGAGTACGTGTAGTTGGGGGTGGCGGAATACTGAGTCTGAGGCTGATTCATGGCACCCTGGGCTGCCCCCATGGCTGCGTTCTGGGCCGCCTGCTGCACATGTGGATTCTTCC
The DNA here is from genome assembly GCF_009828535.3 of Hylobates moloch. Lineage (NCBI taxonomy): Eukaryota > Metazoa > Chordata > Mammalia > Primates > Hylobatidae > Hylobates > Hylobates moloch. The sequence goes on from NW_026652289.1 coordinate 53,580,763, forward strand.
ATGCCCCTGTGGTCCACTCCTCCTGAGCTTTGCTGAAACTCCCCCCACTTCCCCGGTAAAATTTATGAACCTGTAGGAAAAAGAGCGTAAAGAAGGGTTAATCAAAGAGAAAATGCAGCCCATCCAGGAAACAGATGGGACCCATCTGTAAAAAAAAACAGTGCTCCCTCCCCATGAATGCCTCTGTAGGAGAGTCCTACAGACCATTCCAGAGTGAGTCCCTTGGAAGACCTCGGGATCCTCTTGTAACTTGGAGGAGGACTTGTTTCAGAACAGGGCCCCTTCCCAAAGCCACCTTCTCACCCTTGAGGGGACCACGTACCATGCTGAGGGCGATGAAGGAAAAGACGGCCATCACTGTGAACATGACAGTGGGAATTAGCATCACCACTGCCGAGCCAATGTTTGTTCCGAAGAAGGAGATGGTAGCAATCCAGCCGCTGCAGGAAGAGGCCAGTGTGGGGCTGTGGGCAGGATGAGAGGTGCCCAGGGCCCCCCCTCCAGAGGAAGGGACCATCTCATTGCCACAGGGAGGAAACATATCACTGGATGCAGAGGGACCATCTTACTGATACCCAAAGAGCCTGTGCCAGTGGCTCAAGAAGACCACTTCCCTGTGGCTCAGAGGTGCTCTTCAGATACAACACTTTCTTCCCCCAGGTTTTCCCATAATCCCTGACACCCCTCACCCCCCAAGAAACCACTGCCAGGTTCTCCTTCCCTCTGATGCTATGGCTGTACTACTACACTATCCCGAATCCTCTCACTCTCCCAACAACCCATCACTCAGGCCCCATAGGCTAGGCAGCTTAGCACACAAAGGTAAGCAAAAGATAAACCCACGACGCCACCCCTGCCAGCCCCAGGCCACACCCCTGCCTCTTACCAGACGCCCCAGCCTGGGATGCCCACGGCCTGGATGATGCTGATGACCAACTGAGCCATGAAGGTAAAGAAGAATGCCATGAAACTGAAGGAGCTGTCAGTCCTGCAGCAGAGGAGGTGGCTCCCGTCACCTGGGCAGAGGGCTAGGGCTTCCCTGCCTTCAAGGCCCCCAAGCCCTTCCAAGTTTAAGTGCATAATGGACAGAAGACATTTGAAGGCCTTAATTGAGAGGTCAGAATGGGATAGTTTTACCCATACATCTTTGCAAGTTTCCACGTGGTAGACCTGTGTGTTGCAACATTACACAGGGAGGGATTTCCTCATGAACAGACCGCCCACTGGTACATGGATGGACGGCCTCATTGGCATAGAAATAGATGGCTCCATTGAGGCAGGAAAAAACAGTCTCATTGTCAAGGGGATGGACACCGTCACCAAGACAGCTAGCTCCACTAGTACATGGATGGATGGTCCCATAGGCTCAGAGATAGAAAGTCTCACTGGCACTAGAATGGACACCCTATTGGCACCAAAATAGTAGCTAGTTGGCACTTAGATGGATGGGCTGATTGGCACAAAGAGATTTAAGGCCCCATTAGCATTGAGATGGATATTCTACTGGCACCAAGACAGATAGCCTTGGTACATTGATGAATAGTCACATTGGCACAAAGATTGAAAATGCCATTTGGCACTAGGTAGACACCCACTGGCACCAAAACAGCAAGCCCCACTGATACGTGGATGGGTTGTTCCCTTTGGCACACGGTTGGATGACCTCATTGCACATGAACAGTGTCAATGGTACATGGCTGGCTGGTCCCATTGGCACATGGATAGATGGTGTCCTTGGCATCAAGTCAGCTAGCCCCACAGGTACTAGGATGGGCAGCTCCACCAAGACAGGCAGCCCCACAGGCAAAATTTAACATGCAGCTGCCCGAGGAAGGGGATGACAGAAGAAAAAATAGGCCTGGTCTCTCTATATTTCCCCCACCCAAGGGTAGAGCGAGGAGGAAAGGAACTAACTCTCAGCCCTCTCACCTCAACCTGGCACCCCCAGAAAGCCCAAGCCCTACCTAGCAATCTGAGCCAAAGGTGAACAAGGGAAAATGAGGTTGGGGGAGGGTAAAAAAAAAAAAAAGAAGTGAGAAAAGATATGGAGAAGAGACGGGAGACGGGCAGAGACGGCTAGGCACTGCGGATAGCACCAACCACTTACTTGAAGGCCTTGTAAATGGGCCGAAACCAGCAGACGTAGGAGCAGGGTGTGAAGAGGATGAGCCAGAGAAAGGCGAGGCCAAAGTTGGTGGCTCCCCCGCCTCCGATCAGCCACGCGAGACAGCCCACCAGGTTCACGGCCAGCGTGACGCTGTTCACTGCAGGCCCAGGAGCACATGCACACAGAGACAGACACCCAAGCCCATAGAGAGACACATGAGCACCCGGACATGGGCACACACACACCAATAACGCAACAGAGACCCACAATCAAGCCAGGCCAACAGTGCAGACAAGCACAGAGAGATGCAGACACATTCACAGATTCACACCCACACAAAAGACCCACAACCCGTACCAACAAACACATACAGAGACACGTAAGACACACATACACACACAGAGGAGTAAAGACTGTAAGAATGCAAGCTGGGAGCTCGAACTAACCCCCACCCCCCAACCCCAGCACCCACTCCTGAGAAATCTGGAGAGCACAGCCTCCAGAACCCAGAGCTTCTGCCCAGCAAGCCCCTTTGAAGGGCCCCAAAGCCTCAGGGTGGTAGAAATGCTCTTGTCCTTATAAGAATGGCTTCAGCCCCTGACCCTCCCAGACTCACCGCAATCACCAAGCCCAAGACATGGAAAACCGACCTTACACTTTCTCTTTCAAGATAGGGGCATGGAAAGGGAAAAATAAAAGGCCTTGTGGAAACATCTCTTCTAGCCATTGTGCCATCTACCTTGCACTTAAATGGGGCAGGCATTGGCGGCTGGAATCTCAGTCTTTATCTAATCTATTTCTTTTTTTTTTTTTTTGAGATGGAATCTCACTCTGTCGCCCAGGCTGGAGTGCAGTGGTGCGATCTCAGCTCACTGCAACCTCCACTTCTCAGGTTCAAGCGATTCTCCTGCTTCAGCCTCCCGAGTAGCTGGGATTACAGGCGCCCGCCATCACGCCCAGCTAATTTTTGTATTTTTAGCAGAGACGAGTTTTCGCCAAGTTGGCCAGGCTGGTCTTGAACTCCTGACCTCAGGTGATCCACCTGCCTCGGCCTCCCACAGTGCCGGATTACTGAGTCACTGTGAGTCACTGTGCCCAGCTATCTAATCTATTTCTTAGATAACTCTCATGCCAGCTCCTTGAAGAAGTCTTCCTTTGGTACTACAACCTCATCATCTCCCATCCCTCTGAACTTCCACAGACCTGGGCTGCTCTCAAGGTTCCCCAGATATAAATCCCAGCCCAACAACCAGACTAAAAGTTCCCCAAGAACAGGACCCAGGCTCCCCCTCCTCTGTCCCCACGTCATCTAGCTGAACTAGGAGGTACAGTGTCACTGAGTCACGGCCAGCAGGGACCTCAAAGATTTACAGATAAAAGTGATGCTGGTACTAACACACACGCAGGTCTGTGCAGCACATCATTATCTAACATCAGGGCACTCCCTTCCTTGAAAACAAAGCTAAGTCCACAAAGACCTGCTGAATAAACAAAGGAAGGAGGGCTCAATCATGGCCTCAAACAGCCAGGCATCTGTGGTCCTGTCTTCCGAATAGAACCCTTAAGCACTTCAAGGGTTATATATATTTCCTTGGGAGTAAAGCACCTGCGGGTGCCTAGTGAGGACTTAAGGAGATATTTATAGCCCTTAAATCCAGCTTCTGGATGAGATTTTCCCAGGAGCCGAATTCCCAGAGCCCAGGTCAGACAGAGTGACCTACAAGCCTGGCCTGACCACCGTGTCACCCATCTCAGGGCCCCTCATAATGAGTGGGCATTTCTTCCTGTACATTTCAGCTGTATTTCCTCTATCCCTGTTCATTGCCCCAAAATCTCCTGGAGGCTTGGTGTTAAAAACTGATTTTATTTGCTGTTTATATAGAAAAGACACTAACCTATTATATTGGTTAACATCTCTCCCTAGTCCAATCTGTCCCCAGCTCCCTTGCTCAAACACCTCTGCTGCAATTATTCTGCTTCCTCTCTGGAATGGATACCCATGGGCTCAGCCCCTCTCTCTCTCTAGCCATCAGCTTCTTTCTGTCTTCACTCTTCTCCTTATCCAGCTTAGATTCCATAATTCATTACTCATTTTCTTATTCCCTCCCCTGCCCTGTCTTCTGGTCACACTCACCCTAGATGAACATAATTCTCATCTGCACCTGAGCTGAATGTTGCTAAGAAAAGAGGGGACCCCATGAGGAAGACTATAAATTCACATCAGCCAATGTCAAATGAACCTTGTGTGTGGCCCAGAAATCTTAGGGGCCGGGTTTCTTTGGAGAGTGTCCTCACTCTCTGTCGACAAACATGGCCTCGTTGTGAGCTCACTCTCCCCACTACATCATATTTGATGGAAAAATGGAAGCCAGAGGTAACTTCCTCATTTGCTTCCCAACATCTATAGACTTACCCACACCTGTCCCATCCCCCCTTCTCTCAGGTTACATGGTGGGAGATCCCTTCTTCACTCAAAGGCCAAGCCAGGCCTTGAAACTGAGTCTGTCTGCCCCATCCTCTTCCTACCATGCCATGAGGGACCTGCTGCAAAGACAGCATATTTTACCACCTTCCCGGCACGTGCAAGCATCTGCCCAGGCAGGCAGCTAAGTGCAGGCCTCACTCAGGGCAATGTCACACATTGCAGAACCCAACTGCAGTCACATTGCGGGTATCTTGGGCTCCTGGGGCTCACACCCAGCACAGGATAGCCAGCTTGCCTTCCCCTCACATGCCTAAGAGGTACCTTCTAACTAGCCTCAGCACAGCCAAGTCCCATCCCCCCAAGAAGACACCTTTCCCACCACCTGCTACAGATCACCAGAAATGAGGCCTTTACACTCTCAACCTTAAAACCTTAGAACATTGATGCTAAGGTTTTCTAAATAAAGAATTCTAGATTATTTAATTTTTTTTAAGAGGCAGGCTCTTACTCTGTCACCCAAGGTGGAGTGCAGTAGCATGATCATAGCTCACTGCAGCCTTGAACTCCTAGGCTTAAGTGATCCTCCCACCTTAGTCCCCTGAGTAGCCAGGACTACAGGCATGTGCCATTATTCCCAGCTAGTTTTTTTAAAGAGATGGGGTCTTGCTATGTTGCCCACACTGGTCTCAAACTCCTAGGCTCATTGGATCCTCCTGCCTTTGCCTCCTGAGTAGCTGGAACTACAAGTGTGAGCCACCACACAGGCCTAATTTTTTTATTTTCTGTAGAGACAGGGGTCTTGCTGTGTTGCCTAGGCTGGTCTTAAACTCCTTACCTCAAGTGATCCTCCTGGCTCAGCCTCCCAAAGTGCTGGGATCACAGGAGTGAACCACTGTGCCTGACATTAGACTCTTACAGGTATAGACCACCCAACACAGAGCTGCATGGAACCACAGCAATCGCCAAGCCAATACTCTCTTCCTACAAATGAGGAACCTGCTGCTTGGGAAGCACAGTGACCAGGCAAACTTGATCCCACAGCTCCCAACTCCCAGTTGAATCCTCCTCTCTTTGAGCACTCTTCCAGAGAAAGCAAGACAAATAAGGCTTTGAGGGAAGGATTCCTCTCCCAATCCAGAATCCTGAGGTCCTGACAGTCCCCAGAGGTTCCCTGGAAAGTTACTCCAGTGGAAGGGAAAGGGGAAGCAAGAAGACAGGGATTACACTGCAGAGAGGGACCCCCATCCAGATGCTCTGTGAAAGGAGGGTGGAGGGGAAGGAGGGTGGAGGGGAAGGAAGGGTGGAGAGGCCTAGATGGGGGAGGTTGAGGGAAACTGAGGCCCAGTCGGGGAGGTGGCCCATGGAAGAAGCCTCTGGGAGCCTGGCAAGGGAAGACTTACGGTCCATGCATATGCCACAAGTGGGACTGAAGGACAGTCAGGCCTGTGGGCACCCCACCCCGCTGCCCCGCACGCCCAGTCTTCCTCCCTCCTCCAGCCACCCTGACCCACCCCCATCCCATGGCACTCACACATCCAGAGGTAGTAGAGGCGCTTGGTCATGCTGAGATGCTGGGGAGGAATATCTGCCTCGAAGTCTTGGTAGAAACATGGCTTCAGCGGGATGAATTTGGGCAATGGTGGGAAGTTGTTCACTTTCTCTGTGGATGAGACACGTTGCACAACATCACCTCCAGTCTTCCACCCGACAATCCAAGATGCCCATCCTTACCCTGGCTGTGCTACCCCATTGGCCCCTGTGGCCACTGGCCACTCTGCTTTCCCCACCCAGCCGTCCCTACCTCCCTGGGTCAGCTGTGATGATCCCACAGTAGCCAAAGGCCCTGAGACAGTGTCACTCAGAATAAAAAAAATGTCACCTTGACAGACAGCATTTATTGTTTTTTAACTCTGAGTGACACTGTCTCAGGGCCTCAAGGTACCACCCTCTCAGCGGGGGCAGCTCCAGGCAGAGGAAGCGGGATGCGTGAGAATCTACAGACGTGGGTTCCAGCCTCCACTCAGCATTTGTGCTCTGGGGCAAACATCGCCCTTCTCTAGACCTCAGTTTATTTGCTGGAGTGGGGGCTGGAACCATGTAGGTCCCTAAAGTTCCCTCCAGCTCTGGCATTCTATACCTCTGAGCCTTCTGAACCAGATAAAAAAGGCCTCAGAGTATTAGAAAGCAATAGAGCCAGAGGGGAGGAGGGCTGAGCCACCCATGCGGCTCATCAGGCAGATGGACAGTAAGACAAGGACATCAAGGTGCTCAATTCCTGGTCCATAGGACCAAAGATCTGACAGAGGGCTAGACAATGTCATGTTGAGGTTCTCAGACAGGCCTCAGTGGAGAGAGTGGGGAAAGCTTGGGGACAATAAGACGGAAAGAACCTGGCCTCCAAAGACTAGGGGAGATAAGGGGACCAGGAAGAGGGCCATCCACGCTATGCTCACTGTCATGTCCTACCCACACAGCCTGCCCCTCTCCTTACCTGCCATGATGGTACCAGCCGACCCAGTGGCCTGCCCACACCTCTTTGTCCTGAACTGGAAGGAAAGAAAAGCCAGAGAAGGATGAGATCAGGGCCGCACCCAACCCAGTCCCTCTCTACTCCCCATCTGGGCTGCAAGCTCCCCAGGACAGGACCCAGTACATACTCCCACAGTGCTGTGAATGCAATGGAGGCAGCTCCCCTCCTCCCAGAGCCACCCTTTCACCAGCTGCATCTTCCCAGCTGCTCCTGCCCTCTGCTTCAAGGCACAAAATCTACCCTCTGAAAACTCCATCCAAGGGAGGAAAAGGAACCTGGGAGGGGATCCCATACAGGGAAAGCCAAGTGACATTCTATTCCTTGACCTTGAATTACAGACTGAGCCTCAGCCATGGTCACAGGCTAGCCTCCCTTTGCTCCTTTTGCCTTTGTTCATTTATTAGGACACTTATATGGTGCTGGAAGAGAGAATGAGCAAGACAGATGTGGTCCCTGCTCTCCTCATGGAACAGTCAATCACCTCTGCAGTAAATCATACAAAAGGCAAGCACAGCCACCGTGAAAACATACATAGCATGTCACGGTGATCTAATCTGGTCTAAGGAGTCAGGGAAATGAAATTTTTTTTTTTTTTTTTGAGACGGAGTCTCGCTCTGTCACCCAGGCTGGAGTGCAGTGGCACGATCTCGGCTCACTGCAAGCTCCGCCTCCCGGGTTCACGCCATTCTCCTGCCTCAGCCTCTCCGAGTAGCTGGGACTACAGGTGCCTGCCACCACGCCCGGCTAATTTTTTTGTATTTTTAATAGAGACGGGGTTTCACCATGGTCTCGATCTCCTGACCTCGTGATCCGCCCGCCTCGGCCTCCCAAAGTGCTGGGATTACAAGCGTGAGCCACCGCGCCCGGCCAGGGAAATGAAATTTTTTTAATTAAAAAAACTTTTTTTGAGACGGAGTCTGTCTCTGTTGCCCAGGCTGGAGTGCAGTGGTACAATCCCAGCTCACGGCAGCCTCCGCCTCCCCAGGCTCAGGTGATCCTCCAAGCTCAGCCTCCTGAGCAGCTGGAACTACAGGCATGCACCATGCCCAGCTAATTTTTATATTTTTTTGTAGAGATTGAGTTTCGCCATATTGCCCAGGCTAATTTGAATTCCTAGGCTCAAGCAATCCACCTACCTCAGCCTCCCAAAGTGCTAGGATCACAGGCATGAGCCACTGCACCCAGCCTCAGGGAAATTAAATACAAGTGGTAGTAAAAACCTGAAGAATGAAGAGGAGTTCCCTGGGCAAAACAGCCTTCCAGGCAGATGGGAAAGCATCCTACAGGGACAGTTCCTCACTAGGAAGGAGCTTCACACTTTTTTTTTTTTTCTTAGACAGGGTCTCACTCTGTCATCCAGGCTGGAGTAAAGTGGCACTCCTGGGCTCAAGCCATCCTCCTGCCTCAGCCTCTTGAGTAGCTAGACTACAGGGACAGACTACCATGCTAATTTTTTAATATTTTGTAGAGAGGAGGTCTTGCTGTGTTGCACAGCTGGTCTCAAATTCCTGGCCTCAAGCAATCCTCCCGCTTTGGACTCCCAAAGTGCTGGGATTATAGGCATGAGCCGCCCATCAGAAGGGAAAGACAGCCACTATGGCCAAAGCAGAGTGCAAATGACGGGGCAGCAGATGAGGCTGGAGAGGCAAGGTGGGCAGGATGTGCTTCCTGAGACCCTTAGGAGGCAAGTTTGAAGGGGTCTTGGTTTTAAGGAGTAGGGAAAAGGGAGCAAATGGAAGACTCCCTGCCCACTTAACCCCGAAAGGATGGTGGAGACCCATCATGACAAGCATGTGTGACACGAGGTGGAGGTTCCAGGGGAGGACAAGCAGCTGTGCTAGGGACATGCAGGGTAGAGACGCTGGGGGACACGTGGACAGGGAGTGTTATAGGAATCTGGAGGGTACAAACATGCTCTGCTCCTGGGAGTTCAGCAGGAGGCCTGGCTGACCCATGCTAAGTAATCATTGGCAAGTTAAGGCCAAGGAAACCAAGCAGCAATCACCTTGTTAGAACAGTAACTTTGGTGGACATTTATATAGTCAACAGCAGAAAATGGTCCACAACCAAGTGCTAAGGCAATGCAACATTTAAAAGCTGGGCAGAAATTTGCTTAAAGTTTTGGAACAGGAAAAACTAAATCTATGGTGTTAGAAGTCAAGATAGTATTACCCTTGATGGGGCAGCGACTGGGGGCCCGGCATCTGTTCCTGGTCGGGGTGCTGGATACACAAAGGTATGGATTTTGTGAACATTCTCCAAGCATACAGTTACAAATTGTGCAATCTCCTGTGTGTTAGACTTCCATGAGAAGTTTGCTTTAAAATAAAAACTTCAGGCTGGGCGTAGTGGCTTACACCTGTAATCCCAGCATTTTGGGAGTCCGAGGCAGGAGGATCACTTGAGCCCAGTAGTTCAAGACCAGTCTGGCCAACACAGTGAGACTCCATCTGTACAAAAAATAAAAAATTAGGCAGGCACGGTGGTGCATGCCTGTAGTCCCAGTTCCTCAGGAGGCTGAAGTGGGAGGATTGCTTGAGTCCAGGAGGTAGAGGCTGCAGTGAGCCATGATTGCACCACTGCACTCCAGCCTGGGCAACAGAGCAAGACTGTCTCAAAGGAAAAAAGCACACACACACACACACACACACACACACACACAACTTCTAGCATTCCAGTCAAATTCTTCTGGACCTTATTAAAAGATTGGGCAATTACAATCTTCGGGCTCTTTTGTGATATGGGATCAAATACAGATATAAAAACCCAGTGACATCTACCACAAAAAGAAAAGAGAAGGGTATGATAGAGACAATCAGGAAATGATACCCATACACAGGTGCATTAATTGCGGCACTGTTTTGAATAACAAAGGATTAGAAACCATCAATAGGGGACTGATTAAACCAATGGTACAGTCACACAATGGACTGTTCCGCAGCTATTTTTAAAAATGCTTTGCAGCTGTTAAAAATTTTAAAAAGAGGAAGCGGTTCTCTGGGTACTGATATGCAAAAATCTCCAAAAACATGAGTAGTTAAAAAAAAGCAAGATGTACAACAGTCTGTATGTTATACCTTTCATATTAAAAAACAAGGAAGAGAAGATAATAAGAATATATTTTCCTTTTAACTTAATAATGCTGCTCCTGTTAGTCATTTACCCAGATATAAGAAATGACAAACACACGTTATTCAACATGACACTATTTGCATTAGCAAAATGCTGAAAGCAACCTAAATGTGACTATTTGAATATACGAGGTGCATCATACAATACAGTATTATACAGATGTAAAAGAGAGGCCAGCCACGGTGACTCACTTCAGAAGCGAAGGCAGGAGGATCACTTGAGGTCAGGAGTTTGAGACCAGCTGGCCAACATGGTGAAACCCCATCTCTACCAAAAAAATACAAAAATTAGCCAGGCATGATGGCATGAGCCTGTAATCCCAACTACTCAGGAGGCTGAGGTGAGAGAATTGCTTGAACCCAGGAGGCGGAGGTTGCAGTGAGACAAGATTGCGTTGCTGCACTCCAGCCTGGGTGACGGAGTGAAACCATGTCTCAAAAAAAAAAAAAAAAAGAATAAAGATGAGCTCAGTAAACTGCTGTGGAATGCTTTCCAGGATATATTAAGTAAAAAAAAAAAAAAAAAAAAAAAAGCAGAGCACAAAAAGTGTAAATCATATGCTACCCCTTATGTAAGAAAGGGGAAGTAAGAATGCACATATGAATTTGCTTATTTTTGCAAAAGAAACACAGGAAGAATCAACCAGAAAGTAATGAAATAGTCACCTACATAACGGAAGGGCTAGGATGAGTAGAGAGACTTCCATTCTTTACATACTTATTAATAAGCTTTTTTAATATACTTGGACACATAAAATGACTTCCATATTTCAAAAACTTAAACCAAAAAGAAAAGCAAACTCTAAAACTGAAACAAAAACAAATCAAGCTAACTATACTTTAAATTGATAACAATCTCACAGACAAAAAAAAAAGAGCCCAAGTAACTTTTGATCACAGTAATTCTGTGTTCTCTTAGAAAGATAAACCTCAAGGGCAAAAATAACTGCAAACAGGCCGGGTGCAGTGGCTCATGACTGGAATTCCAGCACTTTGAGACACCAAGGCAGGTGGATCGCTTGAGCCCAGGAGTTCGAGACCAGCCTGGGTAACACAGCAAGACCCCGTCTCTACAAAAAATACAAACACGGCCAGGCATGGTAGCTCACGCCTGTAATCCCAGCACTTTGGGAGGCCAAGGCGGGTGGATCACAAGGTCAAGAGACCAAGACCATCCTGGCCAATATGGTGAAACCCCCTTCTCTACTAAAAATACAAAAATTACCTGGGCGTGGTGGCACGTGCCTGTAGTCCCAGCTACTCGGGAGGTTGAAGCAGGAGAACTGATTGAACCTGGGAGGCAGAGGTTGCAGTGAGCCGAGATCGTGCCACTGCCCTCCAGCCCGGTGACAGAGCAAGACTCCGTCTCAAAAAAAAAAAAAAAAAAAAAATACAAACATTAGCGGGACATGGTGATGTTGTGTGCCTGTAGTCCCAGCTTCTCATGAGGCTGAGGTGGGAGGATCACCTGAGCTCAGGAAGTCAAGGCTGCAGTGAGGTGTGATTGCGCCACTGCACTCCAGCCTGGGAGACAGAGCAAGACCCTGTCTCAAAAAAAGAAAAAGAAACTGCAAACAAGTAGTGAATTTTAGCAGGTTTACTCTTACTGCTGGTACTGCTGTGATGACTCTAAAGCTTTGCCTGTATACTACAGGAGAGGGCAAATGAGTCAGTGTGCTGATTATTTGGGGAAGGTGGGTTCTCACTGTAGGAGGAGACAGAATACGGACCGCAGAAAGGTAATAAAGAGCCTTGTGGTGCTGGATTCAAAGCGGTGGTATCAGTATGAACACAGAATTTTAAAAATATATATGGCTGGTCCCAAGCCAGGAAAAGGAAATACAAGGTTAGCCTGGAACATCTTGTGGTATCATAAAGAAGAAAATACTCAATAACTAATGGACGCAAGTCAAAAGGACACAAGAACCAGTCTGAAAGGGCTACCACCAACCAAATTTGGGACAATTAGAGTATCAAAAGTAATAACCAAGTGGATTTTTTTCTTTTCTTTTTTTTTCTTGAGACAGAGTTGTGCTCTGTTGCCCAGGCTGGAGTGCAGCAGTATGATCTCAGCTCACTGCAACCTCCACCTCCTGGGTTCAAGTGATTCTCCTGCTTCAGCCTCCCAAGTAGCTGGGATTACAGGCACCCGCCACCACACCCAGCTAATTGTTTGTTTTTTTTTTTTGAGATGGAGTCTTGCTCTGTTGCCCAGGCTGGAGTACAGTGGTGTGATCCCAGCTCACTGCAAGCTCCGCCTCTCTCCTGTCTCAGCCTCCTGTGTAGCTGGGACTACAGGCGCCCGCCACCACACCTGGCTAATTTTTTTGTATTTTTTTTTAGTAGAAACGGGGTTTCACCGTGTCAGCCAGGATAGTCTCCATCTCTTGACCTCGTGATCCGCCCGCCTCAGCCTCCCAAAGTGCTGGGATTACAGGCATGAGCCACCGCACCCGGCCAATTGTTGTATTTTTAGTAGAGACAGGGTTTCACCATGTTGGCCAGGCTGGTCTTGAACTCCTGGCCTCAAGCCATCCACCCACCTCGGCCTCTCAAAGTGCTGGGATTACAGGCATGAGCCACGGTGCCCGGCCCACATGGATTATTTTTTTTTTAAATCCATGAGTCCAAAGTGACATTATTATTTTATTTTTTAAAAGAGAGGGAGGGCCTGGCTCAGTGGCTCACGTCTGTAATCCTAGCACTTTGGGAGGCCGAGGCAGGAGGATCACAAGGTCAGGAGTTCAAGACCAGCCTGGCCAACCCAGTGAAACCCTCTCTGTACTAAAAATACAAAAAATTAACTGGGCGTGGTGGCGGGCGCCTGTAATCCCAGCTACTCCAGAGGCTGGGGCAGGAGAATAGCTTGAACCCGGGAGGCAGAGGTTGCAGTAAGACGAGATCGTGCCACTGCACTCCAGCCTGCACAACAGTGAGACTCTGTCTCAAAAAAAGAAAGAAAGAAAGAACATCATGTGCCTCCTGCTATGCTGTGCACAGAAGGACTCAAGGTCATGTATGAATACTGTTGCCAAAAAAATGTTTAATCTGAAAATAATTATGAAAAAACAATCTGACAAATTCAGATTGTGGGAAATTCTTTTTTTTTTTTTTTTTTTTTTTTTGAGACGGAGTCTCGCTCTGTCATCCAGGCCGGAGTGCAGTGGCGCGATCTCGGCTCACTGCAAGCTCCGCCTCCTGGGTTCACGCCATTCTCCTGCCTCAGCCTCTCCGAGTAGCTGGGACTACAGGCGCGATTGTGGGAAATTCTACAAGACAAATGTTAATGTCATGAAAGACAGAAATTGGCAGGGGGAATTTATCTAAATTAATGGAGACAAAAGAGGCATGCAACCAAATGCAATGGGGAAGGCTGTCAGAATTTTTTTTTTTTTTTTTTTTGAGACGGAGTTTCCCTCTTATTGCCTAGGCTGGAGTGCAATGGTGCAATCATGGCTCGCTGCAACCTCCGCCTCCCAGGTTCAAGCGATTCTCCTGCCTCAGCCTCTGGAGTAGCTGGGATTACAGGCATGCACCACCACGCCCAGCTAATTTTGTAGTTTTAGTAGAGATGGCGTTTCTCCATGTTGGTCAGGCTGGTTTCGAACTCCCGACCTCAGGTGATCTGCCCACGTTGGCCTCCCAAAGTGCTGGGATTACAGGCATGAGCCACCGCACCAGCCCGGATCTTGGATTTTTTTTTTTGGAGACAGAGTCTCGCTCTGTCACCCAGGCTGGAGTGCAGTGGCATGATCTCGGCTCACTGCAAGCTCTGCCTCCCAGGTTCAAGCGATTCTCCTGCCTCAGCCACCCAAGTAGCTGGGACTACAGGCGCACGCCACCACGCCCAGCTAATTTTTGTATTTTTAGTAGAGACTGGGTTTCACGATGTTGGGCAGGATGGTCTCCATCTCTTGAATTTGTGATCTGCCCAACTCAGCCTTCCAAAGTACTGGGATTACAGGCGCTCAGTGAGCCACTGTGCCCAGCCAGGTCCTGGATTTTAAAATCACAGCTATAAAGGACATTTTTAGGACAACTAGAGAAACTTGAATATAGGCTGCATAGTAGATACTACTATTCACTATTAAATTTCTTGGGTATTGTGTGTGTGCATGTTTTTGTTTGTTTCTTTCTTTCTTTCTTTCTTTTGAAACAGGGTCTCACTCTGTCACCCAGGCTGGAGGAGTGCAGCAGCATAATCACAGCTCACTGCAGTCTCAATCTCCCAGGCTCAAAAGATCCTCCAGTCTCAAGTCTCCTGAGTAGCTGGGACTGCAGGTGCGTGCCATCATGCCCAGCTAATTTTTGTATTTTTTGCAGAGAGAAGGTTTCGCCATGTTGCCTAGGCTGATCTTGAAGTTCTGGGCTTACTCTTAAGTAAGTGCTGGGATTACAGGCGTGAGCCACCATGCCAGCCTGTAGAACATCTTTGTTCTTAGAAGACACACGCTGGTCTTTAGAAGCAGTGTCTGGTCTGTAACTTCCTTTCAAACGGTTCTGCAAAAAAATTTTATACACATATATAAAGCAGAAACAGGCATGGTGGTGTGTGCCTGTAGTCTCAGCTACATGAGGAGCTAAGGCAAGATGATCACTTGTGCCCAGGTGTTCGAGCCTTCAGTGAGCAATAAAGCAAGATCCTGTCTCTAAAAAGTAAAAATAGGCCAGACGTGGTGGCTCACGCCTGTAATCCCAGCACTTTGGGAGACCGAGGCAGGTGGATCACCTGAGGTCGGGAGTTCAAGACCAGCCTGACCAACATGGAGAAACCCTATCTCTACTAAAAATAGAAAATTAGCCAGGCATGGCGGTACATGCCTGTAATCCCAGCTACTCAGGAGGCTGAGGCAGGAGAATCGCTTGAACCCCAGAAGTGGAGGTTGCAGTGAGCGGAGATCACGCCATTGCACTGCAGCCTGGGCAACAAGAGCGAAACTCCATCTCAAAAAAAAAAAAAAAAGTAAAAATAAAAGATAAAGCAAACGTTGCAAAATGTTAGTAATTGATGGGAGAAGGGTATACAGTTGTTCACTGCATTATTTTATTTATTTATTTATTTTAGATAGGGTCTCACATTGTCACCCAGGCTGGAGTCCAGCGGTGCAATCATAGCTCACTGCAGCCTCGAACTCCTGGGCTCAAGCAATCCTCCCACCTCAGCTTCCCAAGTAGCTGGGAATACAGGTGTGAGCCACCATGCCCAGCTAATTTGTTTATTTTTTGTAGAGATGAGGTCTCACTACATTGCCCAAGCTGGTCTCAAACCCCTGGGCTCAAGCGATCTACCTGCCCTGGCTTCCCAACATGCTGGGATTACAGGCATGAGGTCACTGTGCCCAGCTCATTGCCCTACTCTTTAAACTTTTTTGTAGCTTTGAAATTTTTCAAAATAAAAAGTGGGGGGAAATATACATATCTGTATTTGACAATATATGCACAAAGAATCTCTGGAAGGATATCAAGAAAAAAATATGGTAATTGTGGCTCTCTGGGGAACAAAGAAAATGAATGGATATAGAGTAGGTGGGAAGCAGAATATTTACTATATAACTTTATACCATTTCCATATAATTGATGACATCATCAATTTTAAGACAGACCATTATTTTATTGACCAAAAGTAAGAAAAAACATTGCCAATTTGCAGGCCAGGCACCATGGCTCATGCCTGTAATCCCAGCACTTTGAGAGGCGGAGGCGGGCGGATCACTTGAGGTCAGGAGTTCGAGACCAGCCTGGTCAACACAGTGAAATTCTGTCTCTACTAAAAATATAAAAATTAGCCGGGTGTGATGGCGTGCGCCTGTAATCCCAGCTACACGGGAGGCTGAGGCAGGAGAATCGCTTGAGCCCAGGAGGCAGAGGTTGTAGTGAGCTGAGATCATGCCACACTGCACTCCAGCCTGAGTGACAGAGCCAGACTCAATCTCCAAAAAAAAAAAAAAAAAAAAAAAAATGCCAATTTGTAACTGTAAGATGCCAGAAATTTTAAAACACAGACATGAAAATGTTTTCAGAAATATCAAAATGTTCATCTTAGAACTGACAAAATTTGGAACATCTTTGTGAACTGTAAATCATAGAAATGCATTACCTATTCAAAAAAATAAAAAGTCAAGAAAGTTAAGCAGAAAAAAAAAAAAGTCAAGCAGAATAGGATAGTTGGGGAAGAATGAGAAGGAGCAGCTGATGAGGCACGAGGAAAGCCCAGAGAGCGTGGAGTCTCCATAGCCAGGGGCAGAGATTGGACAAATGTGACAATGCTACTGAGGGCTCCCATGTGAAAGGATGGCACTACCGAGACTAACGTGTTCATGACACTAACAGCATCGAGTCAGCTGTGAATCCAGCAAGAATCGTTTTGGTGGTGACGGTAGTGATAGAGAACCCTGGCTGAGAATATACAGAGAGAATAGAGATAGGGTACTACCTGGGTAGGATATGGGGGTAGGGAGAGGGCCCAAGGAGGGCTGCAGCAGGGAGTCATTTAAGATGGAAATAAGCCAGAGATGTGTAAGATACATAGAAAGGTTGCAATTACAGTAGAGACAGATGTTACCTGATAGACAAAGCCCGTGAAGAGGGAGACACAGGGGCACCAGTGCAAGGAGGTGGACAAGGCTTGATCCTAACCGGTGGGAAGCCAGACAGGATCCAAGCAGATGCAGGCAGGTTTGAGGTCTTAGATGGGCAGCGAGAGCGTCCTGGATGTCTGCTTCAATATTCTGTTTTATTATTTTATTTTCACAGGCGTTCAATTTTGTTTTATTTTTTATTTGAGACAGGGTCTCGCTCTATTGCCCAGGCTGGAGTGCAGTGGTGCAATCATAGCTCACTGCAGCCTCAACCTCCTACACTCAATCCATCCTTAAACCTCAGCCTCCCAAGTAGCTGGGACTACAGGTGCGTGCCACCACGCCTAGCTAATTTTTTTGTTTTGTTTATTGGTAGAGATGGGGTTTCACCATGTTGCCCAGGTTAGTCTTTTTTTTTTTTTTTTTTTTTGACCAAGTCTTGCCCTATCGCCCAGGCTGGAGTGCAATGGCATGATCTCGGCTCACTGCAACCTCCGCTTCCTGGGTTCAAGCGATTCTGCTGCCTCAGCCTCCCGAGTAGCTGGAATTACAGGCACGTGGCATTGCACCTGGCAAATTTTTTGTATCTTTAGTAGAGACAGGGTTTCACCACATTGGCCAGGCTGGTGTCGAACTCCTGACCTCGTGATCCACCCACCTCAACCTCCCAAAGTGCCGGGATTGCAGGCATGAGCCAAGGTGCCTGGCCGCCTAGGTTAGTCTTGAACTCCTGGACTCAAGAGATCCACCCGCCTCAGCCTCCCAAAGTGCTGGGATTACAGATATGAGCCACTGCACCTAGCCCAATTTTCTCCGTGATAGAGGAGACAAGATGAAGGTGAGAGGGAGGAGATAAGCATATAGGACCCAGCTAAATCAAGGAGCAATTCTGACACAGCCTGAGCACTCTGGGAGAGCAGACTCAGAAAGCTGTGGTAACACAGAACACCTCCCTGGTCTGTCTTACAGGAGTCAAGGATGGCTTCATAGATATTGGAACTGAATTTTTTTTTTTGGAGTCTCTCTGTGTCACCCAGGCTGGAGTGCAGTGACGCGATCTCGGCTCACTGCAAGCTCCGCCTCCCGGGTTCACGCCATTCTCCCGCCTCAGCCTCCCGAGTAGCTGGGACTACAAGCACCGACCACCACCACCGGCTAATTTTGTTTTTGTATTTTTAGTAGGGACGGGGTTTCACCGTGTTAGCCAGGATGGTCTCGGCTAGTATCGATCTCCTGACCTCGTGATCCGCCCGCCTCAGCCTCCCAAAGTGCTGGGATTACAGGCGTGAGCCACTGCGCCCGGCCTGGAGCTGAATTTTTAGCAAGGAAAAGGGAGTTGGCCAGGGAAAGACAATCAGGAAAGCAGGTGTGAAGGTCAGAAGAGCAATAGCACGGCATACTTAAGGAACGAAAGAGGCAGAGGGAGGATGAATCTCAAAGTGAAGGGAGCAAAGGAAAGGCAAAATGGAGTTGAAAGGTAAATGGGGCTAGGTCATCCTGGCCTTGAAGGCCATGGGCAGTATTTGGACTTTGTCCTCAGCATCATGGGAGCCACTGAATGATTTTATTCTTCTCCTTAAAAAAAAAAAAAAAAAAAAAAAAAGGCTGGGCGCGATGGCTCACGCCTGTAATCCCAGCACTCTGGGAGGCCGAGGCGGGCGGATCACGAGGTCAGGAAATTGAGACCATCCTGGCTAACACGGTGAAACCTCGTCTCTACTAAAAAAATACAAAACATTAGCCGGGCATGGTGGCGGGCCTGTAGTCCCAGCTACTCAGGAGGCTGAGGCAGGAGAATGGGATGAACCCGGGAGGCAGAGCTTGCAGTGAGCTGAGATCGTGCCACTGCACTCCAGCCTGGGGGACAGAACAAGACTCCCTCTCAAAAAAAAAAAAAAAAAAATGGCCTTAAAGGTTTTTTAAATATGCCTAGCATGGTGGCGTGTGCCTGTAGTCCCAGCTGCTCAGGAGGCTGAGGCGGGAGGATTGTGTGAGCCCAGGAGTTGGATGCTACAGTGAGCTATGATTGCACCTGTGAATAGTCACTGCACCACAGCCTGGGCAACATAGTGAGACCTCATCTCTAAACTAATTAGTTAATTAATATGTTGCTTTTTAGCTATGTGTAAAAATATATGCAATTAAAAAAAAATCTAAGTGCATAAAGTAGAAAAGTCTTCCCAAAATCCAACTTCTCAGATGCCACCCCTTTAACAGTCTGATCTTTAGGTTTGGTGGATTTTGTTGGCTTTCATTTTTTATTTATTTATTTATTTATTTATTTATTTATTTTTTGAGACAGAGTCTCGCTCTGTCACCCAGGCTGAAGTGCAGTGGCGCGATCTCAGCTCACGGCAAGCTCCACCTCCCGGGTTCACGCCATTCTCCTGCCTCAGCCTCTCCGAGTAGCTGGGACTCCAGGCGCCCGCCACCACGCCCGGCTAATTTTTTGTATTTTTAGTAGAGACGGGGTTTCACCGTGTTAGCCAGGATGGTCTCGATCTCCTGACCTCGTGATCCGCCCGCCTTGGCCTCCCAAAGTGCTGGGATTACAAGCGTGAGCCACCGCGCCTGGCCGGCTTTCATTTTTAACATATGTAGAATCATATATGACAAAAATGAGATCATTCCACAGATTGTTTTATAACCTGTTTTTTTCCACTCAACAATATCTCATGAAAGTTTTTCATGTTAATGAATACAGATCTATCTCAATCTTTTTAATGACTGGTCGACTGGGTCAACAATGTCCATGGCCATGAAGCAGTCAGGTGACAAGTTGATATGGCAATCAGGAAGTGTTTTATTTTATTTATTTATTTTTGAGACAGCGTCTCTCTCTGTCAGCAGGCTGGAGTGCAGTGGCGCGCTCTCGGCCCACTGTAACCTCCGTCTCCTGGGTTCAAGCGATTCCCCTGCCTCAGCCTCCTGAGTAGCTGGGACTACAGGTGCGCACCACCATGCCCGGCTAATTTTTGTGTTTTTTTATTTTTGTTTTTGTTTTTGTTTTTGTTTTGAGATGGAGTCTCGCTCTGTCGCCCAGGCTGGAGGGCAGTGGCGCGATCTCGGCTCACTGCAAGCTCCACCTCGGGAAAACATGGGGGTGGTTCCACCTCCCCCACACACACTCCAACCACCCTCTACATGAGCAAAGGGCCTGGGGAGAGTAGTCCAGTTTGGAATACTCCTCCCATGGAATAGAAAGGAGAACTGATGGGAATGAGGACAGGGGTTTCTATAAGTGATGGAGGGATGGCTGAGACTGGAAACCCTTCCTGGCAGCTTGGGTGACACACAGGCAAAGTGGCACCGTGGTTGAGGGCATGGAGTTCACAAAGAACACAGAAGAGGCAATTCATGAGACGGAGAAAATGGAGGTGTCTGAGAACTAGAGGTCTCCTTGAGGTCAGAGCACATAAAGCATTAGCTGGACTGTGGTCAGAGAGAAATACTAGAGTTTAAGATTTCAAAGGTGGCCACATGCCAGTGAGGACCACATTCAGATATAGTTGGTTAAAATGGTGACTGAAAGAGGCACTACCTCCCCTGAGACAATGGGATGTGGAGTGGGAGACCGTGGTCCAGCACTAAAGACCTCCAGGAAAACAAGGAAGCAGAGGGAGAGGAGAAAACAACTAGAACGTAGGGGCCTCAAAGGAGGAGTCTCCTCCCTAACCGGGCTCCAGCCTAACCCGTGTCCCTGGTCCCAGACAATCTCCCAAAAGTCTGCTTACAGTTCCCGAGAAGTCAGTGCAGCAAAGTATGAATAATTCAGAGCAGAAACCAGAGCACAGGGCAAAGCTGCCTTGTTTGTATATAAAGGTTAGGGCAGAGAGAATCTGGGGCTTGAGAGGGCAGTAGGAGACTAGGGTCACAGAAATAGAAGGCTCTAGGCTTCGCTGCCCTTGTTTCAGGGAAGCTTTTGAAATGGGGGGGTGGGGGGTTGGAGGGGAAGACAGCAATCACTGGCCTCTGCAAACCAAAGTTCTTTTTTTTGAGATGGAGTTTCACTCTGTTGCCCAGGCTAGAGTGCAGTGGCACAATCTCAGCTCACTACAACCTCTGCCACCAGGTTCAAACGATTCTCCTGCCTCGGCTTCCCTAGTAACTGGGATTATAGGCGTGGACCACCATGCCTGGCTAATTTTTGTATTTTTACTAGAGACGCGGTTTCACCATGTTGGCCAGGCTGGTCTCGAACTCCTGACCTCAGGTGATCCACCCGCCTCGGCCTCCCGAAGTGTTGGGATTACAGGCATGAGCCACCGCGCTGGCCAAACCAAAGTTCTTAGACTACAAAACAGAAGAATTAGCAATCTGCTCAACTGATAATCTTTTATAATGGGGATGGGGGCTACATATCTCTCCAAAGATGTAGGCCTAGGGAAACGCCTCCTTAATTATCAATAAGACAGCAAATACTACCTGAATTTTGTTCAAGAAACCCTGACTATAATGTATTCCATTCCTTATTGTGAAGCTAGGACAGAAGCCCCCACAGTGGGGAGACTGAGGCCCCCGGCAGCAGAAGAGGGTCAAGCCTGGCTTCAGATCAGGCCAGAGCCCTAGGGCTAACTCCAGGGCTCCCTGCTCACCAGTATGGGCCCCTCATCCCTGGCACAGAAATGGTGATTCCTTTCTGCTGCCCAGAGCCAATCTGCTAAGATGGAAGTTTCCCCCTCCAATCCCCTCATCCCACTCCTAGCCCCATCTTCTGCCCTGAAATCCCAGAACTATGAATAATCCTCAGAAAACAGCAGTCTCCTGGCCATGCTATCCCTGTCCTACTGATGACTGTTCAGTAGCCTCCTACAGATCTTTGCCTGGCATTCAAGTCTTTGTGCCAGTCAGCTACAAACCTCCCTCCCCGCCACCTTTGGCTGCTCACAGGCTGACCTGCCTCCTACACTCCCAGCCTCATGCAGGAGATCATCTCTAGCCGCCCCCTCTGCTTCCAGTGCCCCTAAACTGGCAGCACTATCAGCTCCTCTAAGTCCTGCTACCTTCTCACATCCCACCCCTTCTGGGAAGTCTTTCCAAAAATCGCTGCTCTGCATCCCGCTGCATACATTTTGAGTCAGTCATTGGGCACTAAGTGTTCACGTCTTCTCCCATAATCTCTTCCTCACTCCCTCCTGGATGGAGTTTCCAGGAGGGACCCAGCACAGAGCACAGTCAATCCATATACTTGCTTAAGACTTGGACACTCTCCCAATGGGTGGGAGGGAGGGAATTAACGCCCTCCCCCAATCAGGCTAAGCCCAAAGCTACTGTCAAACCTGCTGTATCACACTTCCTCAGGGAAACCTTCCGAAACTCCCAGCTGGCAGCAGGGAAGGAAGTGCAGCCTGTAAAGGAAATGCTGTGGGGGGCAACGGGTGGGGACAGGGACAGGGAGGCAGAGGGATGGGGGAGGAAAGGAAAAGGAAGAGGGAGAAGAACGAGGGGATGCTCTAAACTAGAACAAGGAGCATCCTCAAGGGAGGTCACTACTTAGTCCTATTATTTCATCCCTAGAGAAAGGTGCTAGCAAAGAGATGCCCAGAGAGGGGAGGTGACTTGAGGAACTTGCTTGGAGGTGGCCACTCAGGAAACGGTTAAAGAAACAGCCACAGAGCCCAAGGTCTCTCTCCAGAACTCCCCTCCTGGGACCCCACTAACTCTCCAAGGGGTTTGCTAAACCTAAGACCCTCTTTCAGGGGCCCATTCACCAGAGACAGCCCCCTCTCAGCTCTAGAGACTGCCCTAAGGCTCACCAAGCCCAGAACAAACTTAAGTTAGCAAGACCTGTGTAGCCCCAAACAAAATCTCTCTGCCAATCATGCCCCTGCAAGAACCATCTCTCTCTTTCAGAGCCCTGCTCCTTGAGGCAGAACGTGTAGGGGACAGGTTGCAAATTTCTCCAGACTCCACCACCCCATGGGCGGTCACATGGCTGAGCTCCCAGGCTCAGCCCCCAACAACTGTGCTCGTTTTCATCCCTGTGCCTTTGCCCATACATTCTCCTGGAATGCCCTCTCTTGCCTCTCCTCCCACCCAAATCCCATCACCTCTGGAAGTCTCCTATTCGCTGGCTGTCGCCTCCCTTTCTCTCTGTGTCCCTGGGAAAGTCTGTCAGGCCCTCACTGATCTCCCCATCGGGAAGCTGGGACATTACCGGTTTAAGCCGCCTGTGACAGTGAATGCTCAGTCCCAGTCTCTACTTGATTCCCCCAACCCCCAGACCAGGAGCTCCCCGAGGCGGGGGACAAGGATCGGTTCCCAAACACCTCACCTCCATCCTCGTGACCGACTCCGGCCAGCGTTGAAATGAGCCAAATCCGGCGCCCCCAACTCACCACCCAAAGCCCTGATGGAGCCCGCCTGGTGGCCTGGGCCAGAGCGCCCGTCGCCTCGCAACCCTGGGGCGGCTGAGGTCCGCCATCCAAAGGTTGGCCGCCCGAGGGAGGTGAGGGAAGTCAAGCCGGGTCCACCTGTAGGCGCTAGTTGGAAGGAAAGGCCCAAAGGAAGCCACGGGCACCCCCTTCCAGGCGCCCCCATCCCCGGCCGCGCGCGCCATCTCCAGAAGGCCGGTTTCCAGGGAACGCCAGGTGGGGCTGCGGGGGGATGGAGGGCCCAAAGCTCAGGCTCCAGATCCAGGGTCTGACGTCACCCAAAGGCCTAGTTCCCTCTGCGGGAGCCACAGATGGGAATGGGGGGGCTTGGGGGGCTTGGGGGACCTGGGAGCACCCTGAGCGCTCTCCTCCAGCCCCAAACAGTAAAGGTCACCTCCACTCCCACCTCTCCAGCAGTTCGGCCTGCTTCCTGCATCCAAAGGTGAAGTGTAGGGGGAACAAAGCTGCAGCCAGCGACCCCCACCCCTCTCGCCCCGCGCCCAGCTTCCCTGCAAAGCTCTCCTCCCAGCCTTCATGCCCAGACTCACCTGCCGCGGCCGTTCGGCTACCGAAAGGCCGCCGCGCTGTGCTGAGCTGCGCTGCACCCGAGCGATGCGGCGCGGAGCCGGCCGCGAGCCGCTCCGGGGCTGGGGGCGGGGAGCGCGCGCGCGCGGCCCGAGGCCGTCTCTGCGCGCGCCCGGCCCGAGGCCGTCTCTGCGCGCGCCCGTGCCGCCACTGCCTGCAGCAGTCACTCTCGCGAGACTTCCGCTCTACTCCTAAGGCTGCTCCTCCTGAGCTCGCGAGAAGGAAGACCCGGCCGCCCCGGCATCTTCCAGGAGCTGTCCGAGGTGCTAGTTCCCGGGCCCCGGCCGGATCAGGTGGTTGGCGGGCACCTCAGGGACAAGAGCATGGCGAGTAGGTGGAAGGAAGAGACCCAGAGATGGGAGCCTGGCACCAGCAGCCAGAGCCTTAGCTTCCATATCTGTAAACTGGGAAGAATAACCTCCCATGCCAATGCCAGGAGCCTTTGGGACGTGCCAGAAAGGAGTGAGAAAGAGCTGAGAGCAGGTGAGCAGTTGAGTGTGGTGACTGCGGAAGGTCCTTCAGATCTGCAGGCGCAGGGGGAAACAGAGAACAGAGGACAGAAGATCGGAGATGATATTCAGAGAGGCAAGGACACAGATCCACGGAAAGAAGACATAGGAGGACGAGAAAGAAGAGCTGCAAACAGAAACAGAGACACACGGAGAGAGAGACTGGGATGAGAGATAAAGGCCTGGAGAGAAAAAAGACATGGAAAGATAAGATAGGTAAGGGAGCATAATGAAGCAAGAAAGAGGCAAGAAATAGAGACAAATTACGCAAAGGAGCGGGGAGAGAGAGAGAGAGGAGAGGCTTAGAAAAAGAAAAAGACTCAGAAAAAGGAATGAAGAAGACAGTGATATGCAGAGATGAACACCAAGAGAGAGTAGAGGTCAGGGTAAATGTTTAAAAACCCAGAGCTTTGGAGGTTTGAGAGACACCCACTTGGAGAGATGGGCTGGGAGTGAAGACAGGATTTTACTGTGATTGGTGTTTACATAGTAAACCTCCGTGGGATCTCTACAGCCAGGGCCACTCTCTGTCCTGCCAGCCAATTGCTCCTTCCCCCACACCATACCCCCACCCTCCACCCCCCACCCACACCATCCTAGGCCTGGAAGGGGGCCCTAGTGGGTGGGAGACACTGCAGGGATTCTTTGCCTAGAATAAGGGCCCATTGTCTGGCTCCAGCCTGCCAGGAGTGGGGCCTCACTCCCACAGCTGGTATGAAAAGGGGGTGGCAGTGAAAAAAGGCAGACAAGAACTAGTGTGGCAGAGAGGAAAAGGAGGGAGAGAGCCTCAGTGCCTGGGAAGGGCTGAGCAGAAAGCATCATCCCGCCACCAGGCCAATCAGGAAGGAAGGGTCCTGGGCTTCAGGGCAGGACAACTGGGTTCTGTGTCAGTCCTGTCCCTGGTTGACCCACATGCTCTCTATCCCTGCTATAATGCAAGCCAAGGCTGATTTACAGAGCTGTGGAGAGGAGCCAATGAGATGACAACTGGGAACCTGTTGAAGTTATCAAGTGTGGCTGCTACAGGGAAAATGTTGGGAGTACATGTGGGCCTCAGGAAAGATATAGGGTTTCACATAGGCCTTTAGGAGAGAGATCTGAGGTCCACACTGGGATCCACAAGGAAGATGTCTGGGAACCACATGGAATTTATAGGAGATATCTTGTGGCTCATGTAGGTCCTACAAGGGAAATAGTGGGGTTCCCATCTGATGACCACGGACAATTTTTCTCCACTCAGAAGAATCAGAAGGGTCTCCTATTTGACAAACAACTAACGTAGGAAGAGTGAGCAGGTCCAAAGTCAGAAGCCCACCTCTCTCCCAGTAGATTGTACCTTCCCTATTAGGTAAATGGAAGGGAACAATGATCATTTAAACAAACGTTTACTTAATAGGCATTTGCTGATTGCCTACCATGAGAAGAAGCATACAGCAGTGGTTAAGAATATGAACCTAGAAGGCAGACCTTGCCCCTTCCCTGCAGTGTGAATTTGAGCAAGGTATTAATCCTCACTGAACCTTAGTTTTCCACATATGTAAAATAAGGATGGTGGTAATGGGACCTGTGTCTTAGGGTTCCTGCAAGGATGAAATGAATTAATACATGCAGACACATGTAACATATGGGACTGCCTGGTACACAGTAAGTAATGATCTGTAAATGGATGGATAAAACAATTTTTAAAAATTAAAAATAAAGTATTTAAGCCAGGCGCGGTGGCTCACGCCTATAATCCCAGCACTTTGGGAGGCCGAGGCAGGCGAATCACTTGAGGTCAGGAGTTCAAGACCAGCCTGGCCAACATGGCGAAACTTCATCTCTGCTAAAAATACAGAAATAGCCGGGCATTGTGGCGTGCGCCTGTAATCCCAGCTACTCAGGAGGCTGAGGCACGAGAATCCCTTGAACCCAGGAGATATAGAGGTTGCAGTGAGCTGAGATCACACCACTGCACTCCAGCCTAGGTGACAGACCAAGACTTCCTCTCAAAAAAATAAATAAAGTATTTAAAGGTGCTAGCTCAAACTGTGTGGCAGGCACTGGAGACATGTCTTTGTTGTAGTGGAGGGCAGGAGTGAGAGAGCCTGTGCCAAACCATGCAGTAACACATTTCAAGCTTCTTTGCAGATGTGGAGAATGTCACATCTGCTCATATGCCATTACTCAAAGCAAGTCACATGGGCAAGCCCAAAATTAATTCATGGGGGTCAGGGAGGTATGCTACCCAGACAGGATGCCAGGTAAGTCGCATGACAAATGGTGGGGACATTTAATCCCATTGAAGAGGGAGCAAGTAACTGGGAACAGGAACCCAATCAATCAGTGTCCCACAGGGCCAGCTCCAGGCTGCTTATCTTTCCGTGCCTGGCTATGCCTGAATGAGGCATGTCCATCCAAGAGTCTCTGGGAGAATATTTATGTTACAGGCCAGTAAACAAATAAAAAGAATAGAAGTATTTACTGAACTTTTAATGTCTGAGTGAGATGCTAAACTGCATGACCATCCTAAGAAATAAGTGCTATTGGGCCGGGCGCAGTGGCTCATGCCTGTAATCCCAGCACTTTGGGAGGCCAAGGAGGGTGGATCACAAGGTCAGGAGATCGAGACCATCCTGGCTAATACGGTGAAACCCGGTCTCTACTAAAAATACAAAAAATTAGCCGAGCGTGGCGGCGTGCGCCTGTAGTCCCAGCTGCTGGGAGGCTGAGGCAGGAGAATGGAGTGAACCCAGGAGGCGGAGCTTGCAGTGAGCCGAGATCCTGCCACTGCACTCCAGCCTGGGCGACAGAGCGAGATTCGGTCTCAAAAAAAAAAAAAAAGGAATAAGTGATATTATCCATATTCTATAGATAAGCCAAGTGAAATTCAGAGAGGTAAAGTGATCTGCCCAAGGAAATTGGATGGATAGATCCAAGAAATAAAAGAACCACTATCTTTAGGCTGGGTTTCCCTAGAGGCAGACTCTGAGATAAGGATGTTCATATAAATGGTCCATTTGAGAGATGATTCCGTGGAGCACTAGTAGGAGAGAGGGGGAGTGAAACAAATGAAGAAAAGCAATATAGGGTGCAATAATTAGCAGGTTACCACTGTGGACAAATGGAGCTTGATTGTATTGGGCATCTCTGGGAGAGTGAAGAAGACAATGTACTCATCCCACTGAAGGAGTGATGACACTGATGGTTTCTTCGTTAGTTGAGAGCTGTTCCTGGCACCTCCAGCCTGCCGGTGTGCCTTCTGAGCAGAGAGCACCTTCAGGCAGAAAATCCCAGGGGCTTATAGTAAAAAAAATCAGGAGTGGCTAAGGGGGTATGGGAAGGGCACTGTGTCGTGACATCTACTACAACCAGGACCTAAACCCATCAGCCTGGCTCCTGAGCCATGTTATGTCACCTCCATGATAATCCCGTTAATCACGTTATTATCCATGCTGTTAGTCCTGTGGAAGTTTACAATATGGAGTCTTCTTTCTTAACAGAGAGCCTCCCCTGACTGGCGCGGTGGCTCACGCCTGTAATCCCAACAGTTTGGGAAGCCAAGGTGGGTGGATCACCTGAAGTCAGGAGTTTGAGACCAGCCTGGCCAACATGGTGAAACCCCGTCACTACTAAAGATACAAAAATTAGCCGGGTGTGGTGGCAGGTGCCCGTAATCCCAGCTACTTGGGAGGCTGAAGCAGGGAAATCGCTTGAACCCAGAAAGCAGAGGTTGCAGTGAGCCGAGATTGTGCCATTGCAATCCAGCCTGGGGGACAAGAGTCAGACTTCATCTCAAAAAAAAAAAAAAAAGTTTTTGAAATTAGCTGGACATGGTAGCATGCTCCTGTAGTTTTGGTTACTTGGGAGGCTGAGGTGGAAAGAGCACATTAAGCCTGAGATATTGAGGCTACAGTAAGCCATGTTCTTCAACCACTGCACTCCAGCCTGGGCAACAAAGCGAGACCCTGTCTCAGAAGGAAAGAAAGAGAGAAAGAGAGAAAGAGAGAGAAGGAAGGAAGGAAGGGAGGGAGGAAGGAAGGAAGGAAGGAAGGAAGGAAGGAAGGAAGGAAGGAAGGAAGGAGGAAGGAAGGAAGGAAGGAAGGAAGGAAGGAAGGAAGGAAGGAAGGAGAAAGAAAGAAGAGAAAGAACTTCCTGCTTCCCCCAGTCTCCCCCATGCTCCTGGTCTTGTGAGATGCCATCTCCCTGACACTTAGCATGTATGCCTGATTACACAGCACCAAGCATACAGGGACACACATTCTTGCTACAGAGCCTCAGAAATGTCAGATCAGCTCCTCCAGCAGTGAGCAACCCTGAGGCTCAGAGAGCTCACCCTCGATCTCCCTGAACAGTGCTTCTTCTCCTTACACTGCTCCACACTGCCCTATCTGTGTGTTTGTCCCTTCTCGCCCAAACAGACTGGAAGCTTCCCAAGACAATCCAAAGATTGCAAGAAGATACCTGCAAATCATACATATGAAAAGAGACTTGCACCCAGAATATATGAAGAATTCTTACAACTCAATAATAAAAAGACAAATAACCCACTTAAAAATATACAAAAGATCTGAAAAGAAATTTCTCCAAAGAAGATTTACAAATGGCCAATAATCATGTGAAAACCTGTTCAACATTATTAGTCATCAGGGAAATGCAAATCAAAACCACAATGAGATACCACTCTATATGTACTAGGATTACTATAATTTAAAAGATAGATAATAATAAATATTTGCAGGGATGTAGGGAAATCAGAACTTTCATACACTGCTGGTAGAAAGTAAGATAGTGCAGCCACTTAGGAAAACAGTTTGGCATTTGCTAAAAAATTTAAACTTTTTTTTTTTTTTGAGGTGGAGTCTTGCTCTGTCGCCCAGGCTGGAATGCAGTGGCGCGATCTTGGCTCACTGCAACTTACGCCTCCCGGGTTCACGCCATTCTCTTGCCTCAGCCTCCTGAGTAGCTGGGACTACAGGCGCCCATCACCATGCCCGGCTAATTTTTTGTATTTTTAGTAGAGATGGGGTTTCACCGTGTTAGCCAGGATGGTCTCGATCTCCTGACCTCATGATCCACCCGCCTCAGCCTCCCAAAGGGCTGGGATTACAGGCGTGAGCCACCACGCCTGGCCAAAATTTAAGCATTTTTAAACAAGTTATCACTTGACCCTGCAATTCTGCTCCTAGGTATATACCCAAGAGAAACGAAAATATATTCACAAAACGGCCAAGAATATTTATTATGATTTTATTCCTAGTAGCTAAAAACTGGAAACAACCATCAACAAGAGAATGAATAGACAAATCATTGCATATTCATACAATGGAATATGACTTAATTAAAATGAATAAACTGCTGATGCAGCACATGGATAAATCTCAAAAATATTATGTTGAGCAAAATAAGCCAGACCAAAAAAAATGCAAACTATATGATTCCACTTATATAAAGTTCAAGAACAGGAAAATTAATGTGATGGAAGTCAGAATAGTGGTTGCTGGTTGGGGAGGTGTGTGGATTGAATGGAAAGGGGCAAAAATAAAAGTTGTGGGCCGGGCGCGGTGGCCCACGCCTGTAATCCCAGCACTTTGGGGGGCCGAGGCAGGCGGATCACAAGGTCAGGAGATCGAGACCATCCTGGTTAACATGGTGAAACCCCATCTCTACTAAAAATACAAAAAATTAGCTGGGCGAGGTGGCGGGCACCTGTAGTCCCAGCTACTTGGGAGGCTGAGGCAGGAGAATGGCGTGAACCCGGGAGGTGGAGCTTGCAGTGAGCCGAGATCGCGCCACTGCACTCCAGCCTGGGCGAAAGAGTGAGACTCTGTCTCAAAAAAAAAAATTAAAAATTAAAAAATTAAAAAATAAATAAAAAATAAAAGTTGTGGGGGGGGTGATAGAAATATTCTAGATCTTGGCCGGGTGCGGTGGCTCACGCCTGTAATCCCAACACTTTGGGAAGCCGAGGCAGGCTGATTGCTGGAGGCTAGGAGTTTGAGACCAGCCTGGCTAACATGGTGAAACCCCATCTCTACTGAAAATACAAAAATTAGCCAGGTGTGGTGACATGCACCTGTACTCCCAGCTACTTGGGAGACTGAGACAGGAGGACCACTTGAACCTGGGAGGCAGAGGTCGCAGTGAGCTGAGATCGCGCCACTGCACTCCAGCCTGGGTGACAGAGCGAGACTCCGTCTCGGAAAAAAAAAAAATTCTAGATCTTGTTTAGGGTGATAGTTACAAGTGTATAAAATTATCAGAACTCAGCCGGGCATGGTGGCTCATGCCTGTAATCCCAGCACTTTGGGAGGCCGAGGCAGGTGGATCACCTGAGGTCAGGAGTTCGAGAGCAGCTTGACCAACATGGTGAAACCCTATCTCTACTACAAATACAAAAATTAGCTGGCTGTGGTGGCGGGCACCTGTAATCCCAGCTATTTGGGAGGCTGAGGCAAGAGAATTGTTTGAACCCAGGAGGCGGAGGTTGTGGTGGGCCAAGATCGTACAACTGCACTCCAGCCTAGGTGACAGAGCAAGATGGCTCAAAAAAAAAAAAAAAAAAGAAAAAAATCAGAACTCATCAAACTGAAAACTTAAGATAGGTGCAATTTATTGTATGTGAACTAGAACTCAGTAAAGTAATGTCATTTTTAAAAGTCAGGGGGAGGCCAGGCGATGTGGCTCATGCCTGAAACCCCAGCACTTTGGGAGGTTGAGGCAAGGTGATCACTTGAGCCCAAGAATTCAAGACCAGCCTGGGCAACATGGTGAAACCCCGTCTCTACAAACAAACAAACAAAAAACACTCTGGCATGGCGGCACATGCCGGTAATCCCAGCTACTGGGAAGCTGAGGTGGCAGGATCGCTTGAGCCCCAGCAGTCAAGGCTGCAGTGAGCTGTGATGACACCACTGCACTCCAGCCTGGGTGACAAAGTGTGACCCTGTCTCAAAATATATATATACGGATCCCTGGGGCAGCCTGAGTCTAGGGAATAAGGACTCCACCTTCTACCTCTTGCAATATATCTAAAAAAAGACTTGCATTTATAATATATGAAGAATTCTTACAACTCATAATAAAAAGACAAATAATCTACTTAAAAATGCATAAAGGATCTGAATGGAAATTTCTCCAAAGATTTACAAATGGCCACCCTTCACTGCTTCCCTTCCAACAGCAGGGCCTCCAATTGACCACTTGGGGGCACCCACGCCCACAGAGTTAGTTCTCCACCAGCTAGGTGGCTCTGTCCACAGCTGGAAGTGCTGGGGGCTAGGCAGCCCGCTGGCCTCCACACAAGCCAATTTCATTGTCACCTCTTGCAGCTTAGCCAGGAGTTCTTAACATGGAATCCAGAACACTGCCCACTTCTCACTGGTTGAGTTAAATCAGAAGTAGTGAGCTGGGCTCAGTGGCTCACACCTGTAATCCCAGGACTTTGGGAGGCCTAGGTGGGTGGATCACTTGAGCCCAGGAGTTTGAGACCAGCCTGGGCAACATGGCAAACCCCATCTCTACTAAAAATACAAAAATTAGCTGGGTGTGGTGGTGCACACCCGTAGTCCCAGCTACTCGGGAGGCTGAAGGGGGAGGATCACTTGAGCCAGGGAGGTCAAGGGTGCAGTGAGCCATGATCGTGCCACTGCACTCAAGCCTGGGCAACAGAGTAAGACCCTGTCTTAAACAAACAAACAAACAAAGCAAACACAAACACACACACACACACACACACACACACACACACACAGGAACAGTGCGGCCAGGAGTGCCCATCCAAATCTGCTCCGATTAACTGCCCAGAAAGAAAAAACGCCCTCCACAAGTCCCAGCCTGGGCCTGGCCCTGGTGAGCACTAAGCCCAGCACTGGCCAAGCCCCTGGATACCAAATCCACAGGACACGTTCCAGTCTTCGCCCACCTGACCACTCGGATACAATGCAAAGCCAGTCTTGCTTCCACTTCCACTGTTTCTCTTCCTTCTGACACCCTCTGCCCTGGCAACCTTGCCCCCTCCCCAGTCCTCAGCTACCTCCGTGGTGCTGAGTGTTCCCAAAGCTGTGTCTCTGATCTTGATTCTCTTCTGCACTCCAGCCCCACCCCAAGCCAGAACGCTAGGTCTTTTCCCTATAAGTGTACCTCCTTCTGTGACCCTGCCCCCAAAGATGGTTCTATCATCAGTAATAAGACATGGGTATATCAGGTACCTCCTGATAGGATTCACTGATCTGTGTGATATTTGTGCATAAAATGTGTAACCTCAATCTTTTTTTTTTTTTTTTGACAGAGTCTCACTTTGTCATCAGACTGGAGCACAGTGGCATAATCTTGGCTCACCGCAACCTCCACCTCCCGGGTTCAAGTGATTCTCCTGCCTCAGCCTCCCAAGTAGCTGGGATTACAGGAGCCCACCACCATGCCCAGCTAATTTTTGTATTTTTAGTAGAGATGGGGTTTCACCATGTTGGCCAGGCTGGTCTTGAACTCCTGACCTCAAGTGATCTGCCCACCTCGGCCTCCCACAGTGCTAGGATTAAAGGCGTGAGCCACCGTGCCCAGCCAACCTCAGTCTAATCATGAGAAAACATCAGACAAACTCCAGTGGAGGGACATTCTACGAAATAACGGATCAGTTCTCTTCGAAAACGACTGCATCAGCCCTCAATGCCAGACTCCTGGAAGTTAAGTCCTTTCAATTCCGCTCCCCCATATCTTTGGAATCAATTTTCCTTTTTTCCCTCTCCACATCCACTACCCTATTTCATCATCTCTCACCTACGTGACTACAGTATCTTCCCAAAAGTATCACATCCTCCAGTCTTTCCCTACCTGACACCCACTGAAGCCATTCTCCTTCAAGCAGCCGAGGGGATCTTAATCATGTCACTCCCTACTCAGTCCCCTCCTAAGGCTCCCCACAGCTCCTAAGAACTCACACCCTCTCCTGGGCTTGGCTCTCAGCCCTCCTGGCCTCAGCCACGGCCACTTCTCCAGCCTCGTCTTTTGCACACTCTCCCCGACAGGCACTCCAGCCACCCAGAACTGCCTGCAGATCTATGTATTCAGATTCTCTTTCACCTCCTTGCTTTTGCTCATGCTGTTCCTTCTGTCTAGAATACCCTCTCTTCCCATCACCTGACTCCCATCTTTGTCCCTTTGTCCAGAAATGTTTACTCTTCTTAGGTCGAGGGTTCAGAAAACCCTTTCCAGTACAGGCTGCTCTTTCTCCACTCTCCAGGTGCTCCAGGAGGAGCATCCCATGGCCACTGCCCTCAGGCACATCATAACCTGTTGTGGGTTTTTTTTTGGTTTTGCTTTTGGTTTGTTTTTGTTTTTGTTTTTGAGATGGAGGCTCGCTCTGTTGCCCAGACTGGAGTGCAGTGATGTGATCTTGGCTCATTGCAGCCTCTGCCTCCTGGGTTCAAGTGAATCTCTTGCCTCAGCCTCCCGAGTAGATGGAATTACAGGCGTGCACTACCATGCCTGGCTAATTTTTGTTTTAATAGTAGAGACAGTGTTTTGCCATGTTGACCAGGCTTGTCTTGAACTCCTGACCTTAGGTGATCCACCTGCCTCAGTTCCCAAAGTGCTGGGATTACAGGTGTGAGCCACCGCACCCGGCCTGCCTCCCATTGTTTCTGAAAACAGCTGGGCCTTTGCTCATGTTTTTCCTTTGGCTGGCTGATTCCTACTCATCCTTTGAGGGCCTACATAAATCTCACTTGCTTTGAACATCTCCCTACCTCTACTTGGTCTCAGTTCCTTCCCTCCCTGCCACCCAGTGCTGTATTGTTACCTCGGTTCCTGACTCCCCATGAGACCTCGAGCTCGGGGGCAAGAGGGAGGGTCAGCCCCACCATGATGGTATTGTTTACCATCACCCCAATGCCAGTCTCAGGGAAAGGAGTCCTTGGCTCAGTGATGTGTTCATAAATGTTTAACAACCAGCTCTTTAGGGAAAAATGTGTGTGTGTATGTGTGCGTGTGTATTTACATATATGTGTGTATATATATATAATGTGCAAATATATTTACTATAAATTTTACTGATAGAAAGGATGCTTAACACAGAACTTACACATAATATACAACTCCCTTTATTGTAAATTCCATATAACCAATTGATTCTCACAGAATGCTGTCGTTTTTTGCTGAACTCATATCTATGATTGCAGTTGATGAATGAGTATAGGTATTTCACAAAACAATAACTCAGTGGGCCGGGCACAGTGGCTCAGGCCTGTAATCCCAGCACTATGGGTGGCCGAGGCGGGTGGATCACGAGGTCAGGAGATCGAGACCATCCTGGCTAACACGGTGAAACCCCGTCTCTACTAAAAATACAAAAAAATTAGCCGGGCATGGTGGTGCATGCCTGTAGTCCCAGCTACTCAGGAAGCTGAGGCAGGAGAATCACTTGAATCCAGGAGGTGGAGGTTTCAGCGAGCTGAGATCGCACCACTGCACTCCAACCTCAACAGAGCGAGACTCTGTCTCAAAAAAAAAAAAAAAAAAAAACTCAGTAACTTAAGCTCTGTATCTGTAGTGTTGGCTAATTTCCATGGTGTAAATATTTCCACCACAGCTGATTTTGAGTTAATAACATGATGCCACTGAATGCAGAGTTGGGCAGAGATGCACCATAGCACACCATTATATAGTATTTCCACCATACAGATGCAAGAAGCAGAAATTAACTCCAAGAGCGTGAATAGTAGTAAGATGTAGGAAAGTTATTAGAAAGTAATGAGTTTTGAATATTCATTACCTTTGTTTTAATATACTTTACTTAATTGTAAGTTTATATAATTACTTTTTTTTTTTTTTTTTGAGACAGGGTCTCACTCTGTTACCCAAGCTGGAGGGCAGTGACGTGATCTCAGTTCACTGCAACCTCCGCCTCCCAGGCTAAAGCGATCCTCCCACCTCAACCTCCTGAGTAGCTGGGATTACAGTGCCCACCACCACATTTGGCTAATTTTGTTTTTTTTTGTTTTGGTTGTTGTTGTTGTTGTAGAGGTGGGGTTTCACCATGTTGCCCAGGCTGGTCTCAAACTCGTGGGCTCAAGCGATCTGCTTGCTTTGGCCTCTCAAAGTGCTGGGATTACAGGCATGAACCACTGCATCTGGCCTTTATAACTACATTTTAATAATGGCAATGTGTAACAACCAGCCCACAAAATTGAAAATTTAACAATTGGTTTTCCTGAGCCGATACGAGCTGCTTCTAGCACACTACTGCTTGGACACCTGCCCCCAATTTCCTCTCCAAGCCCAATCTTGATGCCAGTCTAGTAGACTTCTGAGTTCATAGGATGACTCACCCAATACCCGGGGTTTGTGATTCCTCCTCAACTCCGGTGACCTTTGTCTCTCCTTCAGTCACCCACCTGTTCCCCTGGCCTCACCAGAGGTTTTGTCATCACCAAAAACTGTTTCACCCACTGAATCACAGTTTCCTCTCTTGCTTCTTGACTACAGCCTCCTCTTGTTCCAGCCCTCTCAATACCCCCATGCATGTCCTTCCACCTTGAAGAATACCGCTCTCCAACCCCTCACTTAGTCTCTGTTTATTAGTGACTTCCTCCTGATCCCTGGGACGTCCCTCCTCCCTGCCTTTCTTCTACTGGATCGACACTTGACACTCGAGACTTTCACCCAGGTGTATAGTAATTACACAATAAAGCAATTCACACTTACTGTTATTTCGGTAGAAGCTTTCTTATTTGATGCAATTGAGACCAGAAGTTGGTCAATTAAACAAAAAAAAACAGTAAGTTTAAAAGGATCATTAAAAATGATATGTGAGTCCGAGGCAGGCGGATCACGAGGTCAGGAGATCGAGACCATCCTGGCTAACACAGTGAAACTCTGTCTCTACTAAAAATACAAAAAATTAGCGGGGCATGATGGCGGGCGCCTGTAGTCCCAGCTACTTGGGAGGCTGAGGCAGCAGAACCCGGGAGGCGGAGCTTGCAGTGAGCAGAGATCAAGCCACTGAACTCCAGCCTGGGTGACAGAGCGAGACTCTGTCTCAACAAAAAACAAAAAACAAAAGATATGTGGGCTGGTCCGAGTGCAGTGGTGTTTACAAGTATTTGATTATAACTAGTTACAGGTTTCTTTGTTTCCTTCTCCACTCCCACTGCCTCAGTTGACTGGCCTAAAAAAAAGTGATATGTATTTGTACATTTTGCTTTAAGGTAAAACATATAAATATATACTAACTCACCAATCTTTTGATGTAACGCCAAGGCTTTTTCTTTGAGTATGGGTTTGCTGATTGGAATTCCATATTTCTTTTTTTTTTTTTTTTTTTTTTTTTGAGAGGGTATCCCTCTGTTGCCCAGGCTGGAGTGGCAGGACCATGGCTCACTGGAGCCTCGAACTCCCAGGCTCAAGCAATCCTCCCACCTCAGCATCCTGAGTAGCTGAGCCTAGGGATGCTGCCACCATGCCTGACCAAGTTTTTATTTTTTGTAGAGATGGGGTCTCACCCCAGCATCTTGAACTACTGGGCTCAAGCAATTCTACGGCCTTGGCCTCCCAAAGTGCTGAAATTACAGACATGAGCCACTGCACTTGTCTTTTTTTTTTTGAGACGGAGTTTCGCTCTTGTTGCCCAGGCTGGAGTCTCCGCCTCCCAGGTTCAAGTGATTCTCCTGCCTCAGCCTCCTGAGTGGCTGGGATTACAGGCATGCGGCACTATGCCCGGCTAATTTTGTATTTTTAGTAGAGACAGGGTTTCTCCATGTTGGTCAGGCTGGTCTCGAACTCCCAACCTCAGGTGATCCACCCGCCTCGGCCTCCCAAAGTGCTGGGATTAGGCCCTTTTTTTTTTTTTTTTTGAATGGGGTCTCTTCTGTCATCCAGGTTGGTGCAGTGGCTATCTCAGTCATGCAAATCAGCTCCTGCCACAGCCTCCTGAGTAGCTGGGACTACAGGCGCCCACCACCACGCCCGGCTAAATTTTTGTATTTTTCGTGGAGACGGGGTTTCAACGTGTTAGCCAGGATGGTCTTGATCTCCTGACCTCATGATCTGCCTGCCTCGGCCTCCCAAAGTGCCAGGATTACAGGTGTGAGCCACCACACCCAGCCTGTTTTTGTTTTTTGAGATGCAGTCTTGCTCTGTTGCCCAGGCTGGAGTGCAGTGGCGCCATCTTCGCTCACTGCAACCTCCACCTCCTGGGTTCAAGTGATTCTCCAGCCTCAGCCTCCCAAGTAGCTGGGATTACAGGCACCCACCACCACACCTGGCAAATTTTTGTATTTTCAGTAGAGATGGGGTTTCACCGTGTTGGCCAGGTTGGTCTCAAACTCCTGACCTCAGGTGATCTGCCTGCCTTGGCCTCCCAAAGTGTTGGGATTACAGGAGTGAGCCACCACGCCTGGCCTATTTTTATTGTATTTTATTTTCAAGACAGGGTCTCGCTCTTGTTGCCTAGGCTGGAGTGTAGAGGCATTATCATGGCTCACTGCAGGTTGCCCAGGCTGGGCTCAAACTCCTGAGTTCCTGCCTTACTTAGCCTTCCAAAGTGCTGAGATTACAGGTGTGCCAAATGTACCATCTTAACCATTTTTAAGTGTATGGTTCAGTAGTATTAAGTATATTCACATTGTTTTACAACAGATTTCCACAACTTTTTCATCCTGCAAAACTGAAACTCCATATCCATTAAACAACTCCCATTTCTCCCTCCCTCCAGTCCCTTGCACTGTCGCCCAGGCTGGAGTGCAGTAGGACAATCACGGCTCACTGCAGCTGAAATCTCCTGGGCTCAAGCGATCCTCACACCCCAGCCTCCTGAGTAGCTGGGACTACATGCTTGCTCCACCACACCCAGCAAATTTTTGTATTTTTGTCGAGATGGGGTTTCGCCATGTTGCCCAGGCTGGTCTTGAACTCCTTAGCTTAAATGATCTGCCCGCCTCAGCCTCCCAAAGTCTTAGGATTACAGGCATGAGCCGCAACACCCTTATTTGTCTTTTTGTAAAAAGACCTTATTTGTCTTTTCGTGAACAGCTTTTTTTTTTCTTTTAAGCAAATACCCTTTTCAAAACTTTCTAAAGTAGTCAACTTGGTTTTCATAGAAATAACAACTCACTTTCCTTCTGTATCCATATTTCTATGGTTTAGTTAGGGCTCAGTTAAATTATGTAATTACAATAGCACCTGCAACAGGCATAAACAGATTTGGGGATGTGTTAGTCCAGGTCCTCAGAGAAGGTGGGATCCCAAGATAAAATTAAATATGCAAGATATTTATTAGGAAACCAACTGTTAGAGAAAATGAGGAGGGGCTGGGCATGGTGGCTCATACCTGTATTCCCAACACTGAGAGGCTGAGGCAGGATTGCTTGAGGCAGGAGTTCCATATTAGCCTGGGCAAGATCCAATCTCTATTTAGCCATGGCAAGATCCAATCTCTATTTTATTTATTTTATTTTATTGTATTTTATTTTATTTATTTTGAGACAAAGTCTCACTCTCTCATCCAGGCTAGAGTGCACTGGCGTGATCTCAGCTCACTGCAACCTCCGCCTTTTGGGTTCAAGCGATTCTCATTCTCCAGCCTCCCAAGTTGCTGGGATTACAGGTGAGCCCCACCATGCCCAGCTAATTTTTTTTTTTTTGAGACAGAGTCTCGCTCTGTCGCCCAGGCTGGAGTGCAGTGGCGCACTCTCGGCTCACTGCAAGCTCCGCCTCCCGGGTTCACACCATTCTCCTGCCTCAGCCTCCCGAGTAGCTGGGTCTAGAGGTGCCCGCCACTATGCCTGGCTAATTTTTTGTATTTTTAGTAGAGATGGGGTTTCATCGTTTTAGCCAGGATGGTCTCGATCTCCTGACCTCGTGATCCACCCGCCTCGGCCTCCCAAAGTACTGGGATTACAGACATGAGCCACCGCGCCCGGCCAATTTTTGTATTTTTAGTAGAGATGGGGTTTTGCCATGTTGGCCAGGCTGGTCTTGAACTCCGGGCTTTAAGTGATCCACCCAACTCGGCTTCCCAAAGTGCCCATCTCTATTTTAAAAAGAGAGAGAGGAAGAATGAGGAGGGAGCTAAGAAAGGTTGGGAGAGACATCAGAGCATGATAGAAGTCTGACTCTTGAGTGCAGAAGAGAGGGAAGGAAAAAAGTTAATGGACACCCCTTAAACTGCAGTGCAGCTCTAAGGAAAGTTTTCAGCAAGTCCACTGCGGCATCCTTCACTTAAAGTCACCCATATTTCACCCTTCTCCCAAGAACGAGACTGCCTTAGCATCCCATCCATGCTCAGTCATTAGCCGGGAGCAGTCCATGGAAAATCTGGCCTTGGCATAAATGCAGTGATGCATTTCAGAGCCAGCAGCTGGAGTCCTTAGTTAATTATACTTCCTGCAGTCAGAGATTTGAGAAGCCATTCTCGTGGCTGCCACAGGTAACAAACACAACTGATTCTTTGCATATCAAGTATGGCTTAAGCTTGGCTGCATATAACAGAAAATGCAAATATTAAATAGCAATGCCTTAAACGAGATACCTCTTCTTGTTCTCACATAATGAGAAATCCAAATAAGTGACTTGACTCAGTGACTTTAAGATACAGGGTAGAGGTCTCTGAAATTCTCTTGG
The DNA here is from genome assembly GCF_009828535.3 of Hylobates moloch. NCBI lineage: Eukaryota > Metazoa > Chordata > Mammalia > Primates > Hylobatidae > Hylobates > Hylobates moloch. The sequence continues at coordinate 53,620,599 of NW_026652289.1, forward strand.
CCTTTCCCTGAGTTTTTTTTTGTGGGGGGGGGGGGCGCAGGGAGACAGGGTCTCACTCTGTCATCCAGGCTGTAGTGCAGTGGCGTGATCTTGGCTCACTGCAACCTCCACCTCCCAGGCATCAAGCGATTCTTCCACCTCAACAACCCAAGTAGCTGGGACTACGTGCGCATGCCACTAACCTCAGCTAATTTTTGTATTTTTTGTAGAGACTGGGTTTTGCCATTTTGCCCAGGATGGTCTCAGACTCCTGAGCTCAAGCAATCAGCTTGCCTCGGCCTCCCAAAGCACTGGGATTACAGGTGTGAGCCACTGTGCCCAGCTGCCCTCAGAGTTTTGAGAGGGCTTCTCAACTCCAGCCATCATGGCTGCATTGCAAGAAGCTGGAAGAAGGAAGGGCAAAGGGACAATGGGCATGCCAGCCAAGCCTGCGTCCCCATTTAATTAGCTCCAAAAAGCCCTATCCAACCATTTCCTTTTATCTCCCATTGGCCTAAACTGTCATACAGTCACTCCTATTTGGCATGGAAGGCTGGAAAATACCTTTTAGCTGGGCACATTGCCTCTGCCAATAAAATCAGTGTTGTATTAGTAAGGAAGAAAAGGAGAATGGATGCTGAGTAGGGCACCAGTGGTGTCTGCCATACTAGGGAGAGGCCTGTTACCAAGTGAGTGTTTTCAGGTGGCTTTGAGCTGCATTTCATGTGCTGGCTGCAGAGGCAACGGAGAGTTCAGCTCTCCTGGTGACTCAGTGCCACGGTTGGGGGCGGCGGGGGGCAGGGATGCACACACACACTTGGTTGTTTTCATCTCACAAAAATGTGACCTCCATGAGCAGAAACAACTTTTGTGCTGTTCACTGCCATATCCCTAGCACCCACAACAGTGCCTGTCATGTGATACAGACAATTAATATTTTGAATGAATTAATATAGAAAATTAAGTTCAGGGCTTTAAAACAAACAAAATAAATGAATAATGATTCATTACTGTATTCCACATTGTATCCTATGCATCCTCTTAATAAACTCCTATCACCTATTGTCCTTCAATGTGGAACCTGCAAAAAGCCCACTAGGGATAATTCTTCCCCAGTATTGCCCATTCTGTTCACTCTCTGCAGGCAACCTGAACCTCTTCAGGGAGATGCATTTACTAATGTACTCCTGTATCCCTTCCTCCTTCCTACCTATCTCAGAGGAAGACATGTCTCCCCTCCCTCCTCACAGGCTCAGGCCAGCCCCACAACTGTGCTCTGATTCTCATCACTTATCTCCTCAGGGGTTTTGATCTATCAATTACCCTTTTTCCTCAGCGCTGTCAACTTCTCCTTGTTTCTTTTATTTATCCTTCAAGCATCTCCCAATAGAAACAACAAAAAACTGTTATCCCTCTGTTCACCCAAGTCATTCTTTAACTCCTACACCTGGAATATTTCAGCCATTCCCAAGGCAGTAAGTACCCACCATGTGCTAAAGATTGATCAATCAGAGTTCTTGGTTATTAAATGTGAAGAAGCCACCTCTAGCTAACATGAGCAGAAATGGTATTTAGAAAATATAAAACTAGCTCTCTCATTCTGACTCAAGATCCATTAGTCATAACTCTGGTCATTACCTGGCCTCCCATGGCCCTTGCCTAGGTCTGTAATCACTCAGAGGATGTGATTGCCAGGCCCTTTAACAGTTTGTGTCTGGTTTATCCATCCGTCTCTTGTGCACTAATTGGCTATACATCAGCCTGTCTTTTGTGAGTTGTTAATTTTGTGATCTTCATACTTTAATAAGAAAAAAAAATTGCTTTCCCTGCTTGGCTTTCAATTTTAGAAACTGAAGCTAATATTCACCAGTGTTATGTTTTTCATTTTTTTATTTCAAGGATCTGGATGCTGTATTCTATTATTATTACATGCAACTTACTCTTTGAATATGTTATATATTTATATTTATATATTTAATATAATTTATATATAATATATAATTTATATTTATATATAATTTATATCTAACATATAATATATAATTTATAATTATATATAATTTATATAAAATATATAATATATTTATATTTTTATATTTATATATTTTGATATAATATATTTAGTATAATTTATATTTGCTTAAATCCTTCAGTCCTTTCCAGAGGAGCAAGCTGGATGCCATTGTGGGGCTCTAAGAGTCCTGAATTCTTACTGGGTTGATGAAGATTCCACATAAAAATTTTTTGATGTTATCCTCATTGATCCATTCCATAAAGCTATCAGAAGAAATCTTGACACCCAGTGGATCACCAAACCAGTCCACAAGCACAGGGAAATGCGTAGGCTGACACCTGCAGGCTGAAAGAGCCGTGGCCTTGGAAAGGGCCGTAAGTTCCACCACACTATTGGTGGTTCTTCCCCTGCAGCTTGAAGAAGGCACAATACTCTCCAGCTCCAACGTTACCACTGGTATAAGTAAAGTTTATAAAATTCATACCTAATAAACAATCTAGGACAGTCAAAAAATAAAAATAAAATAAAACAACAGTCAATATTAAACATGACTATTCCTAGAGCATTTTTGGTCATCTCTGAACCCAGAGATTGCTGCACTGAGATTATTCCTCGATGAGTGCACAGGCATCATGTTGTTGGACTCCTTTGCACACATCAACTCTTCCCTGGGTCCAGGTCTCTCAGCCTCCTTCCAATCCTCATCGCTTTTTTATTTTTTTTAGACAGAGTCCCACTCTGTTGCCCAGGCTGGAATAGCATGATCTGAGCTCACTGCAACCTCTGCCTCCCAGGTTCAAGCGATTCTCCCACTTCAGCCTTCCAAGTAGCTGGGACCACAGGCACATGCCACCATATCCAGCTAATTTCTGATTTTTTGTAGAGATGGGGTCTTACCATGTTGCCCAGGCTGGTCTCGAACTCCGGGGCTCAAACGATCCTCCCACGTCAGCCTCCTGAGTACCTAGGACTATAGACCTACATCACTGTGCCTGGCAAATTTTTTTTTTTTTTTTTTTTTTTTGAGACAGGGTCTTGCTCTGTCACCCAGGTTGGAGTGCAGTGGCGTGATCTCGGCTCACTGCAACCTCTGCCTCCAGAGTTAAAGTGATTCTCAGGCTTCAGCCTTCTAAGCAGCTGGGAACTATAGGCACGCGCCACCATACCCAGCTAATTTTTGCATTTTTTATAGAGACAGGGTTTCACCATGTTGCCCAGGCTGGTCTTGAACCCCTGGGCTCAAGCAATCCACCTACCTCAGTCTCCCAAAGTGCTGGGATTACAGGCATGAACCACTGTGCCTGGCCAATTTTTTTATTTTTTATAGACAGGGGGTCTCACTATGCTGCCTGGCTGATCTTGAACTCCTGGCTTCAATCAATCCTCCTGCCTCGGCCTCCCAAAGTGCTAGGACTACAGGTGTGAGCCACCACCCAGCAGAAATATTTATTATTAATTCATTCAATTTTGTTTTGTTTTGTTTTGGAGGTTTTTTCTTTTCTTTCTTTCTTTTTTTTTTTTTTTTTTTTTTTTGAGACAGGGTCTTGCTCTGTTGTCCAGGCTGGCTGGAGTACAGTGGCGTGATCATGGCTCACTGCAGCCTTGATCTTCTGGGTTCAAGCAACCTCCCACTTCAGCCTTCCTAGTAGCTTGGACCACAGGCGTGTACCACCACACCCAGTTAATTTTTGTATTTTTTTGTTGAGACGAGGTCTTACTTTGTTGCCCAGGCTGCTCTTTAACTCCTGGCCTCAAGCATCTGCCTGCCTCAGCCTCCCAAAGTGCTAGGATTACAAGCGTGAGCCACCACACCCAGAGAAAACATTTATTATTAATTCACTTTTTAAAATTAATAAACTTGGCCAGGTGAGGTGGCCTGTAATCCCAGCACTTTGGGAGGCTGAGGCAGGCGGATCACTTGATGTCAGGAGCTTGAGACCAGCCTGGGCAACATGGGGAAACCCTATCTCTACTAAAAATACAAAAATTAGCTGGGTGTGGTGGTGCGTGCCTATAAGCCCAGTTACTCGGGCGGCTAAGGCAGGAGAATCGGTTGAACCAAGGAGGTGGAGGTTGCAGTGAGCTGAGATCGTGCCACTGCACTCTAGCCTAGGCAACAGGGTAAGACTCTGTCTCCAAAAAAAAAAAAATTAATAAACTCATTACACGTTAACATAAAAAACATTTTATTTAAATTAGTTGCATAAAAAAAAACAGTGAGAAGAGTAGCATCATTTAATAATTTTGCAGATCTCTTTAATGTCTGGCTTAATAGAAGACAGCTGGATTCCCATATCTGCTCCTTTCCTTTCCCTCCTTTCCTTTCTGCCTCTCCTCTTCTCTCTCCCTTCTTCTCCTCCCCTCCCCTCCCTTCCTTTTCTTTTCCTTTCTTTGTTTAATAAAAGAGATGAGCCGGGGCGCAGTGGCTCATGCCTGTAATCCCAGCACTTTGGGAGGCCAAGCTGGGTAGATCACCTGAGGTCAGGACTTCGAGACCAGCCTGACCAACAAGGTGAAACTCTGTCTCTACTAAAAATATAAAAATTAGCTGGGGGTGGTGGCAGGCACCTGTAGTCCCAGCTACTCGGAAGGCTGAAACTGAAGAATTGCTCAAACCCGGGAGGCAGAAGTTGCAGTGAGCCGAGATCACGACACTGCGCTCCAGCCTGGGAGATGGAGTGAGATTTCATCTCAAAAAATAAAAATAAAAATAAAAGAGATGAAGTTCTGCTATGTTGCCCAGACTGAATTGAACTCCTGGACTCAAGCAATCCTCCCATCTCAGCCTCCCAAAGTGCTGGGATTATAGGCATGAACCACTGTGCCTGGACCATATCTGCTTCTGCATTCAATCTGTTGAAACATCACATGCTCTACAGCCTTTGAAAAACTCCACAGTACACTCATGAAAAAATAAGAATGAAAAAGGCAAATGATATTTCCGTATATTTATAAAAATAGTTTTGACCCACTTTGGGAGGCTGAGGCAGGTGGATCACCTGAGGTCGGGAGTTCAAGACCAGCCTGACCAACATGGAGAAACCCCGTCTCTACTAAAAATACAGAATTAGCTGGGCATGGTGGTACATGCCTGTAGTCCCAGCTACTCGGGAGTCTGAGGCAGGAGAATTGCTTGAACCCAGGAGGCGGAGGTTGCAGTGAGCCAAGATGGTGCCATTGCACTCCAGCCTGGGCAAGAAGAGCAAGACCCCGTCTCAAAAAAAAAAAAAAAATAGTTTTGACCTTGCAGATCCTCTCACAAAAGGGTCTTGGGGACCCTCAAAGATCCTGGATCACACTTGAAGGACCACACTTTATAACCACTGTTCTAGATCATGTCCTAGGCATGGGTTGCTGACTTTTCTCACCCAAAGAAGCCCATCCTTCGTTCACTCCACAAACGTTGATTTGAGCACTTACTGAGTACCAGACACGTTCTGGGTGCTGGAAATGAAGCTAGGAACAAAACAACGTCCCTATCCTCCTGGAGAGCTGACATTCTAGTGGGAGGAGACAGATAATAAACAATAAGCAATTACAGTTATGCCAGATTATGGTAAATGCCATGAAGAAAAGGAAAACCAAAGAAAGGAAAAGAGATGGAAGGAGGGGACTGTTATATTAGGATGGTCGGGTGGGCTCTCTGAGGAGGAGACATCTGAGCAGAGACTGAAGGCTACAAGGGAGACAGTCAGGGAAATACCAGGGGGACCCACATTCCTAGTGGAAGGAGCAGCCAGCGCAAAGGCCCTGCAGAAGCGTGTTCATCACGTTTGAGGGAACCCAAGGAAGCTGGTGCGGCTCAGGCAGAATGGATGAGGGGAAAGGTGTGGGGAATGAGGCCAGAGGAGGGAGGAGTGCTCAAGTTCTGGGTATACTTTGAAAGGCTATTAATGATTTCATTGAATTAATGCTTCTCTTTATTATTACTTTTTTTTTTTTTTTTTGAGACAGAGTCTTGCTCTGTCACCCAGGCTAGAGTGCAGTGGCATGATCTTGGCTAACTGCAACCTCTGTCTCTTGGATTCAAGTGATTCTCCCACCTTAGCCTCCTGAGTAGCTGGGATTATAGGCATACACCACCACACCTGGCTAGTTTTTGTATTTTTTTATAGAGATGGGGCTTCACCATGTTGCCCAGGCTAGGCTTAAACTGAGCTCAAGTAATCTGCCCACTTAGGCCTCCCAAATGCTGGGATTGCAGGCATGAGCTAACATGCCTGGCACTAAATCATTAAAAAAAGAATAAATAATAATAATAATAATAGGCCGAGTGTGGTGGCTCACAGCTGTAATCCTAGCAGTTGGGACCACTGCTGTGGTCATTTTTTAAAAATTTTTTTAACTTTTTTTTTTAGAGATAAGGTTTTGCCATTAATTCAGCCCCAGCATTCAAGCTGAAACCTCAGACATCATGGAGAAGAAACAAAGCCATCTCCAATGTGCCCTGCCTAAATTCCTGACCCACAGAATCTGTGAACATAATAAATAATTGCTTTGGCCAGGCGCCGTGGCTCACACCTGTAATCCCAGCACTTGGGAGGCCAAGGTGGGTGGATCACCTGAGGTCAGGAGCTCGAGACTAGCCTGGACAACATAGTGAAACTCCATTTCTACCAAAAATACAAAAAAATTAACCAGGCGTTCTGGCACACACCTGTAATCCCAGCTACGTGGAAGGCCGAGGCAGGAGAATTGCTTGAACCCGGGAGGTGGAGGTTGCAGTGAGCCGAGATCGTGTCATTGCACTTCAGCCTGCGCAACAAGAGCGAAACTCTGTCTCAATAAATAAATAAATAAATGTTTTACACAACTAGATTTTTGATAATTTGTTATGCAGCAGTTGATAACTGGAACAAAGGCCCCTTAGCATCCTATGTGAACATTCTAAAGTACTAATCTAATCAAGACAGGCCTGATTAAAATCCTGCAATGACTCCTCAGGCTAAAGTCAAAACTGGTGAGCACTACAGGATATTAAAAGAGATCTCAGGGGCCGGGTGCGGTAGCTCACGCCTGTAATCCCAGCACTTTGGGAGGCCGAGGCGGGTGGATCACCAGGTCAGGAGATCAAGACCATCCTGGCTAACACGGTGAAACCATCTCTACTAAAGGAATATAAAAAAAATTAGCTGGGTGTGGTGGCAAGTGCCTGTAGTCCCAGCTACTAGGGAGGCTGAGGCAGGAGAATGGCATGAACCCGGGAGGTGGAGCTTGCAGTGAGCCAAGATGGTGCCACTGCACTTCAGCCTGGGCAACAGAGTGAGACTCCGTCTCAAAAAAAAAAAAAGAGAGATCTCAGGGCCAGGTGTGGTGAGTCACGCCAGTAATCTCATAACTTTGGGAGGCCGAGGTGGGCAGATCACCTGAGGTCAGCAGTTCGAGACTAGCCTGGCCAACATGGTGAAACCCCATCTCTACCAAAAATACAAAAATAAGCCAGCTGGACGTGGTGGCACACGCCTGTAATCCCAGCTACTCGGAGGGCTGAGGCGGGAGAATCACTTGAACCCAGGAAGCGGAGGTTGCAGTGAGCTAAGATTGTACCACTGCACTCCAGCCTGGGCAACAGAGCAAGACTCTGTCTCAAAAATAAATAAATAAATAAATAAAAGAGATTTCAGGCCAGGCATAGTGCCTCACAGCTATAATTCCAGAGCTTTAGGAGGCCAAGGTGGAAGAATCACTTGAGGCCAAAAGTTCGAGACCAGCCTGGGCAACATAGCAAGCCCCTGTCTCTACAAAAAAATTCAAAAATTAGGCAGCATTTGTAGTCCCAGTTACTCAGGAGGCTGAGTCAGGAGGATCCCTTGAGCCCAGGCGATCAAGGCTGCAGTGAGCTATGACTGTACCACTGCACACCAGCATGGGCAACAGAGTGAGACTCTGTCTCCAAAAAATAAAATAGGCGGGGCGTGGTGGGTCATGCCTGTAATCCCAGCACTTTGGGAGGCTGAGGAGGGCAGATCACTTGAGGTCAGGAGTTCAAGACCAGTCTGGCCAACATGGTGAAACCCTGTCTCTACTAAAAATACAAAAAAAGTAGCCACGCGTGGCAGCATGCGCCTGTAATCCCAGTTACTTGGGAAGCTGAGGCAGGGGAATTGCTTGAACCAGGGAGGTGGAGGTTGCAGTGAGCTGAGATCGTGCCACTGTACTCCAGCCTGGGCAACTGAGCAAGACTCTGTCTCAAAAAATAAAATAAAATAAAATAGGCCAGGCGTGGTGCTCACGCCTGTAATCCCAGCACTTTGGGAGGCTGAGGAGGGCAGATCACTTGAGGTCAGAAGTTTGAGACCAGCCTGGCCAACATGGGGAAACCCTGTCTCTACTAAAAGGGTGTGGTGGCACGAGGCTGTAATCCCAGCTACTAGGGAGGCTGTGGCAGAAGAATCACTTGAACCCAGGAGGCAGAGGTTGCAGTGAGTCGAGATTGCACCTCTGCACTCCAGCCTGTGTGACAAAGTGAGACTCCCTCTAAAAATAAAATAAAATAAATAGATTTCATTGATCACCTGGTCTTCTTTTTTTTTTTTTTGAGACGGAGTCTCACTTTGTTGCCCAGGCTGGAGTGCAGTGGTGCAATCTTCGCTCACTGCGACCTCTGCCTCCCAGGTTCCAGCAATTCTCCTGCCTCAGCCTCCCAAGTAACTGGGACTACAGGCATGTGCCACCATGCCCGGCTAATTTTTTTTTTTATTAGTAGTAGAGATGGGGGTTTCACCATGTTGGCCAGGCTGGTCTCGAACTCCTGACCTCAGGTGATCTGCCTGACTTGGCCTCCCAAAGTGCTGGGATTACAGGTGTGAGCCACTGCGCCTGGCCAATCACCTGGCCTTCTTCCCTTCAGGTTAGGAACTAGGCAGCTTTGGGATTCAGGCTGATGGGTAGAAACAATCCCAAAGTAGGATCACCTGAGGTCAAGAGGTCGCGACCAGCCTGGCCAACATGGTGAAACCTCGTCTCTGTTAAAAATACAAAATTAGCCAGGCATGGTGGTGCACACCTGTAGTCCCAGCTACTTGAGAGGCTGAGGCAGGAGAATTGCTTGAACCTGGGAGGCAGAGGTTTCAGTGAGCCGAGATCACACCACCGCACTTCAGCCTGGGCAGCAAAGTGAGACTCTGTCTCAAAAAAAAAAAAGCCCCTGCATTTCCAGGTGAATTCCCTGAAAGTTTCAAGTAGAAGTTTCAACCTTGGCCCAGAGCAATGGCTCACGTCTATAATCCCAACACTTTAAGAGACCGAGGCAGGAGTATTGCTTGAGCCCAGGAGTTCCAGACCAGCCTGGGCAACATAGTAAGACCCCTATCCCTACAAAAAAAAAAAAAATCTAAAAATGAGGTGGGAGGATCACCTGAGCCTGAGAGGCTGAGGCTGCAATGAGCTGTGACAGTGCCACTGCACACCTGCCTGGGTGACAGCAGTGAGACCTTGTCTTAAAAAAAAAAAAAAAGTTGTGCTGGGCATGGTTACTCATGCCTGTAATCCCAGCACTTTCGGAGGCTGAGGCGGGTGGATCACTTGAGGCCAGGAGTTTGTGACCAGACTGGTCAACATGGCAAAACTCCATCTCTACAAACAAAACACAAAAATTAGTTTGGCGTGGCCGGACACGGTGGCTCACACCTGTAATCCCAGCACTTTGAGAGGCCAAGGCGGGCAAATCTCCTGAGGTCAGGAGTTCAAGACCAGCCTGGCCAACATGGTAAAACCCCTACTCTACTAAAAAAAAAAAAAAATACAAAAAATACAAAAAATTAGCCGGTGTGGTGGTGGGCACCTGCAATCCCAGTTACTCGGGAGGCTGAGACAGGAGAATTGCTTGAACTCAGGAGGCAGAGTTTGCAGTGAGCCCTGATTGCTCCACTACACTCCAGCCTGGGCGTCACAGCAAGATTCTGTCTCAAAAAAATAAAATTTAAATTAAAAAAATAAAAGGAGGCTGGGCGCGGTGGCTCACGCCTGTAATCCCAGCACTTTGGGAGGCTGAGGCAGGTGGATCACAAGGTCAGGAGTTCAAGACCATCCTGGCCAACATGGTGAAACCCTGTCTCACTAAAAAAAAATAAATAAATACAAAAATTAGCCAGGCATGGTGGTGGGCACCTGTAATCCTAGCTACTTGGGAGGCTGAGGCAGGGAACTGCTTGAACCCAGGAGGTGGAAGTTGCAGTGAGCCGAGATCACGTCACTGCACTCCAGCCTGGTGACAGAGAGATACTCTGTTTCAAAAAAAAAAAAAAAAAAGTTGCAACCTTGGGCTAAACTGACCTACAGATACGTTGTTTAAAAGCATGAGCTAGGCCAGGCGCAATGTCTCATGCCTGTAATCCCAGCACTTTGGGAGGCTGAGGTGGGCGGATCACAAGGTCAGGCATTTGAGACCAGCCTGGCCAACATGATGAAACCCCGTCTCCACTAAAAGTACAAAAAAGATTAGCCAGGCATGGTGGCAGGCACCTGTAGTTCCAGCTACTCTGGAGGCTGAGGCAGGAGAATGGCATGAACCCAGGAGGCGGAGCTTGCAGTGAGCCAAGATTGCGCCACGGCACTCCAGCCTGGGAGACAGAGCAAGACTCTGCCTCAAAAAAAAAATTAGCCAGGCGTGGTGGTGGGCACCTGTAATCTCAGCTCCTTGGGAGGCTGAGGAAGAAGAATCGCTTGAACCTGGGAGGCGGAGGTTGCAGTGAGCCGAGATCGTGCCATTGCACTCCAACCTAGGTGACAGGGCGAGACTCCATCTCAAAAACAAAAAACATGAGTTAGTTCATGTGGTAGATTGTCTGCAGAGATGGCTGTCAACAGTTCCTCCCATTCCTGTATATACATGTCAGGCCTTTCACCAAGAGGTGCAGTTTATTTCCTTATCCCTTGAATCTGGTCTAGACATGTATCTTGGTTTGACTAATGGAATGTAGAGGACGTGATAACGTGTGACATCTAGGTCTAGGCCTTATAAGGCCTGACAGCTCCCATTTTCACTGTTTTGGGATCAAGCCACTCAAGAAAGAAGCTTAGGCTAGAGTCCATGAAAAGAGAGGCCCAGCCAGCACCCCCAGCCTTCCAGGCACCCCAGCAGAGGCACTAGACATATGAATGAAGCCATCTTGAGTGTTCTGACCTCTGTCAAGCTCCCAGCTGAATGAAGCCATGTGAGTGACCACAGCCAGCATTAAGTGAAGCAGAAGAACTAACTGCCCAGCTAAACCCAGCCAAAACAAAGTCATTAGAAATAGTACATCATTGGCTGGACATGGTGTGTCACGCCTATAATCTCAGCCCTTTGGGAAGCATAGGTGGGCAGATCACTTGAGCCCAGGAGTTCAAGACCAGCCTGGGCAACATAGTGAGACCCCATCTCTTTTTTTTTTGTGAGATGGAGTCTTGCTCTGTTGCCCAGGCTACACTGATCTCAGCTCACTGCAACCTCCACCTCCTGGGTTCAAGCAATTCTCCTGCCTCAGCCTCCCGAGTAGCTGGGATTACAGGTGCCCACCACCATGCCTGGCTAATTTTGTGTTTTTAGTAGAGACAGGGTTTCACTATGTTGGCCAGGCTGGTCTAGAACTCCTGACCTTAGGAGACCTACCCTCCTCGGCCTCCCAAAGTGCTAGGATTATAGGCGTGAGCCACTGCACCCAGCCCATCTCTATTTAAAAAAAAAAAAAAATTATAATAGTAAAAAAAAAAATTCATTGCTATTTTAGCCACTAAATAAGGTGATTTGTGATTTTTTTTTGTGTGTGTGTAAGATGGAATCTCGCTGTGTTGCCCAGGCTGGAGGGCAGTGGCGCGATCTCCACTCACTGCAAGCTCCACCTCCCAGGTTCACACCATTCTCCTGCCTCAGCCTCCTGAGTAGCTGGGACTACAGGCACCGGCCACCACCACGCCCAGCTAATTTTTTGTATTTTTAGTAGAGACGGGGTTTCACCGTGTTAGCCAGGATGGTCTCAATCTCCTGACCTCGTGATCCGCCCGCCTCAGCCTCCCAAAGTGCTGGGATTGCAGACGTGAGCCACCGCGCCTGGCCTGGTGATTTGTGATTTTAAGGTGATTTGTTACTCAGCAATAGATAACTGAAACAGTCGACAACATTTAAAAACCTGAAACTGGCCCACATGGCATGTGCCTGCAAATCCCTTGTGCCCAGGGGTTCAGGGCTGCAGTGAGCTATGACCGCACCACTGCACTCCAGCTCTGGGCAACAGAATGAGACCTTGTCTCTAAAAGAAATTTAAAAATAAAAAATAGGTCGGGTGCAGTGGCTCACTCCTGTAATCCCAGCACTTTCAGAGGCCGAGGTGGGAGGATCACCAGGTCAAGAGATGGGGATCATCCTGGTGAAACTGCATCTTTACTAAAAACACAAAAATTAGCAGGGCATGGTGGCACACGCCTGTAGTCCCAGCTACTCGGGAGGCTGAGGCAGGAGAATCACTTGAACCCAGGAGGTGGAGAGGTTGCAGTGAGCCAAGGTCGTGCCACTGCCCTCCAGCCTGGGCAACAGAGTGAGACCCCATCTAAAAAAAAATTAAAAATAAAAAAAATAAAAAATAAAAACCTGAAACTGTCACATAAAAACATGAGTTTGGGGGCTTCTTTTTGGAAAACACTGGACCTGTGTAGCTCACTTGGACTTCAGGGCAGAATCTTTTTCTTTTTCTTTTTCTTTTGAGACGGACTCTCACTCTGTCGCCCAGGCTGGAGTGCAGTGGCGCAATCTCGGCTCACTGCTAGCTCCGCCTCCCAGGTTCACGCCATTCTCCTGCCTCAGCCTCCCGAGTAGCTGGGACTACAGGCGCGCGTCACTACGCCCCGCTAATTTTTTGTATTTTTAGTAGAGACGGGGTTTCACCATGTTAGCCAGGATGGTCTCGATCTCCTGACCTTGTGATCCACCCACCTCGGCCTCCCAAAGTGCTGGGATTACAGGCGTGAGCCACCGTGCCCGGTGCAGGGCAGAATCTTAAACATGTGCCCACAACCCCAGTGAAGGAAGAAGATCTGTGGTTACAACAAGACAACTGCTTCATTGGAGGGAAGAGTTCTGCCTGCTCCCGTGACTTCTCCCAGGGCAGAAATGATGAGAGCTGGTGACATCCAATCACAACTCTATTATCTCTCCCAAAGCAGGTTCACCAGGCAGGTCATTCAACAACAGGTACACACGATTTCTGGGCAGAGAGAGATAGAGAGTTCTCCTGGGAATTTTGCAAACAAAATATGTTCTTTTTCCTTGTTGAAATGTATAAAATTTATCTTCTGGGAGAATACATACAGGGTGCTTTGTGATTTACTTCAGAGTAGAAGGCAGGCACACTTGATTTACCTCATCATTGGTTCAAGAGAAGGAAGACAATTATCTGGTTGTAATTATCCTCATGGCCATAAAGGGAATTTGACCAAGTGTCTCCTGGAATTGAGAGGAACCCCAATTCATCCAGCTTGATTTGGGGGCTCTGTTCCAGGCTGGCAGGCTGGTGGATGGAGGTGTCAAGGGTAGCATGTGAAAAATGCTGTTTCCACTCTCACCACCATGGGAAAGTGGGAAAGGAACAACTGTCAGGAAGAGAGGTGACCCAGGAAAAAGGGAAAAATTTCCTGGCTTCTTCTCAGTACTCCAGACCCTAGGGGACTCTACAGCAAGGAAATTACATTGTTTGTCATGAGCCTGACTCAACCAGATGTGAAAGAAGAAGTGTTCTATGTATGTAACACTCAGAAAAGCTGATAGAGCCAACTCTCATTGAAATGAAGCAGAAAATGTTTAATCACACACAATCAAAATAAAACCACTGGGCCTGCAGTCCTGCCTGTCAACGAACAGCTGAGGCCCAACGGTGCTGGCTGCCACATGGAAATCAACATCCCCCTTCTGCCTTCCTCTGTTTTTTTATCCCATTCCCCCACCACCATGGGTTTCCCTACAAGCTTTAATGCTCAGTAGCTGAGTCTATAGACAAGGGATTTAGCCTATCTCTGAAAACTGGGGTGACAACCCCATGGAAGTACTGGGGTATAACCTAAGACAATCTTTTTTTGTTTTTTGTTTTTCATTTTTGTTTTGTTTTGTTTTGTTTTGTTGTGCTCTGTCTCGCTCTGTCACCCAGGCTGGAGTGCAGTGGCCCAATCTCGGCTCACTGCAAACTCCGCCTCCCAGGTTTAAGTGATTCTCCTGCCTCAGCCTCCTGAGTAGCTGGGATTACAGGTGTGTGCCATCATGCCCAGCTAATTTTTATATTTTTAGTAGAGATGGGGTTTCACCATGTTGGCCAGACCAGTCTCAAACTTCTGACCTCAAGTGATCTGTCCGCCTTGGCCACCCGAAGTACTGGGATTACAGGCATGAGCCACCACGTCCAGCCTAACCTGAGCCAATTCTAAGAGATAAGTACTATTGTCATGGTTTCTATTTCACAGGGAAAGAAATCAAGGCACAGAGACGTTCCATAGCTTGACCCACAGCTAGTAAGTGGCAGAGCTGGGATTCCAACACAGGCAGTGGCGCTCTAGAGTCCAAACTCGTAACCACCCCATTAGCTGCTTCTGGGTGTCAGATGGGCAAGCATTTTCTGAGTTGTAAACAAAAACCTCGGTTGGGCGAAGTGGCTCACACCTGTAATCCCAGCACTTTGGGAGGCCGAGGCAGCTGGATCACGAGATCAAGAGATGGAGACCATCCTGGCCAACATGGTGAAACTCCGTCTCTACTAAAAATACAAAAATTAGCTGGGTGTGGTGGCACGTGCCCGTAGTCCCAGCTACTGGGGAGGCTGAGGCAGGAGAATCACTTGAACCCAGGAGGTGGAGGTTGCAGTGAGCCGAGATCACGCCACTGCACTCCAGCCTGGTGACAGAGCAAGACTCCGTCTCAAAAACAAACAAACAAACAAACTTCACTGCACCCTGAAGGGCATATGATATATTTCTAGGGAAGCAGACCCAACCAAGCTCCCTATCTCTGCCCCAGGTCAGTACTGGAGAAGCACCAGCCCTGATGCCTTCCACACCAGGCAAATGCAAAGCAGAAGTTGCCCTGGAGTCCTGTGCCCTTCATTATGGACAGCCAGGGAGGTCTTGATGATAGCTGGTGGCTTTCTGCCCTGCCTTCCCTTCCTCCTGCAATGGTCTAGTGCCATGGTTAAGAGCAGACACTGGAGCCAGACCATCTGTCTCTGGATCTGGCTCTACTTTACGTATGAAGTGGGTAGCAGCTACCTCATAGTGCTTGTTGCATGTGATGAGTTTGTACATGTAAAGTGCTTAGTATAGTGTCTGGCACATAGTACATGCTAACTAAATGTCAGCTGTAATTGATAATGATTCCTCACTTTATCAGCTCTATATCTTCCTCCCATCCCAAGGTTCTCAAGCATCCTGATTATTCTGTTTTGACCAATTCCCATTTTGGAGGGACCTTATCTTCAGAGGACAAAACTGATCCTAAGGAGGGAAGCAATAATGGAGGATTTGGGGCATCACAGCAGGCTCTGGGGAAGTCTTTCAGGAATAGGAGCTCTCCTGGGAACACTAATGTTGCCCAGGTGAGTGGCTTTTTGCTGCACTTGCCTCTAGAGTCTGGAAGGAAGATAAGGGAACTAGTGGCAGCATCCCATCTTGAGGAGAATGAAAAGGAGGTCCCATGGATGCTTTTGCCTCTCCTCTCCTTTCCCCTTCCACAGACACCTCTCCTCATTCATTCTAGGCCCCACACACCCCTCTTCCTCTCAGGACTCGGATGACTTGGCCTATCTGCTAGGAGAGCAATTGAATTTCATGCAAGATTAATGGTTCTTGTCCTCAAATGGCATAGCTCACTGGGTCTGCAATGCAAACCCCGATTCCCCATCTGTGGGGCCAGAGCCAGCACAAGAGGAAGAGTGGCCTGAAGGCGAGAGTCTTGGCCAATGGTAAGGCTCCTGGGTCCTGTTCTGACTGGCTGAAGGAGAAAAGCAATACCTAGAGCTGAGCCATGGTGAGGAGGTTGGACTGGAGCTGAGATAGAGAGCTGAGAAGGAGAGCTGGAATCAGAGCACTACCCCAGGGCCTGGGACTCGGTCTGACAGAAGAGATGCCTGGCCTGGGCAGAGGCTCTTGTATGGCAGAGCCCTCTCCCTGTCTCCCAGACCACATCCACTTCCAGGCATCATCACCCAGCACTAACATTTACAGAGAGCTCTGATACCCATAATCCCACTCAATCCTCAGGAGAGCATGTGGGGTGGTAACTGCTATTATGTCTGTGAAAACAATCTCAGAAAAGTTGTCAATCATGCATTCACTTAAACATCTATTAAGTGCTTGCTGTATGCCAGGAAATAAACCTAGCTCTCCTGATTCAAGGCCACTGTTCTTTCCATGTATTTGCTTCAATATGTTGATTCCTTCTTCCGTCTCCTCCTAAATTTGCCTCCCAAACACTCCCCTTCTGTTGTGATTTTTTTTTTTTTTTGGACACGGAGTCTCGTTCTGTAGCCCAGGCTAGAGTGCAGTGGCGCAATCTGGGCTCACTGCAACCTCTGCTTCCCGGGTTCACACCATTCTCCCGCCTCAGCCTCCCGAGTAGCTGGGACTACAGGCACCCGCCACCATGCCCGGCTAATTTTTTATATTTTTAGTAGAGACGGGGTTTCACCGTGTTAGCCAGGATGGTCTTGATCTCATGAACTTGTGATCCGCCCGCCTCGGCCTCCCAGAGTTCTGGGATTACAGGCACCGTGCCCAGCTCTGTTGTGATTTTTGAAATGCCTACAGTTCTTGGATACCCTTCCCTTCAGGAAATGGAGTCTAAAACCCCTCCCTTTGAATGTAGGCTGGGCTACCTTCAACTAATATGATAAACTGGAAATGGTGTGCAACTTCAGAGGAGGCTGGCCCATAACAGGCACTGCAGCTTCCTGCTTATTTTCTCTGTCCCTCTCTTTATTTGTCTCTCTCTGATCACTTGTTCTAGGGGAAGCCAGCTGCCAGGTCATGATCAGACCAGTGGAGAAACGGAGGCCTCTGACCAACAGACATGTGAAGTAAGTTTGGGAGTAGATCCTCCATGTCCAGCTGACATCTTGACTGCAGCCTCATGACAGACCCTGAGCTAGATGAGACCTCTTTAAGCTGTTCTTGGATTTCTGACCCTCAGAAATTGTGCGATCTCACAATAATAAATGGTTGTTATTGGGGTTTTTTTTGTTTGTTTGTTTTGAGACAGTGTCTTGCTCTGTTGCCCAGGCTGGAATGCAGTGGTGCAATTACAGCTTACTGCAGTCTCAACTTCCTGGTCTCTAGCGATCCTCCAGCCTCGGCCTCCCGAAGTGTTGGGATTACAGGTGTGAGCCACTGCACCTGGCCAAATGTTTGCTGTTTTAAGCTGCTGAGCTGTGGGGTAATTTTTATGCAGCAATAGATCACCAACACATCTTTTCCACTGTGGAAACACCCTCATCTCCCAAAGCTAACCCCTTTGGGCAGTTTGAGTCATTTAAAAGTTTATTTTTCTCTTATATTCAGCTGAGATAGTAAAGGGAGTCAGAATTCTGGGTTCAAACATCTGTGGTTACTGCTTTCTAGCTGTGGTACGTAGGGCAAGTTATTTAACCTCTCTGGGTCTCAGTTTCACATCTGTCAAACAATGATGATACCTTCCTGGAAAGGAAGAGTATGGAGATTAAACACATCTGACCCAATGCTGGGCACTCGGTGGGTGCCTGCTAAATCTGAGTTCCCTCTGGCCCTGCTAACTTTCTAATTCCTGACTCTACTTGCATGCTCCCAAGCCCCTGCCCAAAGAGGCTGGGATTAGGGTCAGGGGTTTTAAGAGCTCCTCATCCTCCTCCTGCAACAGGAGACAGAGGAGAGGGGCTGTACCAGGGATCCCCCTCCAGTGTGAACATGAGAGATTTGTCCACAGGAAGTAGGGTGTGCTGCTGGAAAGGTCCCAGGGAACCTTAACAGATATGTATTGGCTAGGCTTGGGCTCTAGCCCAGCTACACCACCACCTCCTCCCAGGGTGAAAGGAGTCTAGCTTGCCACTCACCAGTTCACTGTGAGTGAAAACTGCTATTATTTCTGAGGCTTTCCCAATTTCTTTTCCTTTTCACCAGTTTTCTTTCCCCTAATCCCTTTAAATTTTTTTTAAATTCACAAATAATATATGAAAAATAATAACAGCCAACATTTCCTGAGAACTTAGCAGCCAAGGTTCCAAGATGACTGTGTCTCATAATCACTCTGTGAGGTAGATTACTACAATTAGCCCCATTTCACAGATGACAAAGCCAAGGCAAATGGGTTAAGTAAATTGTCCAAGGTCACACACAGGCAGAAAGAAGCTAATAGAAGCTGAAGCTTCAGGGTCAGTAGCTCATTTATACAAGCTGCTCCAAGACTCTGTATTCATATTTAATTGTCTTTTTCTTAAAGAAGGTAATGAAAACTTGATGCGGTAACAAGAGGTCAGTGTGCTGTTTTCTTGCAGATATTTTAAAAATACATTTACATCTATAAACACACACGGAAATAAATGCTCCCCTACTGTGTGTATGGCTGGCACCCAGCTCCTTTAACACAACGTCTTCACTGATTCCACTTTTCTAACCATGGTGTGGTGTGCACCACTGATGTTCTACTTTATTTACCAGCCTTTCTGAAGTTGAGCCCCGTGCTCCCCTCCTCTGACTCTGGCCCCTCCCTGGGGTTCCCACCCTCTTCGCAGCTTTTTCTCCCTTCGCCCTGTCCCCTACGCTGTTTCCCCCCTCATACAGCTCCTTTTCCTGTGTCCTCACTACTTCATGCCCCAATTCCTTCCTGCCTCTCGCGTTTCT
Source organism: Hylobates moloch (assembly GCF_009828535.3). NCBI lineage: Eukaryota > Metazoa > Chordata > Mammalia > Primates > Hylobatidae > Hylobates > Hylobates moloch. The sequence continues at coordinate 53,639,416 of NW_026652289.1, forward strand.
CCTCTCTCCTCGCCACCCCGCCCCGTCCTTCACTGTCTACCCTGTTTTCCTCGCTCGCTGCCCGCTCACTCCCACTCCAGCTTCCTCCGGGCCTGTTACATTACTCTAATTCACAGCACCCCATCCTTCCGCCCTCACTCCCCGCATCTCCCGCCCCCACGGCCCCTCCGCGGCCAGGAGGGAGCGCACAGCCGGCGGGCTGCGACGCGCGCTGACAGTGTAATGAATGGCTTCAGCTGTAATTAGCGACCCCGCGGCTAATCACGATGTACATTTACATTTTAAGTGCTGCAGAGGGAGCGGGGAAGGGGAGGGGACCGGCAGGAGGGGATGCGGGCCTTTTCGGCGTTCTCCCTTCACCGATTGTGGAGAGCAGTGAATGCGAGTCTTCTACAGCCCACAGCAGTTTAGGAGGTTGGGGACGACGGGTTCCTCGAGGGCCAACCTGGCCGGACGCAGAACCGCCCCGTCCTCGCTCTACACAAATCTGAAGCTCCCAGGACCCTTCCTCCAAATGACAGAACTCCGCCCAATCCCTTCCAACTGATCGTGCAGCCCAAACTTGCATACTCCCGGGGACGGAGAGCTCGCTCCTTCCACAACCAGCCCGTTCCAACGTAACTTCCAGCCTTTCGGGGGCTTTTTCTCAGGGCCTGACCTTACACAGCCCTCGGTTGTCCACGCCCCGCTATGCGCTGCGGACAGTCTTTGTATCATCCCCAAGGCTGCTGTGCCTGTAGCCCCCACCGCTGTGTGGGGCCCACAGAGACTGGAGCGAGACCAAAATCCCGGTTCGGAGCATACCCCGAGGGTTCCTGACCCCACCAGGAGACGGGGAGGGGGTCAGCCATTCACACATTGGAGTGCCAAGGTCTAGGCGCCGCAGCCCCTCCCAAGAAGTGGTAAGAGGGTAAACCCCGGTTCTGAACAGCAGGGACCGAGAACCGCTCCCAAGAAGTGGTAAGGGGGTAAACCCTGGTTTTGAACATCAGGGACCGAGAGCTGCTGCAGATGCCCAGGAGGGAAGAACAGCGGGAGGAGGGATAAGAGCGTCTGGCAGCCCCATCTCCAACTGAGGCCCTGCAATCCTAGGCACCGTCATGCCCCCAGCACTTTCCGGGTTGCCCGCCCACCCCAGCTCTCTGTGTCCCTCCCTGCCACGCCCCGTCACAGTCCCCTGGCTAGGACCAGATCTGCCGCCGTCCCTCAGTCCTGACTGCGTAGGGCGGGTGGAAGGAGGACGCGCGAAGCCCGAGAGCAGTTTTAGGGAGGGTCGGGCCCCTTCTCAGACCCCCTCCCTTCCATCAGTAGTCCTGACAGCCCCAATCTCATCTTTCTGTAATGCTTCTCTCACCCGGCAGGAGACCTCGGGCCTCTCCTTCGGTCCCGGTTCCGTGGTGTTTCCGACGGAGAGGCATCCAGTAGCTCCATAATGCCCCCAGGGCATTATATAACTCCCCACCTTCCTCCCTTCTTTCTCTCTTTTACTGTTTTTAAAGTCTTTCTTTTTAACTTTTGTGGGTACATAATAGGTGTCTATATTTAGAGGGTACATGAGATGTTTTGATACAGGCATGCAATGCATAATAATCACATCATGGAGAATGGGGTATCCCTTCTCTTTTGTATTTTATTTAATTAATTTATTTATTTATTGAGACAGAGTTTTGCTCTGTCGCCCCGGCTGGAGTGAAGTGGCGTGATCTCGGCTCACTGCAGCCTTCAGCTCCCGGGTTCAAGGGCTTCTCCTGCCTCAGCCTCCCAAGCAGCTAGGAGTACAGGAGCGCGCCACAATGCCCAGCTGATTTTTGTATGTTTAATGGAGACGGGGTTTCACCATGTTGGCCAGGCTGGTCTCGAACTCCTGACCTCAAGTAATCCGTCCGCCTCTGCCTCCCAAAGTGCTGGGATTAAAAGCGTGAGACACCGCGCCCGGCCCCTCCCTTCTCTTTTTTAAAACCTGCATTCACCCAGCCTCCTTTCGAAAAGGACCCCACTGGATCTCAAGGGGCCAATGTTGCCTGAGCGAATTCCGCCTGGGAGGAAGGGGGCGGCCACGTTGGCAAGGCATCGTGCCTGGCTCACCCTAAAGCGCGCAGCTCTAAGGGTGGGCTCTTGGGCATGGGTGGAGCAAGCCTACCGCCTTTTCAGAAGAGGTCTCGCCCGCTTCCCCACGCGCCTCGGGGAACAGCCTGGCCCAAAGCCTCACTCCTCACGTCCCAGGGGTGGACGGGGGTCCGGGAGCCTCGAGCTCTGGGCAGGCGTGGCGAGGCTGAAGTCTGGGTCTCCCGCGCCCGGCGAGGACCACGCCGCGACGTAGTCGCCCGAGGGGAGGCGCGGAGTGGAGCCGCAGCCAGCTCCTCCCGCACTCTGCTGACCGCGCACTAGCTGTCCTTGAGGCAAGAATACTTAGGAGCAGAAAAAAGGTGGGGGTGTTCCCCGGGGCGGGGGAGGAGGGACGAGGCCCCAGCAAGCCTCTTGGAAATCTCTCCCTGGGAGGGGACGAGGGGCGGCCTTCAGTTGCAACTGGGAAGGGCTCGGATACCGGATTTGAAGCGGTGTTTGCACCGCAAGCGCAGCTTTTATTTAGACTGCTGGTTTGTGAGGGTTGGCTCGCAAAGCGCTGATGGCGATTATAGTGGAACTTCACCTTCACCTGCCTATGCGCCCCGCAGCGCGCCCGCTCCCACGCCCGCGTAGCTGAGGATCCGGACTCGCCAGGAAAGGCTGGTGAGGCTGGGGCCCGGGCGGGGCGGGGCGGGCCGGGCCGGGCCGGTCAGGGGAGGGGCCTGGCGGCAGGGGCGGGGCCTCAGCTAAAGGCGCGGAGCACCGGGCGCCGAGAGCGCTGAGTAGAGCGGCGCCGGCTCGAGAGAAGCGGGGCCGAGATCGCGCCGTCCCAGCCCGCCCGCCGGCGTCCGCGCTGCTCCCGCGCCCTTACCCCTGCTGGCCCTTGCAGGGCGCGACCGGCGGCCATGCAGCCCCGGGGCTGAGGCCGCCCCATGGCAAAGCCGGCGGTCCAGGCGACGACGGCGTATGGAGAACTTCCGTAAGGTGCGCTCCGAAGAGGCGCCAGCGGGGGGCGGGGCCGAGGGGGGCTGCCCGGGCTCCGGCCCCTTCGCAGACCTGGCGCCGGGCGCGGTGCACATGCGGGTCAAGGAAGGCAGCAAGATCCGGAACCTGATGGCCTTCGCCACCGCCAGCATGGCGCAGCCAGCCACGCGCGCCATCGTCTTCAGCGGCTGCGGCCGGGCCACCACCAAAACCGTCACGTGCGCCGAGATTCTCAAGCGCCGCCTGGCGGGCCTGCACCAGGTCACGCGGCTGCGCTACCGGAGCGTGCGCGAGGTGTGGCAGAGCCTCCCGCCTGGGCCCACGCAGGGTCAGACGCCTGGCGAGCCGGCCGCTAGTCTCAGCGTACTTAAGAACGTGCCCGGCCTAGCCATCCTACTTTCCAAGGACGCGCTGGATCCGCGACAGCCCGGCTACCAGCCCCCGAACCCCCATCCTGGTCCCTCGTCCCCGCCAGCCGCGGCAACGTCCAAGAGGAGCCTAGGGGAACCCTCAGCTGGAGAAGGCTCCGCGAAGCGATCGCAGCCCGAGCCAGGGGCTGCGGACGAGGATCAGACGGCCTGAAACTCCGGACTGTAGGCTACCAATTCCGGCAGCATCTTCCGCCAGCGCCTCCACCTTCAGATGCACCTCCAGCCTTTCACTCCTCGGTCCTCCGGAGCCCACAACCTGGACACAGCTCCTCAAGACAGGTAGCATGGACCTTAAGGCGATAAGAGAGGGGCCTCAGGAGTGGCAAGAGAGGATCCCCGACCACCCTAGGGAAACTTCGTGCGATTATTGCTGCTTATGTCGGTGTTGCTTGAAGACACGGAACTTCACCTTTTCTGGGACCTTCTTTTGGGGAGAATGGTGGACAGTGGGATTCTGGAAACTTGTTTGGGACCCCAAAGGTTAAAGCCACCCAGCATTCACGAAGGGCACCTGAAGTATGGAAGCTGAGAAGAGTTATTGGAATCACCCCCACCGTTGACAGAGGAAGGCAGGGGGTGAGAATTGACTGCTTGAGGGTAGGAGAGTCTGAGATGTGGGGGCCCTATGCCGCTCCCCGCCCTGGGACAGTTTTCCTTTCTAGTTTTCCTTCCCCTGCTTCAGAGGAGCATCTCTGAGGATTCTAGCTCTTTTAACACCCCTTTTCCCCCTGCTGGCCCAGAGGGAGACTCAGGACTGAACTCTCCAGGCCTCCTCCCCTGAGCCCTGCAGCTGGAGTCTTGCTTCCAATAAAACAAGCACAAAAATGTCTCTGTCTCCCACTTTTTTTCTAACCAACCGCCTGTGCAGAGACAGCTCTCGCCTCGCCCCTTGTGTTTCCCCTCCCCTCCAGCCTTGCGTCCTGAGCCTTTGGAGTCTTCAGGGTCAGGCACAGAGACTGAACAGCTTCAAAATGGTGCAAGGCACTGCCCAGTCCCTGGCTTCTTCCTCTCTCCTCCCCTACTCCGCCCTCTCGGGCTGGCCCTGGCCTCAGGGGCTGTTGCAGATGGGGGCCCATGTTCCCCTGTACATCGCCACTAAGGGAAAGGGAGCGGCACATTGTTTTTCTGGGAGGGGAAGGAAGGAGTGGAAGGAGAGCATCGATGAACTCTCCTGGAGGTCACTGCAAAGGGTGGCAGACCCTGCTGAGGTCCCTGAACCTGCAGCCTCCAGACAATAAACTGAACCTTACCCAGAAGGCTGGCACAAAGCCCCCAGCTCTGTGGGTAGGATCTCCCCTTCACTGCCCTCTCTCTGAGAAAGGACAGCACACCCTTGGGAAAGGGGGAGGAGAGAGACTAAGCACAAATCCACTGCTGGAAATTACAATTCAGCAGAGAAGCTGGGACTTGGGCTGTGAATCACTGCAGGCCTCCTGATAAGCTGCTGCCTCCAGCCCTGCACAGCTGTCTGTTGAGAGATAACAGCCTCATTAGCTTCTCTGCCCAACTCCAAGCCAGCTGGGGGGTGGGGGTGCTGCTGTGTGCTGGAAGAGCTCTGGTGAGTTGGGGGTGGCATACAGCCCCAGGATCTCAGAAGCAGATCTCATCCCATGCAACTCAGCAGCACCCCTGGAAAGGGGGAGATGCGGAAGAATGTGTTTATAAGTCATTTTGCTAGCAGAACCCTGAAATAAATCCTGCTGGTGACAAGAGATACGTTCTGTGGCTGACTGGAGGGGCTCTTTAGGGAGGTTTCCCTCCCCCGCAGTATCTCTGCTTGAGCTTTGGATCAGTGAGCTTTGTCATCCAGACTTTGTCCCTCGTTGCTCTCCCCAAATTCCTGCTCTTGTTGAGTCCCTGGAGAGGGCCAAGGGGTTTGGGTTTGCTTGTCTGACCCTCTCAGGGGTGGCCCAAGAAGCATGGAAAGAATGTAAACTGTCCTGACAAGATGCCCTAGCTTCTCCTGGACTTCAGCATCTAAAGGCAGTGATCAAACTTGGACAAGGTCCTGCATGGTAGAAGCTTAAGGGAGACTGATCTTGGTTCTGAAAAGGGGCCAACTTTCCAAGACAACAAGTGACTGATTGCCAGGTTACCAGGACTATGAAAGCAGGGCCTGAGGCCGGGCGTGGTGGTTCATGCCTGTAATCCTGTAATCCCAGCACTTTGGGGGGCCAAGGCGGGCGAATCACGAGGTCAGGAGTTTGAGACCAGCCTGGCCAACATGGTGAAACCCCATCTCTACTAAAAATACAAAAAATTAGCCGGGCATGGTGGCGGGCGCCTGTGATCCCACCTACTTGGGAGGCCGAGGCAGGAGAATCGCTTGAACCCAGGAGGTGGAGGTTGCAGTGAGCTGAGATGCGCCATTGCACTCCAGCCTGGGCGATGGAGTGAGACTCCAGCTCAAAAAAAAAAAAAAAAAGAGGACCCATCTAGCACAGTGTGATGATAGAAGATGGGAGCTCTGAGAAGGGGAACTTACCTTGCCCAGAGGTGCTGATGGAGCTGGTTCTCCAAGTATCAGGAGTTAGCCAGCTGACCAAGACTGGACAGGGAGCTCCAGGCAGAGCATAGAGAGCGGGTGTGTTTGATGCTGAGGCTGCCACAGGTGTCTGATGGATAGAGGAGATGGCAAAGGCTAACGTGTAGAGATGCAGGTAAACTAGAGTGCTAGGTGGGAGCCAGGTCACAGGGAAGTGAGGGAGCCACTGGGAGCCAGGGAGTGCTCTGAGCCCAGGTCTGACTGGTGTTTGAGAAGGATCCCTCTGACACCTGTGTAAGTGGGAGTGGATTGGAAGGGGGTCTGATTAGACCCTAGAGACAATGCAGGGATAAGAGATGAGACATCGGCAATGCGGAGGGAGATGGGAGCAGATGTGAGAATTACCCAGGCTAGGGAGGATTTCACTGCTGTTACAGCCAGGAAATGGGAGGGTTCTCCTTGAGCATTAACCCTGCCTGGCCAGGACTTGGTCTGCCTTTCTGGCACCCCAGGGGATGTGCTACGTCAGGACCAAACAATGGAGTGATTATTTTTTGTGGGAGGTGGGGGTACGCAGCTTCAAATTGGTAAATCTTTAAGAGCTGTTGTCCATTGCCATGAATCTGCCAGAGTGTATTCACTGCACTGTTAGGGGCATACCTGGGCCAGACACACACACTGCCCATCCCCACCACCCCTTGCCCTTCATCTCCCAAGCTGATTAGTTCAGTTTTGGTCATTGCTATGCCCACACTGACCACTAGGTGATGCTCTAGTCCCTCTATTTCACTGAGATGTTGACACTCGCAGGTCTCCAAGAGAATGGTAGTTAGAAAGGCAAAGGAAAGGAAGGAAGGGAAGGAGAATGAAGGAAAGGAGGAAAATGCAGCCACAGGAGGGTCTCCTCGAAGGCATCAAGTTCCTTCCTTTCAGAGCACAGATACTGATCTATAAGTGTGTCCTCATTAGCCTTATCTTTTGGCTATTAGTCACCCTACTAACCCATGAGCCCGTGATTGACTGGATCCTGCCTGCCTTGCTCCTTGCCCAGCTCCCGACACATGAGAAGCTCTTAGAGAGTTGTTGATTGAATGGACTTGCTGCTGGCCAGGCACAGTGGGTCATGCCTGTAATCCCAGCATTTTGGGAGGCCAAGGTAGGAGCTCTGATCACTTGAGCCCAGGAGTTCCGAGTCTAGCCCTGGCAACATAGTGAGATACTATCTCCACAAAAAAAAAAAAAAAAAAAGTTAAATAGTTGGATGTGGTGGTGTGTGCCTGCAGTTCAGTTACTCAGGAGACTGAGGTGGGAGGATTGCTTGAGTCTGGGAGGTCCAGTCTTCAGTGAGCCATGATCACTCCACTGTTTCAAACCAACAAAAGACTTTCTGAGCCAGGTTTCTGAACTATGTTCTGATGTCACATCACAATTCTTAACCATCCAACCAATGGCCAAAGCTGCCCCTATCTCTTCCACAGCTTCTCATCCCATCTGAGCCCTTGGGTACCCCTGCCTTTGGAGAAGCTAGGGTCACCATGGCAATTGGGTTTGTATATTCAGCTTGAGGATTCCAGTGTTGTTTCTGACACCTGAATATTATAGGTGCTATGAATTGAATTGCATGCCCCCCCACCAAGACATGTTGAAGTCCTAATCCCTGATACCTTATTTGGAAACTGTGGCGTGGCATGGTGGCTCATGCCTGTAATCAATCCCAGCACTTTGGAAGGCGGAGGCAGGTGGATCACCTGAGGTCAGGAGCTTGAGACCAGCCTGGCCAACATTGTGAAAACCCATCTCTTCAAAAATACAAAAATCGGCCAGGCGTAGTAACGTATGCCTGTAATCCCAGCTATTCAAGAGGCTGAGGCAGGAGAATGACTTGAACCCAGGAGGTGGAAGTTGCAGTGAGCCACCAGATTGTGCTACTGCACTCCAGCCTGGGTGACAGAGTGAAACTCTGTCTCAAAAAAAAAAATAAAAAAGAGAAAAGGCTGGGCACGGTGGCTCACGCCTGTAATCCCAGCACTTTGGGAGGCCAAGGCGGGCGGATCACCTGAGGCTGGGAGTTCGAGACCAGCCTAACCAACATGGAGAAACCCTGTCTCTACTAAAAATACAAAATTAGCTGGGCATGGTGGCGCATGCCTGTAATCCCAGCTACTCGGGAGGCTGAGGCAGGAGAATCCCTTGAATCTGGGAGGTGGAGGTTGCGGTGAGCCGAGGTCAAGCCATTGCACTCCAGCCTGGGGAACAAGAGCGAAATTCTGTCTCAAAAAAAGAAAAGAAAAAGAAAAGAGATTCAGCAGATTTAATAAAGATCTAAATTAAGAAATTAGGATGAGGTCATATTAAGTAAAATAAGCCCTTAATCCAATACAATTTAATTCAATGAGGAGTCCTTATAAAATAGAGAAGAGACAGAGATTGATTACACAGAGGGAAGAATACCATGTGAACATGGAGGCAGAGGTTGGATTTATACACCTGCAAGCCAAGGAAGGTTGCAAATGACAGAAGCTAAGAGAAAGGCATGGAACAGATACTTCCCTAGAGTCTTCAGAGAGCATGGCCCTGCCCCACTTGATCTCAGACTTCTAATCTCCAGAACTGTCAGAGAATAAATTTTTTTCTCTAGGCCTTTTTCTTTTCTTTTTCTTTTCTTTTCTTTTCTTTTCTTTTCTTTTCTTTTCTTTTCTGCGATGGAGTTTCGCTTTTGTTGCCCAGGCTGGAGTGCAATGGCGTGATCTTAGTTCATTGCAACCTCCGCTTCCAGGTTGAAGTGATTCTCCTGCCTTAGCCTCCTGAGTAGCTGGGATTACAGGCACCTGCCACCACACCCAGCTAATTTTTGTATTTTTAGTAGAGATGGGGTTTCACCATGTTGGCCATGCTGGTCTCAAACTCCTGACCTCAGGTGATCTGCCCGCCTTGGCCTCCCAAAGTGCTGGGATTACAGGCGAGAGCCACCGCACCCGGCCTCCTCTGGGTTTTAAGCCACCCAGCCTGTAGTACTTCATTATGGCAGCTAGGACTCTAATCCAACAGTGTTCTCACAGCCTTCAGTGGGAATAGGGAAGAGGAATGTGGGGTGTTTACCAAGGCCCCGTTATCAGAATTTCCAGCCCTGCACAGTGGGAAGGTCTCTACTTTGCAGTCTTGTGCCAACAAATGTTATGTCTGATATTTTTTTTTTTTTTTTGAGACGGAGTCTCGCTCTGTCACCCAGGCTGGAGTGCAGTGGCGCGATCTCGGCTCACTGCAAGCTCCGCCTCCCGGGTTCACGCCATTCTCCTGCCTCAGCCTCTCCGAGTAGCTGGGACTCCAGGCGCCCGCCACCACACCCGGCTAATTTTTTGTATTTTTAATAGAGACGGGTTTTCACCGTGGTCTCGATCTCCTGACCTCGTGATCCGCCCGCCTCGGCCTCCCACAGTGCTGGGATTACAAGCGTGAGCCACCGCGCCCGGCCGTTATGTCTGATATTGTATGGAAGAGATCATAGGCTTTGGAGGAAGTCAGTATGACTGAGGCTTTGGGCAAGTGAATTCTTCTCTGAGCCTCAGTTTTCTTGTTTGCAAAATAAACCAGATTGCTGTGGAGAAAAGGGAGATAATACTACTGGAACTCTCAACCTTGGCTCATTGTCAGAATCGCTTTGGACACTTCTTAAAAATACAGATTACTATCACTTCTCCACCTTTTGGCTAAAATCAAGTGTAAAAATACAGATTACTGGCCGAGCTTGGTGGCTCATGCCTGTAATCCCAGCACTTTGGGAGGCCAAGGTGGGCGGATCACTTGAGGTCAGGAGTTCAACCTGGCCAACATGGTGAAAACCCATCATTACTAAAAATACAAAAATTAGCTGGGACTTGGTGGCGTGGGCCTGTAATCCCAGCTACTTAGGAGGCTGAGGTGGGAGGATTGCTTGAACCCGGGAGGTGGAGGATGCAGTAGGCTGAGATTGCGCCACTGCACTCCAGCCTGGGCAACAGAGTGAGGCTCCATGTTAAAAAAAAAAAGAAAAAAAAAACAGATTACTGATTTCAAAAATTAACTGGGCATAGTGGTGTGCACCTGTAGTCTCAGCTACTGGGAAGGCTGAGACAGGAGGACTGCTTGAGCCCAGGGGTTAAAGGCTGCAGTGAGCCATGTTCACACCACTGCACTCCAGTCTAGGTGACAGAACAAGACTATGTCAAAAAAAAAAAAAAAAAAAAAAAAAAAAAAAGCCAGCACAATGGCTCACTCCTGTAATCCCAATACTTTGGGAGGCCAAGGTAGGCAGATCATCTGAGGTCAGGAGTTTGAGAGCAGCCTGGCTGACATGATGAAACCCTATCTCTACTAAAAATACAAAAAAAAAAAAAAATTAGCTGGGCATGGTGGCCAGTGCCTGTAGTCCCAACTACTTGGGAGGCTGAGACAGGAGAATCACTTGAACCCGGGAGGCAGAGGTTGCAGTGAGCCAAGATCGTGCCACTGCACTCCAGCCTGGGCGACAGAACTAGACTCCGTCTCAAACAAAAACAAGCCAGGTGCGGTGTCTCACGCCTAAAATCTCAGAACTTTGGGAGGCCAAGGTGGGCGGATCACTTGAGGTCAGGAGTTAGAGACCAGCCTGGCCAACATGGCAAAACCCTGACTCTACTAAAAATACAAAAATCAGCCGGGGGTGGTGGCAGCTGCCTGTAGTCCCAGCTACTTGGGAGATTGAGGCAGGAGAATCGTTTGAACCCGGGAGGCGGAGGTTGTAATGAGCAGAGATCATGCCACCCCACTCCAGCCTGGGCAACAGAGGGAAACTCCATCTCAAAAACAAAACAAAACAACAACAAAAAAACAAGAAAATGAAACAAACAAACAAAAAACAGATTACCTGGGCTAAACTCTAAGCCAATAGGATCAGATTCTCCCAGGAGGGACCTGGGAATATACATTGTAATAAGATCTTCAGCTGATTTTGATGGCTCACTGCAGCCTGTAAGGCTTAAGAGATCCTCCTGCCTCAGCCTCCTGAGTAGCTTGGACTACAGGTGTGCACCACCACACCTAGCTAATTTTTGTATTTTTTTGTAGAGATGGGGTTTTGTCATGTTGCTCACACTGGTCTCGAACTCCTGGGCTCAAAGCATCTGCCCACCTCAGCCTCCCAAAGTGCTGGGTTTATAGGCATGAGCCACCAAGCCCATTCTAAAATTTAAGATAAGAAAAAAAAAATCTATAACTTCTTAAATGGTTATTGGAAAATAGAGGGAATAAAGAAAACAAGATACACTCCCTTTTCCAAAAAAGGGCTAGGAAACGAAAAGCATTAAAGTAGAAATACACAAAATAAATAGTGAAAATACGTTTCACTATATTGGCAATCACAGGGAATGTAAGTATCTATAAAATAGAAAATCATATAGAAGTCAAAACAAACCAATCAGATCTATACGTATCAACACAAACAAGTCTCAGATACATTGTACTGCGTTTATAAAATAAGATGCAAAAGGATATCATAGTAAGGGATCAGTTTGTAAATTTTAAAAATGACATAAAACAATGTTGTATATTGTTTATAGATGCAAATATATGTAGCAAAATTATAGATGCAAAAATACACACCAACTTAATGATAGTGTTTATTTCTGGAGATGAGAGAGGGCAGGAATGGGAGAAAGAGATGAGAGTAAATTTTTTTTTTTGAGACAGGTTCTCACACCGTCACCCCGGCTGGAGTGCAGTGGCACAATCTTAGCTCACTGCAACCTCCA